>NW_011888841.1:1522318-1528246 GCF_000151845.1 Pteropus vampyrus
CTAAACAGTTTTTCAAAAGAGAAAATCTCCTGAAATCAGTGGATATAAGCCCATTTGTAAATTAGGAACTACCTAAAGATGAAAAATAACAACTTTTGAATTTTAACATAAGTGAAATGAAAAAAAAAAAACACTCTCAAAGAAATTGTATTTCATTGTTAGTTCAATGCAAGCATTTAAAATAAATTGAACACATTGTCTTTAAAGATAGTTTCCTGATTAACTTTTGTTTCAAAGACCTGATAAATTTTCCTCACTGATCCAGAGGGTCCAGGACCTGAAGATCCAACACACGCCTGATACAGGGCACAGTCCCTGGCTGTCAGCTCTGAGGCTAACCTTTGGGTAACCTTTGCTCACACTGAGTAAGTACCAAGTGGGCTAGCCTATTACATTCGACAACTTTTAATTTTATTTATGCAAAAGAAGTAGATATTTGGTAAATAATAGCTCTTGTTGGATCACTTAAAGACAGGCCAGGCAACTTGCTTAGTGCTCCGCATGAGTCATTTCATTTAATGGATTAGAATAAGGATGAGATTGGTGTCATTGTTGTCATTTTATAGTGGAGGAAACCAAGGCCTAGAATGCTTAAGATGACTTGGCTAAAGTCACATGCTTGGTCAGTGACAGCTGAAGTTCAAGTCCAGTCCTGGGGGATTCCAAAGACCTTGCTCTTAATACTTTATGTGCATCTAATTGTCTTACTTTTCAGTGCTGCTTCTCAAATTTCATTTTCCATCCTTAAGATCACATCCAGTTGCATCTCACTTCTCATCTTGGAGTTTGTGCAGGAAGTGATGGGAAATGCTGTGGACTGGGCTGAACTGGGTGAGGCTTGGAATGACAGGCAGAATGGACCTTTGTAAGGTGCTGCATACTTCATACCTTGCTCTTGAATCCTTCCGGCTACTCTGCAGGGTGGGTCTGATCCTTTTTAATGCCCTTGCTGGAGAGTATGTCGCTAGTGAGTGATGGAACCCGGACCTGAATCCAGTATTGTCTCCCTCGCATACCTGTGTGCACTTTATTCTGCATCTTCAAAATGATTTGAACTTTTCCCATAGATTAATGACTTCCAATTTGTAGGCTCCAGGGCCAGCTGTGGGATTATTTTAAAGAGCACTTGAATTTCTGTGTTCACTAAGCTTTGTCTATAATCCACAGATGCTGACCTTAACATGCATTATATTTCAAGTGTATGCAGATGCTGTTATAATGTACAGATTAATTTAAAGCTAGTAAACTCAAAGTACTTTTAAATCACATTTTTTCAGACAACATATATTAAAAGTAGAATGAGGGAATTTAAAGGACCTTCCCATCTTCTATAAAAGGTTGAGAACCACTGTTGTAAATTTATCTTTTTTAGTATATTTCTTAGGTGGGGCTTGGCAACCATTTAACTTTCTCAGGAGAGAGGGAGAATCCCAAAACAATGAAAGTTTTTAAAGCCATGGTAAGAATCACTGCAACTTTTACTTTTTGGTCTTTAGACGAAGTAGATTTCTGTTAAAAAAGTTTTACGAAATGTTATGAGTTGCCTATATAGGCAGTCCACAAAAATAGTTCAAAATAATTTTTAGTAGGAGAAAATTTTGTTAGGAAATTATAACCCTTGCTTATAAATTATGATCTTTAGAAAACAAACCAGAAGGATCAAATTACTTCATTTGAAATTATGAAACAAAAGATGTGTGGGTATGCTATTATGTAGGATTTAAAAAAAAAAAACAACTCTTGCAGATGATGCTTTTAGAAGAAATGTGTCCAGAATTGAGTAGCAGTTTTTTTTTGCTAGTACCCAGAGAAACATCAAGCGTGAAGGCCTAATGGATAGATTCAAATTGTAAATAGGCTGGAATTTGGGCTGTGATTTTATAGTTTTAGAATTTATGTCTTTAGACTTCTGATGTTGGGAGTAGTCTGCACAAATTTGTTTTTGCGTACTTTCTCAACCTTGATGGGGTTAATTGTGGCCTGGCAAATCAAGAAAAGGAGTTTTGTGCTGTTTCAGACTGCAGAATCTTGTTGCTATGCAACAAACATTGTCAGTTAGTACAGGGTGTAGTAAATTGGTATTCTGTCCTTTTTCACCGCATGCTCATTTTGTAATCTGAGAAGTGGTTTTGAGCTGTTTTGCAAGGTTTTATTTTAAAACGGGCATTTAAAGATTTTTGTTGCTTTTTTAAATTGGTCCATGAAGACTTTCTTATGTAGAAATTAGAAAGTATAATAAAATGCTTGTGTTCAAAGAAAGGGTTTTATAGATCTGTTTCTAAGTTGTTTCAGGTTGGAGCACTAATTTTGTTTTATTGTAAGAGGTGGTACTGCCAACTTCCAGTGAGTAAATTTTTGCTTGAAAATTCAAGTTAAATAATTTGAACATCAGAGTTTTACCATAGCAAAACATATTATTTTGAAATTTATTTTGAAAAGTACAGACCCAGTATCCCTTAATCGATGAAGATTATTTTTATAGGAATCCTAAACTTTTATAGAATCTCAGGTAAAATCTGATAGTTTATTTTCATCCTGGAAAAATTAAAATGTTTTAATAACGAATGGGTGATGGGTAATAGATTTTTTTTCCAGAAAATTGTGTTAAATAATACCTACCATAAAATTTACCATTTCAGCTGTTTTTAAGTGTCCATTTTTGTGGCATTAAGTACGTTCACACTGTTGTGCAACTCTCATCTCTGTCCAGAAATGAATAAACAGCCTTTTGCATTCATTTAGTAACTTAGTCCAGGCTGTCTTCTCAGTGCTTTAGGTAAATTAGCTCATTTAACTTTTATAAGGACCTTATAAGGTAAGAACTTCTGTTATGTTCCCTGAGGCAGGAGAGGAACACACACTACACCTAAGTGGAGCCAGAATTCAGACCCCGGCAGCCTGGCTCTTCTGTGCGCTCAGCCACTGTGTTGCATCGTTACCATAGCATATGGTAATTTCTTTTTTGTTTAGCGGTAAGGGCGATGATTTAAAAAAAAAAAAAAATTTTTTTTTTTTTGGTAGCTTTTTGAAGTGAAGTTAATATACTTCAACAGCGTTTTGAACTTTTAATGCATTTAGTTTGGCCGTAAATCCTTGTACTATTTTAGACATGTTTTTCTCTAATTTTTAAAGGATACAGTTTGTATTATTTTATATTATGGTTAATTGCATGTGAAATGATACATATTATGTATGGTTAATCATATAAAAAAGATTTGATTCCCTTTTTCGGTTTGATTCCCTTTTTCGGTTTGTTTCTGGGCCATTTTCCAGTGCTTTCCAGTGGAGTAGACAGAGAATACAAATTATTTTCTGTTAGTTTAATACAGCCATCTAGGAAGGTACATTGTTATTAGAGAATTCTAATGGGGTGCCATCGAAAGGCTAAAGCCAGTTGGCATTGGAACATCTGCTGAATATTTTCTGAAGTTATGCTCTTTTTCATGGATAATCTGGAGTTAATTGTCGTATTGGCAATCTAGAATAAAGAGAAGCACGCAAGAATGAAAGGGGGACAAAAGCAGTGCAGGTGTCATTTGAACTTGCAGTTGATGGCTTTTTGTGAACTCCGCTTTCCGTTTGCTGGGTGCTGTGTCTCTGTTCCCATCTTTAACTGAAGGACTTAACTTTTCCCTTAACCCTCCTGCCCCTTAATGTACTGGAGCCTCTTCGGCCTTGAGAATCCTGGACCCTGATCCTCCCTGAATTTACCTGTTCCCAGGCTGCTCGGCCAGATTAACGTTCTAGTCAGTTTGCTTTTTCATTTGTCTTCGCAGTTGCACTAGCTTCTCAAAAAAAAAAAAAAAAAAAAAAAAAAAGCCCTTTTGTTTTTGTGCATTTATATACATGCTTGATTATACTGTGCACATTTTTTGCTTTGTTCACTTAATATGTTTTGCATTTTCTATGCTTTTAAAAACTGCTCAGAATTTTATTAGTTGCAATATTTCACTGTAATTTACCTATTTCCTTTTAAATGGCTATTTACATGGTTTAAAGTGATTTTGTATAATGAGTAATGCTTTCATGAACCCAAAGGGTTTTTTTTCCCTCCTAATTGCAGACTAATTCCTTAAGATAGATTTCCAGAAATAGTATTAGATCTCTGAAGAAATAGAAACAGCTTTAGAAGCTCTTGAATCATATTGCCAAATGCTTTCCAAAAGCGTCGCACCAGTTTTTATGCCAGCTAGCAAATACACGGAGTGTCCATTTCACCACAGCCAGCAGCAGCACGACTGTTTCGACGTTGATCTTTCAGTCTAAGGAGAATTGACTTATGGCTCTGCTGGACTTTTATACTGAATGATACCTAGAGTTGTAATTGCGGTTGGGGCCAGGTTTGAGAGAAGGAAGGCCTGTCTACTAGTTTCTGCTCCTTGAACTGCTTAAGTTCTGTTTTGATGCAGTCACTGCCCAGGAAAGGTTTCATTTAATGCTATTTAACTAACATCTTTTCGACGCACAAAATGACTGACCTTTTTCTGCTCTTCAGTACTCTTAATTATTTTGATAAGTTGGGTGGTATGGGACAAAGTAATGTGTGTTTCAAATGACATCTTCGAAAGCTGGAGCAGGATAGGCTTGGCTCTCTCCTTCACCCTGCCAGTGGGCTCTGTGTGTTGGGCGGAGCATCTGAAATCAGCTTTGGTCACCACCTTGTCCAATGGATGCTCGTCAGATGTACCCTTGGTCACTGTTACTTCTGCAGTTAGAAAACCATGAACAACTCAGGAGATAAAATGGCTTTTCCCTGGAAACTGGTCATAGAATTCAACATAGTGAGTACTGATAGAACGTTTTCTCCCTGAGTAATGACAGGCCCGGGGAGAGCATTCCTGAAAGTTGATAAAGTGACATCCTACTGGCCGCCTCTGGCATCCAGCACAGTTGACCATCCTGGCCTTGAACCGCTTTGACTTAGGCAGTTTTAAGCTCTCTCGATCCTCTGCTTATCTCATGGTCTGCGTCTCTTGGTCCTCTCCTCCCCACCCCACGTGATTCCCAGTCTCATGCAGTCCCTGGGCTATGCTCACTGTGCTGCTGATTTCCAGATATAAACTTCTGGCTACCTTTCTCTTGTGAGCTCCAGATAATAAATAAGCTGACAGTTTAATTCATTTCGTATAACTAAAGAAGACACCTTAAATATCGTGTTTCCAAACCAGAGCATGTGATATGTTGATATAAACTTATACTTACTGATAAATAGGTATTTCAGTGACAATTTTCATTCATTTTTTTAAACGTAAACATAACATAAGGGACTAAATTATAAATAATATCAATGTAAGACTTGTAATATTAAACAAATATCTTACTCTCATTTTGTAAGCTTTAGACCCCATAATTTTTCTTCTAATAGGCTAGAAAAAAGTTCACCTATTTCCTTCTGTATGACTGAGTATAAAAATTCTTGTTAAAGGATTTTCCTTATATGAGCTTTATACACTACATACTTATACCATTGAATACCATTCCTTTCTCTGTAGTATTTCACGTGTCAGCAGACAGACAATAATTTGAACTATTGCGTGGTGGTACAACTTTCTCCTCAACTGTTCAATTTTGTCAGTATCATTGCCTTCATACAGCATTGTATGCATTTACTTATCATTGTGTTTTTGCTGTTATAAAAATAAGGGGAAAGTAGGAGAAACGAAGTGTGTTAGTAACAATTGAGATAAATGTGAAAGTCACTAGGTTTTCCAAAAGTGGTAATTCTTCAGTCTCAGTGGGACTGGACCCTGTCTGTACTTAGGCAGTTGTCTGTGTATCAGTCGAGATAATTTTGTTGACACTCACATAATCTCAGGGTAGCTAAAGGACGACTCTGGTGTAGCTTATAGAATCAAGTTGAGAGCTGCTGGAACCAGGGCAGCCGCTGGCTGGCTCGTAGGATCTCAGGGACCAGAACGGAGCTAGTGA
>NW_011888841.1:1528756-1539652 GCF_000151845.1 Pteropus vampyrus
CACTGCTGGCCACGGTGCTGCACCGTCACGTGCACACGAGGGGAGAGCCATTCACACCCCGCCAGGTCAGGGGACACATTCCTTAGCTTTCCCGCGTTTTAAGTGGTGCAGTGATGTACAGACCAGGGAAGACCGTGGCCTGGGAGAAACAGACCCTTTGATCAGTGTCACAGGCATCGGGGTCCTGGGCATTTCCCCCTTGGGGAGCCCTTAATCCTGGCCTCGTCAAGCCCTGCAGTTGCCATGTTGAGGAAATGTCTCGAGAGCTGTTGAGAAAAACAGCGTCCTTTCATGGTTTAGGGCAGATTGTCTAACCTCCACTGAATTGTGACGCTTTTAACATTTAAAGTTTCTGTATTTTCCGAGAGATTTATTAATGGAAGTATCATTGTGCTTTGGATTTCCAGGTGAAATGGGTTTGTGGTTGCTGATGAAGAGACTTCTTAATCATTTCCTTTCTTCTCTTCTCAGTCATTAGGTTAACATAGGTGGTTTTTTTTGTTTTTGTTTTTGTTTTTGTTTTTAGAATAGCTAACCAACACAAAAGCGTTAACCCCTACTCTCAGAGCCTTTGGGGAATTATTTTACTCATGTTAAGCAAAACAAAGAAAAATGGGGAAAAATAGTTTAGAAAACAAATGAAAGAGAATAACTTGGCTAATGATAGATAAAATACAAAAGAAAATAGGGCAACAGAATGTAAAAGCTAAACACAAGAAACATCTCTAAAAACAAATAGAAAAACAGTCTTTGTTTTATCTTGTTCCTTTCTCTAAGCCTGTTTTTTCAGAGATCTCTTAAATCCATGGTAAGAATTCTAGTGTCTTGAAAGTTCTTGGCTGCTTTTCTTTGGGGTTTTAGTGTAATCCAGAATCTTTTTTTGCAATACAAAAGTTCTTTTTCTAAAACTTTAACCTGCAAGTTTGTTCACTTCAAGTAGAGGAGGCTTCTGCAAACTGGGTGTGTGTGGGGTGATGTCTCTCTACCAGCTTATCTTTTTCTTTTTTCTCTTTTGACGGTCTGGTCTCCCTTTGAGCGACATTAAGGAGCAGTCTCCTACTCTGTTAGCTGTCCTTACCGGTTCAAGGTTTGTAGTTATGTCGTTCTGCCATAGTTTCGCAGACATTTAATACCACTTAGACATTTTAACAGTTTCATTGAGGTATAATTGATACATAGTATATCCCATAGTTAAAGGGTACATTTGGATGTACTCATGAAACCACCACAATCAAGTTAGCGAACATATCCATCCCCCCACTTAAAATTAAAAAGCATGTCAACAAACATTTGGAATATAGGGATCAAAGGAAGTCAGCCATAAACCCCGATACTTAATTTGCGTAACCTGTGATGTCCTTTTTCATTTAAAGAGGTTTCATGAACTCTTCCATGTTGTTACATGTCTTAATACCCTCTTTACACATCTCACATGATGGCACACAGAGTGTTTGGTGTTGGGGGTAGAAACAGATTTTCAGCTGATTTTGCAGTAAGAGATTTGAAGAGGGAGCCACGGAGAGAAATAAGGGGTGTAAGTGGTTCTGAATGGCCGCCTCTTCCAGAGCAGAGAAACACTCCAGCCTTCAAGGGCTTTGCGAGGCGGGGCAGGTACATGGCGTAGAGAGCTTTCTGCTCTAAGACAAAACAAAGCTGCAGGCTGAGGTACCTGGCCAAGGAGATGGCCTGGTTGGGTGTGTTCAGTAGTTAAAGGCCCACGTAGCCTATGAGAAGAGTTTGAATTTTTGGAAAAACCAATGAAGAATTTGGTGGTAGGTGGAGTGACAAGATCCTCCTGGTGTAATTGTAAAATAATCTTAATGGTTAATGAAGAAGTAGGGTCATTTTTGCATTTCTATTTTTATTTTCTGTTTTCTAGCTTTAT
Organism: Pteropus vampyrus; assembly: GCF_000151845.1. Lineage (NCBI taxonomy): Eukaryota > Metazoa > Chordata > Mammalia > Chiroptera > Pteropodidae > Pteropus > Pteropus vampyrus. Next base: position 1,530,642 of record NW_011888841.1, read on the forward strand.
TGAGATATTGTTGGCATACAACACACGTAAGTTTAAAGTGTGTAACGTGATGATTTGATACATGTATTTATTATGAAATGACCACAATAAGGATAGTTAACACCTCCATCCCTTTTTGTGTATGTGTGGTGAAGATCTACCCTTTCAAGTATATAATACTGCTGTAACTTGCAGTCACCAAGCTATACATTAGATCTAAATCACCAGAACTTACTCATCTTATGGCTGGAAGTTGGACCCTTTGACCAACATCTCCCCATTTCCCCCAATCTGCATCCCCTGGCAACCACCATTAGTTCTCTCTGTTTCTATGAGTTTGGCTTTTATAGGTTCTATAGTCTTTGTCCTTGTCTTTATGACCTGCTTCACTTAGCATGATGCCACGAGGTAGGTTCAAAGAGAGGATTCTCGTGGCCGTACCGTGTGGGTTGGAAAGGCGAGGATGGGAATGGTTGCTGGGAGGTTGTCGGTAGGAATATGAAGAAACGTTTGGGGAGATTTTCTTATGGATAACGCAGCCCCGATAGAGTAGTGACTACAGAATGGTGAGATGGAAGAACGTCCTGGAATTTGGGACCGGGTAGGAAGACAACCTTGTCACTGTCAGGAGATTTGAGGTGGGTCGGAATGGGGCAGGGATTTTCTGGAGAAGCTTTGTTTTAATTTAGGACACATTTTATTGTTTGAGAGTACAAGACTCTGCAAAGACATGGATTTTCAAAGATTAAAAAGGATTGTCCCCACTGGTAAGGAGCTTAGATCGGGTGGTTTGAACTGAGCATACTTTCAGAAAATGAGATAGGGCTGATTGAAGTGGCGGGCACAGGTCCATCCAGGCCTCAGATCTGGTGATTGCGTGAAAACCAGAAGGAACCAGGTATCCCAGGTTGCATGGAAAAGGAAGTCATGGGCTTTGAGTGGAGGACGCCTGGGACTTCTCTGGTGGTTAAGAGAAATGGTCACATAGAGGAAGTGTTCAGAGAGATACTAGATCACACCACAGCTTCTTTTTAGACAATCTCAGCTTTTGAAATCAGCCATTTGGTAGGTTAGCACATGGCTTTCTGTGGAAGCTGTGTTTTTATAAGGGCTCATTATGTCCCCAAGCCTCAGGCCACAGAATGCATCTGTGTCCTTGAATTTGTATTAGACTATTAGGTTAAACTATATGAAATGTGCTAGTTTTGGAGGTCAAAACCCATCAGATTTGGAAATTTAATATGGCTCAACCCAGTACATTTAATTATCACCAGACATGTTTAATGTCTCTAATTTATGTTTCTTTGACAAACACTGGGACTGCAAAGTCAACCTGACAGACATGTCTTTAAAACATTTCTCAGGACCATCTGCTCAGAGCTGCAAAGTGGGATACCCAGGATTGGCGTTCCCCTTCCCCGATGCTGTCCTCTCATCTGCTTTGGGAACAGCGATTCTCCTTGGTCTCCAGGTTCTGATGGGTCTTGTCTCTAATAGTCATCCCCTCTTGCTCTGTCCTCAAAACCAGACTAAGGAGCGGGGCAAAGAGAAGTGTTTTAGAGTGGTGTTTTTCAAACGGGTTATTTTTTAACAGCGTTTATCAAGATCAAAGGAATGGAATAGAACATATAGTGGAGTACATTGCACATGGTTATGGCAAGTATCATACGTTCCATGAAACTTTTAGTTCTCTGTGTGTGCATGCATGTACGTAGTGGGTCGTAGCATGTCTGTACTGGGTCGTCGTGTGGACATTGTATTTATCACTGACCTCACAAATTTGACTACCGTTTGGAGAAATGAATCGATGCGGGTCGGGTGTCTCGGAGATCCGGGGTACGGCATGCAGGGGTCTGGGGACTTCCTTAACCTCCTGTCTTTGTGCTGTGGGCTGGGATGATAGGCTTTCTCTCCTTTCACTGGTCCACCAGGCTCCTCTAAACTCTGGCTCATGTTTTCTTCTACCTGCTGTGTCATGAAATAGATTCTAGCACGAGAGCAGAAGCCTTTGGGGTCTTTTTTTTTTTTTTTTAAGGACTTCCTGATAGTTGCTGGTATAAAGGTAGTTAAAGCAGAAAACCTGAGCATGAGCGCCTTTCTCCTTTTTCATTTTTGTGTTGTAAGTAGATCGTCAAACCTCCTAAGCTGAGTTTTTGTATAGAAATCACTGAGGGATTCATCTGTGATTCAGAGGAAAAGAAGACAGAACAGTGCTTGACATTTAGAACTCACTCAATAAATATTTGTGGACCGAATGAATGAATGGAGAGAATCCCGAGCACTTATCTGTGATCTGTGAACTGCTTATTAGTGCATGATGAAGCAGAAGTGGGAACAGAGGCGATTATTGTTCCCTTGTTTCTGTGCTGTACTCTGTTGGAAGGAGCGAGATAAGGAGAAAGGAATCCCACATCGGCAGCTGGTTGATTAAAAGCAGTCCCTGTGGCTAGTTTTGTATCCGGACGGCCATTCTTTTTTAAGGGAGATGGATAGGCCATTTGTGAAAGAGCTGCTGGTGGTTTTAGTTTTTAGGGCCGTCGGGCCCATGGTTCGCTTTTTGTCCCTCGTTATTGGACAGGTTGACGGTTAGGGAGGCTGGGTTGCTCTCAAGGAGGCGTCGTTTTCCTCCAGGGGGCTGCGTGGACGAGATGGAAGACTACTTTGGCTAGGGCGACGGCGGCACAACAAACACTCTGTTTGAGGATTAGGTGCAAGTGGATCTGTAGTTGAAATCTGTCTCCTGGTTCCTGAAATTATGTTCCTTTGCCTCAAGGATAAATGTTTTCCTGCTCAGTCCAGTTACGTTCACTTAGTTCTGGCCGGTAATGTTTCTAACTAATCACCTTTCTTTTCAAGGGAGCTTTCTTGAAAGGGTATTTGATAGCTATTACGAGCAAATTAAAAATGTTGCTTCTGCCTTCCCTTAGTTTTTGCTCAGAATTTAATCACAAGTTGGTGGTGGCAAAATGTTTGAGTTAAAAAGTTAGTTGTATATTATCTAACTATTTTGGTAGAGTTTTAAGATGCCTTCCAGTTAGATGCCAGTATCAAATAGGATTTATCCATATTTTGTGTTGGAATTTAAATTCTCATAACCTTTAGAAGCACTAGTAGTAGAATTTACTTAGCTGGTTGGGCCCTAAGCTTGCTAGTTGGTTAGGGTTGCATTCATGGGTCATATATCTGACCATTTCTCATGGTACTGACGTAAACTCTTATATCGGGAGTTTACAGAAGAGCTTAAATTAATCGTTGGCCTACGACATACCTTGCCCACTTACCCTGTGCTGTTAAGATCCTTTTGATTATCTGAATGAATGCTTATTTAATACTACAGAAATAAGAACCTGCAGCGGGTGCTTTTAATGTGGGTGTGAGCTAACCTTTTTTATGTATCAGATAATGTGTTTAAATTCTGAGCCAGGATTTTAATAACCCCATTCTCTGTTTAGGCTTGGTCTACAAGCTGTCAATCAGTAGGTCTTCTGTGTTATCTAGACAGGTCTTTTTTATCTAGAAGGTCTTTTGTGGTATCTCTGAGCTTAGAAGGCTAAGGCACAAGATTTGGAGGTGCATTTGCATATTTGCATGTTTAATGTAGTTGTATCACTTCGAGTAGAACTTAAATTCACATTCAGAATTGATGGCACAGTTGTCAGTAGAGATAAATTTCATGTGACTAGAATGGCAGATGGGAATGTCCTTTTTTTTTCTGATGTCCAAGGTTAATTAGGTGGCCTGAGCTTAGCAGATTTTTAGTACTTAAGCTGGGCACCTTCAAACTTCGATTTGTAGATGGGTTCAGTTTTCTAACCACTAACTTAATGACAGTAAATTTTGAATGCTCGTATTTTCTTTGAGTCTGGAGTTAGCTCCTCCAGAGGGTGGTATCACTTTTGATTCTCGAACATCTCAACTAGCTCTTCTCTTTAGAAAGGGATATTTTTCTCTTCAATTTTTATATATGGATACAGTATAAATATAGTTATAAATACTATATATAGTTATGTTCTTGTGAAATTGCATTTCATTTACAGATCAACAGAAAAGTAAGTGTACTTAGGCTACTTTTCTAGTGTATTTTAATTTGAATTTCACTTATATGAGTAAAATTTAATTTTTTCTCAACATTGTTTAATATTGATGTATTGTCTCCAGTGTGTTCTGAAATAATTATCATGCCTTAGATTTGATTCTTTTAAAATATTGCTCACAGGGTTCGCATGTGTGGAGAAGGGCATTGGGGTGGAATAAAGGTAGGGTTGGTGTTGGGGAAAACCTTACAGAATCAAATTTAAGACAGATCTCTGAGCTTCTGAAAATAGATAACATATGCTATCAAGTACACTAGAGCATTATCCTGTATTAGGCAGCATTTATAATTAGTCATTTTTGTTGTCGTAACCGAAATTCAGACCCTAGTCTTGTCCTTAGGGAATATCCAGCAAAGTTATATGTTTTCTTTGGCTTAATAAGTGATATTGCCCTTTGAAATAGTTTTATATTTTAAGTACAGATAAAGGTGTAAAAACATTATATGCTTATTTAAAGAATTGACAAAGTATGGAGAAATAGAAGGAACAAGTTAGTCAACTAATATTTAATAATATCTTCACACATATTTATTGTTAATGCCGAGCACAGTTCTCTGGTCTGGGGATAATGTAGCTACATCAGCTAAGAGTCCCTGTACACAGGGGGCCTGCATGCTAGCAGGGCGTGGAGGAGAAAATGCACCAATTAACTAGTAAGTTGGTTATTCTCAGGTTGCAATAAATGCAAGGAAGAAGATAAAATGTGTGGTGGGAAAGGGCGGGGAGAGGGTGCCCCAAAGCCTGACCTGATTGGAGTGGTTGAAGTATGAGTTGAAGTATGAGTTGACCTAAAAGGTAAGAGTCACGTGGACAGCAGAAGGAAGAGCATTCGCAGTACAAGATGCAATAGATCCCAAGGCCTGAGATCAGGATGGGCTGCTTTGTTCCAGGGACAGGAAGCCGCCAGAAAGTGACCATAGCAAACCCACAGTAAATGTACTTTGAATCTTCTTTGTTGCATAGTTCGGTTTCTGTTCATAGGATTTATATTCTCCTGTGATCACATTTGCTTTATAATATAAACATTCCCCCATTTTATAATGAATGCCTTTAGTAAACATTTGGGTTTGGGTATAATTAATTTTGTAAATGTATCATAATTTACTTACCCATCCTCTGATAGTTTTGAATTTGATTCCTTCCTTCTTCCTTACTCCCTCCCTTCCTTCCTTCCTATTATAAATGTTACAATAAGCACTTTTGGATCCAAGGCTTTTTTGTTTCTTAGGGCTGGTTCTCTGAAGGAGAAATATGAACTGGGGCAAAGCTGTGAATTATTTATTATTTATTGCCAAGATACTTTGCATAATGGATTGTTAGTTTATGTTCCAGTTACCAGCGTATGGAGGGTGCTTCCTGTATCCTGGCCTGCATTTAGGTATCATAGTATATTTGTTTGAAAACATTTTATTATTGTAATAAAATACACATAACATAAAATTTAAAGTGTGCAATTCAGTGGGATGAGGTACACTCATAGTGTTGTATGGCCGTGACCACTGTTCAGTTCCAGAGCTTTTCATCACTCAGATGGAAGCCCCCGTACCCATTAAGCAGTAACTTGCCCTCCCCCACCCCCAACTCCTGGCTTCTGTGAGTCTGCATTCTGACTTTGTGGGTTTGCCTATTCTGAACATTTCGTATAAATGGAATCATAGAGTAGGAGGCTTTTTGTGTCTGGCTTCCTTTCGTTTAGCTAAGGTTTCAGGGTTCATCCACGTTACAGCAAGTGGTAGGACTTCGTTCCTTTTTATAGCTTCATTCTTTTTATTCCATTGTTTGGCATATGTTTGTATAATACATTTTTATTCTTTTTATTCCATTGTTTGGCATATGTTTGTATAATACATTTTTATTATCCATTCATCTATAGATGGGCATTTGAGTTCTTTCCACCTTTTGGCTCCTATGAATAGTAGAGTTGCTGTGAACATTTCTGCACGAGTGTTTGTTTTAGTGCCTGTTTTGATTTTCTTTGGGCATATCGCTAGGGGTGGAATTGCAGGGTCACGTGGTAATTCTGTTTAACTTACCGAGGACCTTTCAGACTGGTTTCCACAGTGGCTGCGACATTTTACATTCCCATCAGTAACAAATGAAGGTGCGAGTTTCTCCACGTCCTCTGCCAACACTTGTTATTTTTGTTTTTTTTTTTTTGGGGTTTTTATTATGGCCATCCTAGTGAGGGTGAAGTGGTACCTCATTGTGGTTCTTGATTTACAATACCTTAGTGACTAATGATGTCGAGCATTTTTCATGTGCTTGTTGGCCATTTGAGTATTACCTGTTTACCATTTTAATTTTTTACTTGAAAGTATAACATGAATTTAAAGTATAAGATGAATAATAGGTATAGGGAAGCCCGTATATCTTAAGTGTTCAACTCAGTTTTCACTGACTCAATAGACCCAGTAACCAGCATCCAGATGGAGAAGCAGCTCAGCCTCCCTCATGCGCTCTCACAGTCAGTCTCCCGGGAGGGTAACCGCTCTAGATTATAGAATCACACAATGTAATCTGGGTCTGGCTTCCTCGGCTTAACAGGTTTCTGCCATCCGTCCATGTCATTCATTTTATTCCATCATGTGAAAGGCTAGTTTGTTCATTCTACTGTGGATAAACATTTGGATTGTTTGTAGCTTTGGGGCATCATGTCGTGCACATCCCGGTGTTTGTTTTTCTGTGGGCTGCGTCCAGCTTTTGTGGTGATTGTACCAGCTTCAGTGTTAGTATTATTTTTGCAGTGTTACCGTTGGTATAAATATTTCCTCTGTTTTTCGGTTGGCTTTTTTCCTTTTAATTTTAGTTCTTTTTTTGGATGTAGATAAGTTATACGTGGTTTTCTTTTCTCATCCCCTTGGTGACTTGTAAGTTTAGCAAGTGATCGCTCTATATGGAGTTCCGAAATTGGAAGTCAGCTCTCTGAGCCAGGTAATCTTGACGTGAAGTTGAAGACTAATGACATAAGCATACTTGAAGAAAGTGAGAATATTTTCTGACTTGGGGACCTGGCATTTTTTTGTTTTCATACTGGATTTTAGGAGTGTCCCAGTGTTTTTATAGTCAGTATACAAGTTACAGATTTATTTTTAGTCCCACGATGGGGCCTAAGTGACTTATTGGGGCAGGAATCAGTATTACTTTAATTCCTTAGTCTTTGAGCTCCACTAACCTTCTCTTCCTTCTTACATTACTTTCTTTTAAACTTACACAATTATGCATGTGTATTATAGAAAATTCGAAAAATACAGAAGAGCTTATATAAGAAAATAAAAATGCCACTTAAGGAGAAACACTTTTGGTGTGTATACTTCCTATTTTTGTTTATGCAATATTGTTTATTGAACATAATGTTCTATAAATGTGATTTCCCTATTAATAATTTACTGTACTTTCCTCTGTAATTAGATATTATTCTAAAGCATGATTTTAAAAATTAAAGCATGATTTTAAAATATATTTTTTCTCTTTAATATATATTTGTTTATTTTTAATTCTTTAATGTCACCACATATTTGATCCCTTTTACACCCCCCCACCCCACCCCCCGCAACCTCTGGTAACCACTAGATTTTAAAATATTTTTATTAAAGTAGTATGTGATTTATAAAGTCAAATCTACAAAGCCTAGAATTGAAAAAAAAGTTATTTAGCCACTCTCTGTTCCTTTTCTCTCTCGAATCCAGCTCTCCAGAAGAACCACTGTCACCTTTTACTTGTTTCTTCTGCATTTTTCCCCCCCAGATATGTTTACACCAACATTTCTTGACTCGCTCCAATTTTAGAATTTATCTCTTGACTCCTCACTGTGGAAGACAGGGCTTTAGTTTTTAACCTTGCCTCCACTGTATTTTCTTTTCATCTTATGGATATGGTTATATAACATTTTGGTTTTTGCATTATTATGATTACATACAGAATATTTACATCTGAGCCATGTGTATTATGATTACATTTTTTTGAAAAGCCTTTTTGTTTTATCTAGATTTAATGACTGTTCCCTGTTGCAGCTTTCCACACATTCATCACTTACTCAGCTCCAGACTCTCCCACTGACATTTAAACTCTCTTTTCAGTATAGTCACACACATCAGACACTCCTCAGTGTTTTTGAATTGTCTTCTTGGATACCTTCACCTGTTCTAATTCGGACTGGCTGCTTTCTTGGCCGGGTTTTTTGCAGCAGAATTTATTCCACCATCATGGGAATTCTCTGCCTTTTTTCTGTATTGCTTACTACTTGTAGCTGCCTACGAAATGAATCGTGGAAGCCAATTCTTTTAGACCCAGAATATTTAAGAATATTTTTATTAGAGCCTCCACTTGATAACTTGTCTATGGTTAGAAGTCAAGATTATTATTTTTCCTCAGAAACGTGAAGGCATTGCTCCAGCGTCTTCTGGTTTTCAGTGTTGCTGTGAAAAGCTTGAGTCATTCTGATTGCCAGTCCTTTGGAAGAAACCCGAGTTATTTCTGGAAGTCTTGAGGATTTTCTCTTTATTCCTGATACTCTGAAATTTTATAGTGATGTGTCTTAGTGTGTCTGTAAAAAAAAGAGTGTGCTGGGTCCTTGATGGACCCTTTAAATCTAGAAACATACTCTTCAAGGCTAAGAAATTTATTATTTCTTTGGTAATGGGCTCTCTGGAAAGAAAGAACTCTTGTTATGGGGTTTTGGGGCCTTCTGAACCAATTCTTCGATTGCCTTCTCTTTCCCATTTTCTATATTTGTTGTTTTTCTTTATATTCCATCTCTTTGATTGGATTTACAGTTTTTACTGTCTTTTTTTAATTTTGAGAGTTTTTTTTTTAGAATATGCGCTTATTTCTCCCATGAATATCTTTATTTCCTTTGAGGATAGTAATTACATATAATTTGAATTTTTTTCTGTTCCCTGCATTTTCTGTTTTGTCTGTTTCAGAATATTTTTTTCCCCT
>NW_011888841.1:1540532-1548782 GCF_000151845.1 Pteropus vampyrus
TTATTTCTTTGGTAATGGGCTCTCTGGAAAGAAAGAACTCTTGTTATGGGGTTTTGGGGCCTTCTGAACCAATTCTTCGATTGCCTTCTCTTTCCTTTCCCATTTTCTATATTTGTTGTTTTTCTTTATATTCCGTCTCTTTGATTGGATTTACAGTTTTTACTGTCTTTTTTTAATTTTGAGAGTTTTTTTTTAGAATATGCGCTTATTTCTCCCATGAATATCTTTATTTCCTTTGAGGATAGGAATTACATATAATTTGAATTTTTTTCTGTTCCCTGCATTTTCTGTTTTGTCTGTTTCAGAATATTTTTTTCCCCTTTGTTTTGCTTCTTTCAAGTTAAAGTGTTTCTCAAATGTTCGATCCTTGGCTGTCTATTCAGATTTAAGTGTGAGGCTTTTTCTTTTAAAGTGAATTGGAATGTGTATTTTAATGGGCAGAGCTTATAGGGTGGTGGTACTTCTATTTTAAGGGTGAACTGGTGGATTTGATTTTCTTTGAGAGACCTTCAGCTGTCAGTGTCTGTATGTAGGTCCTTTTTCTGTTAGGCATTTTGTTTTCCATACAGGGATTTTCCTGCCTAAGAAAATCAGCTTGACGGCCAAGATGCTGTGGCTGAGTTGGAAAAGAGGAGGGTGGTCGGTGGTTGGTAGTTACCGTTCAGTATTTGGACTTGCACTTAATTCTCCTTCTACCTGCCTTTGTTTGTCGTCTCTCTAGTATGAGCTTTCCAGAGGAGGGCTCTGTGGAGTGGCTCGGGTTATCGGACCTGGGCGTTTGACGAATGACTCCTTCTGTCATGTTTTAACCAGTTCTCTTTTGTCTGCTCTGCTCCTGATTCCTGACACTTTCTGGGCCTTCTTTTTGGTACTCCATGAGATAATTTCTGCTTTCTCTAGTCTGATGAGCTAGTTACCACTCATCCTTCTTCTTTCTAGACTTCTCAGATTGTGCTGGTATCTGTGATCTACTATAGCCCTCTTCTGTTTTGTTTGTGGTCTTTGCCTTTAAAAGAATCATTTAGTGTTGGACTTGTAAGAAGTACCCCTACATTGTGCCAGGAATGGTGAGGTCTTTTCAGATCTTTGCTTGGCACTGCCAGCTGCATGATGCAGGCTCTTAGTGGGCTTAGTTATTTTATTGGATAAGTGGAAGGAGGGCTAATTTTGTGATTGGTTAAGGTTTTTAAAGTTTACTTATTTTGAATTGATGACAGTGCTTTTCAACTAATGTATTAAAATATGGTAATTCTAGTAGGTTAAATTTAGGTATATTTTTTAAATGATTGCATTAAAAGTACTTGTAAAAAGTTCTCTTTTGGTGCTTTATGAATAATCTTTCTAAAAGAACATGTTTTCTTTAAGGAGAATGTGAAGTTTAGGTTTTTAAGATGTTTGATATGTTTAGAGTAGAAGTATTTTATCAGTTAGCCAGGGTTGTCATACCACATAATAGTACCAACTGGCTGGTTAAACAACGGAAATTTATTTTCTCACAGTTCTGGAGGCCAGGAGTCCAAGGGCCAGGTGCTGGCAGATTTCATTTCTTCTGAAGCCTCTCTCTTTGGCTTGCAGATGTCCAGGCTGTGCTCACCATGTGGTTTTTTGTGTCCTAATCTCTTCTTCTGATAAGGGGACTAGTCATATTGGATTGAAGCCAACTTACCTATACAACCTCATTTTAACTTAATCATCTCTTTAAAGATCCTGTCTTCAAATATAGTCACATTCTGAGATACTAGGATTTAGGACTTCAACACATAAATTGGAGGGGGGACGGGTTGATTCAGCCTTTAATAAGTAATTTCGTTATCTCTTATGCTTTGAAAGCAGTGTTATTTCTAATACACTTGCGAAAGAAATGTATTTGTGTGACCTGGTGTGAAAGTATAGGCTTTGTAGTCATATATATAGTTTGAATCTTAGCCTTGCCTCTTAGTAGTTTCCAAAATTATTTAACCTAAGACTTGCTCCCATATCTATGAGCTGAGAGTAACAAACAGTACCTCACAGGGTGATTGTAAGAAGTTAAAGTCTGTGTATGTTAAAGTGCCTGACATAGAGTTGTCTGTCAAATACTTTTATTGGTTTTTCCTCTTTTCTGAAATAGTCTGTTTTATATCCCCGCAATATAATATAAACATGTCAATTTCAAATATAGATGTGTTATTTTAAGAGTTACTGTATGATTTTCTATTCACAGGTAATTGAATATCGACAGTTTTGTAAGGTTCATCCTAAAAATGTACTTACCCAGTCAGAATCCCTTGGAATTTCCATCATCACAAGTAGTTGTCGGTTTAACATCCTTATATGTACATAATATACTTCCTGATTTCCTTAAGTGAACCTGCGGTAATCTGCTGAATCAGTGGATGTCTGCATTTCAAAGACTTGATGCTTAAGGACAAACAGCCCTTCAAAATGCTTAATCCTTCCGCTTTATCAATAAGGTACGCTGGTGCTGTTTTTATTTATTTACTTATTTATTTATTTATTTACTTGCTTACTCTGATATTATCAAAGTTTAAAAGGATATCTTGTTTTAACTTGCATTTCTTGACCATAGTGAGCTTCAGTATTTTTCTTATCTTTATTAGCCTTCTCTAAATGATTTTGTGAATTGTCCATTTTTATGTTGGGGTGTTTGTGTTTTTGTTATTGATTTTAAAGATCTCTTTTTCATTGCTTCTAGATCTGTCTTGTTTAAAAAGTTGAAAAAACTGTTGCTGTTTTCCCATTAACTAAAGAGAATAGAACCTCATAGATGAATAAATTGAAACTATAAAGACCAAATGCATACATACTTGGTAGTTAAAAGAAGGATTCTGGGCTCAGATTGCTCAGGTCTGAATTCTGGTTTTGCGGCTTAGTACCTCTATAACCTTAGGCAAGCTCTTTAAGTTCTAAGCGTCAGTTTCTTCCTCTGCAAGGTGGGAGTAACAGCAGTACCTATTGCAATGAAATGAAACAGTGGTTGTAAAGCTCCTACCTCGTGCATATCACATAGTATATCACATAGTAGGTTAGCTCTCAGTGATGATGAGATTAGTGAATGACTGGGAGTAGAAGCCTTGACTCAGTGCCCTTTGTTTTTTGGCATTTCTAATCTTTTCACTAGAAACTTGCTCAGCATTTAATAGAAAGTATTTGTTTTCAATAGTATTTATCACTTCATTTCAAGACAGAGTATGTGTTTTCAGCTAATTGTAATTAGTCTTAAAACAATTTCTTGAATACATCTATTCAGTCGCTTCTGCTTCTCTAATTATGCGATAATGGTTTAAAACTATGGGATATGATACTCCATATTTAAGAGGGACTCCTATTGTAAATCACCATTGGTTTTCAGGAGACATCAGTAACTGACTCGTGGTTACAGCAGTGCTGGAGTTTGCCTCGTACCTGGTTGTGTTACAGCACAAGCACACATGCACACTTATCTTGATTTTTGGGAGAGTTAAAGCTTGCACACAGAACTATTTGACCTGAGGGCTAATTTTAACTATTAGATCTTGCTTGGTTAAATACTAAGAAAGATTGGTGACTTTTTTTTTTTTTTTTGCAATAAAATTTAAAAGCTAGATCTTTGTATCCGTTCTATTTCTAGTTAGATTATAATACATCCACTACTTGTTTAGCCATCATTAGTAGAAATTGTGGGTATTGCAGGACTGTTTAAAGGGTTGATGTAGCATTCATGTAGCACTTTGTTTTACATGTTTTAAGCTTTATTTTGTCATGTTCTTATTGTCTTTTCAAAGTAATTATGCTATTTATGAGCTGTATGTGTGGTTTTAGATTTTAATTTGGTATTTCCTATTTGCATTTCAGAGATTAACGAGCAACTCGATAGTTCTAGGTTCATGTTTTTGGAAGTGTTTTTCTGTTGTGCAGATTTTCTTTCATAAGCCCCGTGAGAAATCAACACTGCATGTTGACATCACCCCTGTCGTGTATGGTTTAACCCCTCACAACCCCTACGTAATGTCTAATTAACGTTGACCAGAGTATGCTTGCAGCCATCTCGTAATCTTTCCCTTAGGGTTTATTTAATCTGCATTATGCTTTTTTCAGATGTTGTTTTTTTCCCCTCCATTTACAAATATTTGTTGCTTTTTTGGTGATATTTTAGCTGAATGAAAAAGGAAGATTTTTACTGTTTGATCTTTTAGATACTGTTATTAATATATACTCAGTGTTTCATGTTTAACATATGTAATTTTTAAACATTGATTTTTATTTCCAGTGGATAAATCACCCAGTGTGTAGTCCTTCTTTATTTAATAGCCATTTGGCACGTATTTTACCACCTACTTATTTACCCCTTTTTGTATTAAGCCCTTGTTTTCCCCTTTAGCTCTGTTTGTCCATTCTCTCTCAATTCACTTGACATTATCCAAAGAAAAAAGAAATAGTAGTAACTTCACCGGCCAAAAATTGGTAAAAGAACCTGGAGTGCCCCCTCCCCCCCCGGCCCAAGTTGGGTGTTTTCAAAGGAAAGAGACAAGGAATTCCGGTTTTTATGTCTACCACAAAAAATGACCCCTTTAAGTTTCTCCGTTTATTTATTAGAATAACAGTGTTATTATTTTACTCATAATGTGTATTGTTACTGAGGATTTTTTGGCTTACATACAAGTTTTTGCTTATTAGAAGTTTTTAGCAGAAATTAACAGTACTTACAAAATGTGTTACTTACTCACAAAATGTTTTTACTTTTAATAGTAGTTGAATAAATACGATTTAAGATCGACCCATTAAAACCTGATATGTGAAAGGCTATTGGGTGGTATTTTCATCTATTTTATATAACACACTTCTCATTTCACCATAGTCTATTTTTTTTCTTTGCAATCCTAAGTGATGAATAATTTTTATTTTGACCATTTAATCTCATAGCCATATGCTACTTAAATTTGTGAAATTTTATATAAAGAGATTTCAATTTTATCATCTTATGTACTGGCAGATGCTCTCATTTTTAAAACCATCAGTTTGGTAAAGACTAATGTGTTTCTTAATGTACTTTTTCACAGTCCTCCTGATTGATACTCCCTAAGTGTTGTCTTTGAAAATAAACGTGACTCATAGCACTTAAGTAGCCAGAGCATGTATGCAGTGGATGTCTCTGTACATTTTGAGGCTGAGGCAGAATAAACATAGCAATTCCTTTCCTTTTTTGAAACTGAAGCTTCATACTAGTGTTAAATTTAAAGATTAATAGGACATTCTAAAGTGTAATGTTTATATTGAATTCTTGGAGAAAGAGAAGCAAGGTTATATTTGAAAGTATACTTTTCCCAATTTTCTTTAGAGTATTAATATGTAAATAAAAATAATTTAAAAGAGACTGCAAATTACCATATCTTAAATAATATTGGGTTGTTTTAATAATAAACTAGCTTTTAAACATGTACCTTGAACTGTAATGAAGAACTGTGTATTAGTTTTAAAAGTTTTTTAACTACACATATAAAATTTCAGGAAGTCCCACATGTAATTTTAAATGTTGGTTAAAGTATTTAGTGACTTTTACTTAGGGAAAATGATTGTTGTGATGTGGAGTTCTCATTTTGAACGGTCAACAGCCATTGGTATGTGTCCTACATGTAGGAATGGTGTCTAGTACTTGACTGGAGAGATTTTATTGTCTTTCTCAAGAGTATGGGAGAAAGGAGGGAGAGATGAGAGAAGGGACTTTAACTAGGTCTTTTGTCCTCGACCTGTCATCAGAATGACAGAACTGTGTACCTAACAGCTGTGGCCACTTGTTCAGCTTATTTACCATTTTTATCTCACTGGTCAGATGTTTTAATTTTCATTTGAGCATCAAGAGAAAGATTGAAGTCTTCAGGTGGCAGCTGTGTGTGAGGAACGTCCTGTCCAACTGCAAGACGACCAGTAATTTTTTAACCCTTCACTGCCCAAGTTGCATCGTTATCACTTGGTTATGATGTTTTTATTTCGTGGCTTTTGAAATGAAATGGCTAATCCATACAGTTTTCAACTGTATTCCTAGATGAAATAAGGAAAAATTTCTAGAAACAGTTACAACTGATTTAGAGCAATATATATAAGCTAAATCACTCCTTTCAGGCTTAATATTAGAGAATATTCATAGTCTTTTGATTGTTGTATAATTTAAGTACTAGTCGATGAATATAAATAAAGTTTTTGAAAAAGTGCTTTGTAAAGCCAGTTCCCACCCAACTCCTTGGCTTAACATGAAGCTGTATAGCTTCATCAAGGCAATATGTGGCCTTTGTAGCTTTGTCATATGGCTTACGTAGTATTGGGAACCCTTTTATTTTAGAGATCAGGCAATTACAGACCTAAGAGGGCTGAACTCAACTAGAGCCCTCTGGATGCTTGGCTGATCATGTGCCAGGTCTGACTGGCAGAGGGATCGGTCAGGCGGGTTTGCCTGGTGGGCTTTGCCCAAGTGAAATATAAGTCCTTATTGTGATTGTCACTAGGGGAGAAAAGTATCTGAAAATTGGGTTTCTCAGTGAGGAGTGCTTTGTGTTAGACATAGCTGTCTGTCTCACTAGCCTGTGGGACTTCTGGGGTAGTGTATTAAAAGATAGCATAAGCTTTCTGCAGCTAAGTGGCTTATGAGGTCAGTCATAGAAAGACAAAATAAGCCAGCTTCAGAAGAGTCTTCAATTAAAGTTGTGGGAGGGCATAGAACTATGTCAAGATATTGAGAAAACTAGAGTTTCTAAATTTTTAGCCAAAAAGAATATCCTCTTTAGCAGTAGGGAACTTTAAGTACAGTTGCAGGTATTACATATCTTGAGGGAAAAAAGAGGACACTTCTAAAATTAAAATATAGCCCATAAACATTTTTATTTTTTTTTATGAATTGGATTACTCATCATTTTGAATGTTGCCTTCTGCTAAATTACTCCTTTAACATGAATGGAGTTGACTGTATTTTGTTCAGTCATATTCCTAACTGTTAGACGAAATTCATTTAATGCTTTGAACTTTATATTTTTAGATATACTATAAAAATTACGCAGCTGTTGCTTGGAGATGTATGTGAAGTACTTTGAGAGATAGGATCATGATTTAGATCCTATGCCAACTGATAGTCAGCTGCTACAAAAACAAAAGATTAAGCTAACACATGGGAGTATCGGTATAAACATTGTGCTTTAGAATGTTCTGAGTAGTTCCTGCCTTGTTTCAGAGACCTCTTTTTCATGACAAAGCACATTTCATGATTAAGAGAGACTAGCTTTAGGTTTTCCATCTGAAAGCTGGGAGTATTTTCCCCTCATTTTGTTAGGAGTTAGAATGAATGTGACCAACTACTCATACCAAGATATATTTCAGTAAATCAAAGTCAGTTTCAGATTTCGTCTGATTAAAATCAGTTGGCTAGTGGAAATACTTAGTTCGAATCTTTATGCCATGATTAATTTGGTAGTTTTGAGATTGAGTTCCTCCTAAGCTTCGTTCAAATAGATTGACATTGTATGTGTTGAGGTTGATTTGCGTTTTCTATATGCATATTATTCCTTAATTGTATCAACTCCGTATGTTTATTTAGCACATGTATAGTTCCTAACCTTCAATGATTATGCTTTTAGCAAAGATGTCTATAAAAGAATGAGAGATTTTCCCACTGACTTCAAATACAAAATTGCGTATTCCGTAGGAGGTGATCTCTAATAAAAAAAAAGTTTAAAAAGATGAAAATAGTGGTTGTCCACATTTCGTGCTGGGCATTGTAATCCATTTGCTCATTTGACATTCAGCAAATACTTGAATATGCTTCAAATAGGAACACTGTGGGTAGAGGTGGTACAGTTCTCTACACTAGGACGTGCACTGCCTAAGAAACAAGTCGTCGGAATACAGTGAGAGCCAGGCTGGGGTAGGAGGACACCTGCAGTTCTGTGGCGCTTGCAGACCATCCTGGGGGAGTGGCGTGGGGAGAGGCCAGTTCGAAGGATGGCTCGGATGTGAACTGTGTGAGATACAGATTGAACAGTAACAGTTATGACCTCAGGACAGAGAACGCTTTCTGGATGGACATTCGGGAATAGCATGAATAAAGGAGTGAAGAGAAGAGAGACCGTTGGCCCAGTGGGAACAGCAAGATTTAGTAGATTGTAGTGTTGTGATTTCATTGACGCAGTCCCAGAAATGGAGACTTTGTGCAGTGCTTGAAGATGTCCTCCCTCAAAACAAAACGATCGCATTTGCTTACTTTTACAACCGTTTCACTTAAACTTC
>NW_011888841.1:1548832-1559092 GCF_000151845.1 Pteropus vampyrus
CGTCGGAATACAGTGAGAGCCAGGCTGGGGTAGGAGGACACCTGCAGTTCTGTGGCGCTTGCAGACCATCCTGGGGGAGTGGCGTGGGGAGAGGCCAGTTCGAGAGGATGGCTCGGATGTGAACTGTGTGAGATACAGATTGAACAGTAACAGTTATGACCTCAGGACAGAGAACGCTTTCTGGATGGACATTCGGGAATAGCATGAATAAAGGAGTGAAGAGAAGAGAGACCGTTGGCCCAGTGGGAACAGCAAGATTTAGTAGATTGTAGTGTTGTGATTTCATTGACGCAGTCCCAGAAATGGAGACTTTGTGCAGTGCTTGAAGATGTCCTCCCTCAAAACAAAACGATCGCATTTGCTTACTTTTACAACCGTTTCACTTAAACTTCGAATCTAGCAATGGGCCAGAGAAGCAATGTAATATTTCTGCATTTCTGGCCTCACCTCAACTTCTGTAGCGTGCACGCTCATTTCAGCTTTTTAAAGTAGATTGAGAAGAGAATTTTTGCGGCTGATACCATGTGAGAATAGTAGGTGTACTCACTCAAGGCCCGTTAATTTGGTTTCTTCTTCAGCACGTTCTAGCAAACAGTTTTTTCTCTGCCAGCAACCATTGATTGCTAATAACCACTCTGTTGACATTATTATAAAAATTATAGCACTAAGGCCTTCTAGTCAAGCAGCTTTTAAAAAATGTCATAATTACCATTATACCTTGTTTGAACATATTGTAGAACTACAGGACAAGAAATTCCAAAATTTCTTGAATGTCATGCAGTTCGTATTTGGCTGAGGATGAATGATAAAAGTAGGCCGCTGTTTTTCAGATTATGGCCCGTAAGTCCCTTTGATTATGCTGTGCTATAATTACTTCCTGAACACACTGCCTGAGTGTGTGAACAAAACATCGTATGCTCGTGATTCCTAAATCACTCTTCGCTTTCATCACATTTATTCTCTCGTCAGTGACACTCGACTGCTGACTTTCCGTCCGTACATACGCGTTCTTCCACCCGCCAGTGCCTGCGTTAGGTTTGGTGTTCACGGTGAAATTCGGGCCTCCTCTTATAGCACTTACAGCACTCATTGGTACTTCCCTCTTCTCAAACTGGGGTGCCTGTACCCCTCTGCGGGACATGCTGTGGCACATGTCTAATGTGGAGCATCAATTTTACTGAAAGACGTTTGGGAAGAGCATTGTATTAAAACAGCATGTGTCATGGAGTGAATTGCAAAATACTCATTGCATTTTAATATGAAACGTGATGCTGCTAAGAAATTTGTTTTCTGTAGGCTCCGCAGGGCTCCTGGACTTCTTTAGGGTGTGTGTGCCATCTCATACAATCTTTAGATACTTTTCCTGGATTTTTGTTTCATGATAGTCGTCGTAGTCCAGTCCTCGGACCTAAATAAAGTATGCTGACCTCATTTGATTTAGCTAATTTGTGCTAAGGGGAATCTGGTATGTCATATTTAGGGGCTGAATTCCCGGTCCGTGTGGAAGAACTATATATGGAGAAAGAGGAGAGAAATATGCTTTCCCAGCTGTAGTGGACAGACTGTCAGGACAGAATTTCACAACTCATGAAGTAGTTTTGAGCAGGAGTTGGCAACTGGTGAATGTTGACTGTCGTTGCCAAGCTATATAAATATCTGGTCTGGAACCACTAATGTCCAAGAAATACTCTTGGAAAATTAAGGGTTTCATTAGGATAATAGGAAAACCAGGCTTTCCTCAAGTGGCTATTTTTAAGCATGAGAAGCATCAGTTTATAATCAATTTAGTTTGACTGAGTATCCAACATACCTGAATATCTTATTCATATATATTTTACTTTAAGTTGACTTTTAATTCAGTTATTAAAAATGAACAAAAAGCAACTTCTTAGGACTTGAAAGGTCCATGATCCTTTTAAGTCACATGGAGTCATTTGAAACAAGAAGTTAGAATTGTTTTCCAGTCCCGTGGAGATGTGCTAAGCAACAGCCATTTGTAGCAGTGTACCTTCCAAGGCCATTTCAAGGCCATTGTGAATTCCCAGACCCATAAATAACCACCGTGGCCTGTAACAGCCACCAGATTAAATGGGTACCCAGGGGCGAGTGGGAATGCAGAAAGCCCCATCGGCATGCAGGTGATAGGGAGGCGGTCAGGCTCGCTGTCACACACCGGGCAGGCGGAGTAGGCACTTCGGCCCTTGTGCCCGCTCTGCCAGCCTGGTGAGTGAGAGTCAGGTGACACCACCCATGCCGTGGATCTTCAGGTTTGTTGTCAGCTCCTCAGGTGTTATGGATGCACCGTAGTTGTTTGGTAGTGTTGTTCCCATTTGTGATTCTGGAACCCCATTTATCTGCTGTCCTCATTTACCAAAATGTTAGCGAAATCAGTGGAAATCTTAAGTCTGTGTTGTAAAAGGTCCCCATTAATATTTACTGGAGTCTCCTCTGTAGAAATAGGAGGTTGTTATATTTTCTAGGTAGTAGGATGCCATCTCTGTTCAGGAAGTGCTGGTTATGGGGCTTCTAGCTGGAGAAGGTGGGGATAGGAAGGCTGCTTCGGAGGCCCCTATAGAAATGCAGGAAACAGTGCGTTAATGCAGTGGCTGGCGGTGGGCAGATGGAGGGGGTAGCTGTGGAGACCTGGGTGATGGAATTGCCACGGCTTGATGACTGACTGGGGATGACTGCAGAGGAGCAGGCTAATGAGCCATGCTCAGGTTTCTAGCTGGGGCCAAACAGTAGGGATTTCAGTATCCTTCACCTGGGATGGGAACTAGGGAGGGAGGAGCAGATGAGGTGACGGAGGGAAATAGGTTGCATTATGAGGTAGATTTGTGATGTTTAGGTAGAAATACATATCGAGGCAGTTGTCTAAGTGGGTTTGGAGCTTAGGGGAGAGGTATGGGCAGTAACTCTAAGCTTGGGTGGTGGCAGTGGTTTGTGTTTTGAGTGGCGGAGGGAGGGGATTAGTCACTACACTGCTTGGCAAACTGATTGTTTTCATGTGCACATTGTTTCTCAGCCTATTCAGTTGAAATTTTTAGAGTTCTTGTTCGAGTGAATGTGGAGCAATAAAACATGTCAGTCTTTTATCTTTCCTTTTTGTTAATGAGGATATAAAAAAAGTATGATATTACATAATTTTTATTATGGATATGAAGTCTGTGCTTAATTAGCTCCTTTATAGAGAAGGCTGCACAGGAATGAACACTTGTTAACGCACCCCGCCCCCCAACCCAGCAGTTCATTATTAAAAATTTCAAACTACAGAAGAGTTGCAAGAATTATTCAGTGAAAACCCATAAACCCACAGCCTCGAGTCCCCATTCACGTTTTACTGTACTCGCTTTGTCACATGTTAACCATATATATTTTTCATTTATTTTGATTGCATTTCAAAAAAATAAGTTATACTTTTCAGCCTATTTCCTAGGCATTTCAGTATGTATATCATTAACCGGGGCTCAGTATATAATTTTTTTTCTTTCGTGGTAAAATATGTAGAGTGAAAGACACAGATCTTTGGGTGAGCTTCGGAAGACGCACGCACCCATGTAAGCCAAACATCTTTCAAGACGGAACAGTCCAGGGCAACGGTAAAGTTTTCAGAAGCCCCTTCCCATGGCATCCTCACTTCCCCATGGACAACCACTGTTCCGATTTATATCCTCCATCAGTTAGTATTTCCTGTTTCAGAACTTTATCAGATAGGAATCCTAAAGTACCTACTCTCAGGTGTGCCTCCCTCACAGAATAGAGTTTTTGCACAGGTCCCTGAGCCAGTGTTCAGGTCCCCCTACCAGAGTGTCTTTTTCTTTCTCATCTTCAGATTGGATCATTTCTATTGATAATGTCGTCAAGTTTATAAATTCATTCCTCTGCTACCTCCATTCTTCTGTTAAGCTCATCCAAAGGATTTTTCATCTTAATAATAAAGAAAAATATGTTTTTCAATAGAAGACTTCACAAAAGGCATTTAAAATTTTTCTCTGCTATTTCCATTACGAGCATATTTTTTTTATATGATTGATCACAGTTACAGTAGCTGCTTTCAAGTCCAACATTGCATCATCTTTATGTTGTGGTCGGGCTCCATTAACTTTCTTTTCTCTTGAGAATGCTGAGTAATTTTCAGTTGTATTCTGGACATTGTAAATATGGTGGTGGAGCCTTTGAATTCTGTTATGGTGCTCTGAAGAGTGTCGATGCTTTCGTTATAGCAGGCAAATAACTCGGGTGTACTTACACTGCAAAATCTGTCTCTTGGGCACAGGTCAAATTTTAGTTCAGTTCTTTTAGCCTTTTAGTTAGGTTGCTTAGAAAGTACCCTACACATGCAGAGTTCAGGGGTCATCAAGAGATTTAGGCAGTTTATACAGAGAATTTAACCTCTATCCCTAAAATGCTTCCCACATATTTTGCTTTCATGTAATTCTTTGAAGAAAGTTGAGATTCTATTTGAAGGAAACTTTTCTCTGAAATACTAATTTTATCCATGTATTTTGTACTGCCACCTTCAGAAAAAGGTGTGATAGTCTAGACAGGGTTTTGTTAATAGTGTATGATATTTTCTCTAGTGAAAGCTTCAGAAGAACCCTTGCTTATTTCTATAAGAACATCAATTTCAGCAAATACACAACTTCCCTTCTCTTAGCTTCAAATTAAATATAACAAAGTATAATGTGGGAATAATAGACAACTTAGGAGGAGGTAGTTTTGTGGAATTAATAGAATTGTTCGGCAGATTCTGACTCTCTTTTTCAAATGGTGGTCACGAGTCCAGGCTCTGAAGCAGATTGGCTGCTTGGGATCCCATTTCTGTCACTTTCCATAGGATGTTCTTGGTCAGATTAATTCACTGTGTCTCAATTTCCTGTCTATAAAATGGGAATATTAACAAGTATCTACCAAATAAGATTGTTGAATAAATGAGTTAATAAAGGCAAAGCATATGGAACAGTGTATTATATTTGTATTAGTACTTATTTTTATTATTAACGTCATTATTGCCATCACAGCACTAGCTCGGTAATTACCTATGCCACTTAATTGTCTCTGGGTTTTAGGTCTTTCATAATATAAAGAGATTTGGATTCTTTATGGCTATGACTAACTGGGTATATATCTGTCTGTACTAGTTACTCTAGATCGTACTCCATTAATACATTTTCCCTCATTGATTTTGTTATGACTTTTGTTAAGCAATACTTGGAAAAGATAGGCTCCAGAGATATTTATGGATAGTTCTAGAGTGCAGTCTTCTGAAACCGTTGATTTTAATTTTCAAAAAAATAACGTCGGCTTTATTTTTGTTAACTAGTCTGTATCATGGGCAGGGCAGGAGAGCCTGAGTTCATCTGTGCTCCTTAGCAGCAAGCCTGGCCTCCTTCCGAGGGTGCCCAGCCCGAGCTGCACCGGCGAGGCCAGTGCTCATCCTAGGTGTTTTCAGTCTCACTAGTTTCTTAATATCTCTTTTTACTTTCTGCCCAATATTTGACTTTCTTTTCTCTCTACAAACTCTTGTAAATTCCACCCGTTCTTTTTTTTTTTTTCCCCCCCTCTTTTGTGGCTCTAAGAACACTGAAGTGGTACGTTTTCATTTTCTTTATTATTTCTCTCCGGGTATATCGTTGGCAGAGGCAGGTTCTTTTCGTTGGCCAAGTCACGTTTATAGAATGTGCACATTCTATTCTTATTCAAGTAAGAGGTATTCATAATTGAAGTCAAATAGTACCATAAAGATTTTTTTAAAAAAGATTTCTCTCATTTTTCATATACACACATGACTGTATGTAGTAAGTACCTCCTTTAAGGTACTTTTTCTACTTATTATTTAACCTAATGATTTAAGAGACTTTTTTCAATTTACAGGATAACCCAACAGATTTGCTGAAATGTTTTCTGAAACGTATTATCTTCTTTAGATACACTGATTATTTTCTTTGGTGACTGTGCATCAGTTGCTATACTAGATTGCATTTGTACTTTGCACATGAATACAGACGCTGTGGGATAAAGAGTTTAGTAGTGACATCAATATTTCTACTATTTTTACCTTTTTTTTTTTTAAATACCTTTAAGTATTTCTTAGAGAGATGAATGATACGTAACTGTGTGGTCTTTACAGGAAATTTTGCCTTTTTACATATTTGGAGCTGCTGCCTCCCAGATGGTCTTCTTGCCGTGCTGAAAATAAGTTTGTTTGCTGCCGTTATTTGTGTCTGCTGTTCGTCAGTGGCATTCACAGTGTTTTTTTTTGTATCCCTCAATCAGCAAGCCATGTCAGCGCCTGATTGTTATTAGCAAACAGCTTCCCCCCACCCCGATTCTTAGCAAGTTTTTTTGTTTTTTGTTTCGGTAGAATATAAAAGGAGAAAAGCTATGTCATAGTTCATAAATGTGCCCTATAGGAGAAGCCCTGGGATCTAATGTGATCTGTACCGATGATAATGGTTGGTTAATTGAACTAGTTAAAGTTTGGTGTCCATGACGTATACCTTTAAATATTTTAGTTTACTCTATAACATATGTGTTCATTCTGTAGCCTTTTTCTGTAAAGTTTTTAGTGTTAGTCTGGTGATGAGGATTCTGCATTATTTTTCTTTCTTAAAGAATGCCTATCTTTTATCTTCAGAGTTTCAGTTTTCATTTCTTCAAAGTGAAGAGAGAACTTAGACACAGGCAAAGCATTCTGAGTGTAGTATAGCATTCTGCTTGACTCGTTTGTGCCCCCCACCCCATTTTTTGTATACGTCTCAGTTTTTTAGTGACTCACCTTGATAAAACTTTCCAGAACGTTCAACTTAGTATCATAGAATTGCTATATAGTCACATTGTATCAGTTTAAATAATATTTTAAAAATCCAGTGCAAGTACAATTGAATGAATATTTGCGGTCACAGACACAGCTGACTCTGGGTCAGTGCTGGGTGCAGAGGAGCGGAGGGCGATTGGACTAGGTTACTAGCTCTGGGCATCTGTGTGCTCATGGTACGTTTTATAGACAGAGGAGAGGATTTGATGGATAGTCCATTTGGGCATTAGAAGTCAGAAAAGGGAGCTTTCACTGGCATGTGTTGGGGCTCTTACAGTTTACAGATTTTTACCTTTTACAGTTAATCTCTCACTACCTTTCAAGTCACTAACAAATCTTAATTAGGAGAAACGAAAAGATACAATGCTAACCCTTCAGGGGCTTAACTTCTGATGTTGGTGGAGAGATGATATGCATAGTGTATTGTGAGAACACAGAACGAGTCCCAGTTTGGGGCGGGGAGGGGAAAAGCTTTCAAGAGGATGTGACACTTGTGTCTGTATTTTGAAGGACAGTCAATGTTAGGCAGAAGGTATTTGGAACGGAGATGTGCAGTTGGGTCAGGTAGCCGAGAGGCACGTGCAGAGGTGTGGGTGGATGGATACCTGGGCAGGTATGGCATCACCGTGACTGCTGTCGTGTTAGAGTTCTAAACCATTTGGAACATTGATGTGCCCCCAGCAGTAGGATGGTGGAATGGCGTCTGGCACACATTACATGCTGCACATATGTGAAAGGAAGACAGAGTGAATGTCAGAGACAGAGGCCAGATCATGGTGACCTTGGATGCCAAGCTTCGAAGCCAGAGTTTGCTCTCTAGAAGCATGGGGAGGAGGAAGCAACGTCAGAATTACCAGCTGGAAGACTGTTGACACAATCCGGTTGAGGAACTGGGGAGGGTCCACGTGAAGCTTTTGAACGCTGTGAGCAGAGAGTGCTCATGAGTTAGAAAGCTTTAGGAAGTAGAGTTGGCAGGCCTGGTGGCCGAGTCATGGCCGCTTCAAGGCTGGGAGGACTCTGAGAGTGACTCTCTCACCCTCTGAGAGTCACCCTCTGAAAAAGACTGTGACTTTTCTAGTATTTAACACGATGCAGGATATGATATTTATTGTTTGCTTTCCTATTTGAGGAAAATACATGTTGATTATTCCTGATCAAATGCACAACTTTCATAACTGAGATGGCCTAGTTCAGTTTTTCTAGAAGCTGTGGAGTATAGGTACGAGCAATACTTGTGGAATTGAGTTGAAATTGAACATTGTGTTTACTTGCAGCCTCTTTAATGATTCAAATGTGATAAAATTGTAGGCTTAAGCAAAAAAATTGACATCAGAATAAGATGGAAATCCTCTCTTTAAAGTTCTCAACTTTTTTGTGTAATTTCTTAATATTTTATCCTCTGAATAACTGACATGTTAGTTTGCGGAATGACTCAGTGTCATAACAGACAAGGTGCTAATTCTCTGCTTTGGGTAAACTCTGAGGGGTTGGTCGTAGAGTGGAGGTGATTGTATGGACCCTGATAACTAACCACAGACTAGGCTCCATGTTGCATGTTGAGGACTCGAAGATGAAACGACACCTTTCTCTTGATATGTATATAAAAATACGTTTATATGTATATAAAAATAAGTGACTTGAGACCATGACTTTCGGCAGCGCTATATACTTTACAGCACGTCACAGACTGCTTTAGGAGTATCCAGAAAATGTGAGGTGACATCTGTAAATTTTCTCCTGCCTTTGCTGTCCCCCCGTTCCGCTCCCCTTCCACCTGGGTACTGGCAGTCCCGTCTGCTGTGCTTCCCGCGTGCACCCCGTATGCGCCCCTCTCCTGTTTCTAGTCAGATTCAAGTCTCACCATACGCACATCTCACACGTCACGCTTCCATCCTCGAGTCCCACGCCTCTTTCCCGAGTCCCTTCTCCACGTGGTACCTGGAGTCATGTTCCCTTAGAGCCCTCGAGTGGCGTCCCAGTGCACTCGGAGTTCAATCCCAGCTCCTACCTGTGGCTCAGATGTTAGCTCCTCAGACAGCCATCCCGGCCTAAAGGGTCATGAATGCTGTGGGGACTCGGGGGAGCAATCGGTTCTGGCCTTGGGGAAAGAGAAATTTAACAGAGATCTGGTTCTTTGTAAGTAGGGTTTTGTTAGACAAAATTATGGACTGAACAAGCGTTTAAAGAGTGCCTACTACGTGCTAGGTAGTCATATTTGTGCTTTCTTTGGCAAGTAATGATGACTGTGAGTGGTTATCTTTGAAAGGAAGTTGCTATATTCAGAAATGAATTCCTTGACAAAGTCACAAAGTTATGAAGTGGTGTCATGGTTTCTATACTTAAAAAAATCCCACCTGTCTCTAGCCATCCAATGACATCTTTTATTTTAAAATACCAAAGTGAACATCAGGAAGATTAACTGTGTTGTCTGTGTATACCAACTGCAGTTGATAAAGTGAAATTTTTGTTTGTAACTAATTTAGTGCCTGATCTTCACAAAACTATAATTTAGCGATTTACTAATTTCATCTTTTGTGTAGTTCTTCAGAATGTTGAAGGCTTTGACCAGGTTTTCGTTTTGAGTCTTTTTGTAATGCAGGTAGAATGATAGTGTAAAGATTATAACATTTTTGTCTTTTTTTGCCGTGCTTCTTTAGATCCCTTTGTTTTTTGACTCCGTAACTGTGGTTCTTAAGTCTTGCCTTCCTTCCACGTTCTTTTCTCTGAAAAACTGTGCATATGTGTACAATTTCACATAATAAATAGCATTTCAGAAATTTACTCGTCGATTTTTCTCAGCTAAAAATCCTCTTAGAGAAAGCTGGAGATTCCTCTCAGAAGAACCTCCGAGCCGAACCTGCCAATGCTCTCTATTGCTCGTCTGTACTCAGGTGTATAGGCAGTCGTGTTGTGACTCAGGCCGGTCGTGCGTTAAAGCAGACCTTTGTGTTTCACTGGACCAGGGAGAAATGGGGGGCGAAAAAGCCAGTGTAGAGAACTGTATAGAAAGCTAGTTATTACATTTACAGTCTATTATGTTGTCCTTACTTTGAGATTTTGAAGTTCCAAAATATCCTTATTTTAATAAGTTATGGCGATCCCTCCTCCAGCCCCAATAGCCTACCTAACAAGTAGGCCAAAATATTGTCAACGAATTCTATATTGATTCATGCAATCTGTGTTTGAAGTTCATGGGTCTGTGAAATCCCAAACCGGGTACCACCGGCTGCTTTTGTGCACGCTCGTGATTGGAGTTGGTGTCTTGAATAGTTTTCTCCTCACATCAACATCCAGTTCTATTTTTCCACACCAACTGGGTGTCCAACAGTTCAATTCGGTTGTGACACTGTCTGGAGTTAGCACAGACCCCACAGGTTAAGGACTCAGTCCCACCAGACTGCCCCCACTTTAGATGCCAGCTGCCGGTGGGGTACCTCACCTAC
>NW_011888841.1:1559142-1573000 GCF_000151845.1 Pteropus vampyrus
TCCCACGCCTCTTTCCCGAGTCCCTTCTCCACGTGGTACCTGGAGTCATGTTCCCTTAGAGCCCTCGAGTGGCGTCCCAGTGCACTCGGAGTTCAATCCCAGCTCCTACCTGTGGCTCAGATGTTAGCTCCTCAGACAGCCATCCCGGCCTAAAGGGTCATGAATGCTGTGGGGACTCGGGGGAGCAATCGGTTCTGGCCTTGGGGAAAGAGAAATTTAACAGAGATCTGGTTCTTTGTAAGTAGGGTTTTGTTAGACAAAATTATGGACTGAACAAGCGTTTAAAGAGTGCCTACTACGTGCTAGGTAGTCATATTTGTGCTTTCTTTGGCAAGTAATGATGACTGTGAGTGGTTATCTTTGAAAGGAAGTTGCTATATTCAGAAATGAATTCCTTGACAAAGTCACAAAGTTATGAAGTGGTGTCATGGTTTCTATACTTAAAAAAATCCCACCTGTCTCTAGCCATCCAATGACATCTTTTATTTTAAAATACCAAAGTGAACATCAGGAAGATTAACTGTGTTGTCTGTGTATACCAACTGCAGTTGATAAAGTGAAATTTTTGTTTGTAACTAATTTAGTGCCTGATCTTCACAAAACTATAATTTAGCGATTTACTAATTTCATCTTTTGTGTAGTTCTTCAGAATGTTGAAGGCTTTGACCAGGTTTTCGTTTTGAGTCTTTTTGTAATGCAGGTAGAATGATAGTGTAAAGATTATAACATTTTTGTCTTTTTTTGCCGTGCTTCTTTAGATCCCTTTGTTTTTTGACTCCGTAACTGTGGTTCTTAAGTCTTGCCTTCCTTCCACGTTCTTTTCTCTGAAAAACTGTGCATATGTGTACAATTTCACATAATAAATAGCATTTCAGAAATTTACTCGTCGATTTTTCTCAGCTAAAAATCCTCTTAGAGAAAGCTGGAGATTCCTCTCAGAAGAACCTCCGAGCCGAACCTGCCAATGCTCTCTATTGCTCGTCTGTACTCAGGTGTATAGGCAGTCGTGTTGTGACTCAGGCCGGTCGTGCGTTAAAGCAGACCTTTGTGTTTCACTGGACCAGGGAGAAATGGGGGGCGAAAAAGCCAGTGTAGAGAACTGTATAGAAAGCTAGTTATTACATTTACAGTCTATTATGTTGTCCTTACTTTGAGATTTTGAAGTTCCAAAATGTCCTTATTTTAATAAGTTATGGCGATCCCTCCTCCAGCCCCAATAGCCTACCTAACAAGTAGGCCAAAATATTGTCAACGAATTCTATATTGATTCATGCAATCTGTGTTTGAAGTTCATGGGTCTGTGAAATCCCAAACCGGGTACCACCGGCTGCTTTTGTGCACGCTCGTGATTGGAGTTGGTGTCTTGAATAGTTTTCTCCTCACATCAACATCCAGTTCTATTTTTCCACACCAACTGGGTGTCCAACAGTTCAATTCGGTTGTGACACTGTCTGGAGTTAGCACAGACCCCACAGGTTAAGGACTCAGTCCCACCAGACTGCCCCCACTTTAGATGCCAGCTGCCGGTGGGGTACCTCACCTACACTGATGCCTGGCTGGCTATAGATTCAGGGGTTCCCACGACACCCCTTCAGGTTTGATAATTTACTGGAACGACTCCTAGAACTTCGGAAAGTACTTTATTTACCATTACTGGTTTATTATAAAGGGAACAGACAGATGAAGAGGTGCGTAGGGCAAGGTCTGGGACAGGCGCAGAGCTTCCGTGCCCTCTTCGGGTATGCCACCCCACCAGCACCCCCATGTGAGCTTGTTTGAGTGTTCTTATGGAGGTTTCACATTACGCAGACGTGATTGATGAAATCATTGGCCATTGGTGAGTGAATCAATTTCTGGACCTTCTTCCCTCCCCAGAGCTGGGGGATGGGGTGGGACAGAACATTTCAGCCTTCTGATCCTGGCTTGGTATTTCCAGCAACCAGCCCCCATCCTGAAGCCTGGCGTCATTACCACAGAATGTCTGTTTCTGATAAGGAAGGGTCCTCAGATGTGGGAAGGAATGGAAGGACTTGACTTGAATTTGTCACTCAGAACCCCAGCAGGCAGTGCCATCTCTTCCTGGCATGGCCTTGATGTGGCTTCTCTGAGTGCCCGATGTCATCTAGGACTGCGAGGTCATTCAGGCTTAACCTGTCTGCCCCTTCACAGCTTCCCACATAACCTGCATGGCTGTTGCTTCTCCAGCAGCAGCTCAGCTCTTCCCACATCTTAGTTTTCTTCAACCTTGGCTTTTCCAGATGCTTCTTTGCTTTGTTTAGAGTTGGATTTGTGTCCTTAAGATCTCATTTTGAGGATTTCTTTTCATCTTCGTTAGAAAACTAATTAACTTAATTTTTTTTTTTTTTTTTTGCATTTTTGATCTTTCTTGGCTACTTTGATTTGTTCATTTGGCGATGTCTGTTTCTGTGGTTATAGCTTTCCCAGGGAAAGTGAAGTGACCAGGCATTTGATTGTTACTAAGTGATTTGTATATTAATCACTAACTAGTCAAAGCTGTTTGGTTAACTGTGCTTCCTTATTCAGAACGCTTCCAGCAACCCACTGTATAGCAACAGGGAGAAAAAAGGCAGGAGAAGAAGGTGGGACATTCTAACTCCTGGTTTTAGATTTTCTGTATATTTTTTTTAACTTTTTTTTTAAGCGTGGAATGGCCTGATGTACAAAATAGGAGTTCAAGTATCGCTTTAGCTTGTATGATCTCACTGGGGCTTTCTTGAAGAGACATTATTTCTTGAACCACGAGCATCATATTGTATGTTCAAAAATATTAATTTTTGAAAAATGGAAAATACTGTTCTGTAGTGATTTATAAATTTGTTTATTGAATTACTTACAATTAGTGGTAAATTTGTTTCTTGGATTGTGGGCTGTAAGAGGCACTTTGCTTTAGCTCGTTTCATGTAATCTGCCTATAGGGTTATGTAAATGTTGTCACTCAAGTATTTCTGTTGTGAGTGATGAAGAGATTTCAACTGCTATGCTGACAAATGTTCTGTAATCAAGCTTTTAAAAATAATTCAAGCTTTAATCATTGGCTCGTTTCCCGCGGCCCCCCCCCCGCCCCGAACTATGCTACTAAAAAATTTCTGTGCAGCATCAAAATTTAGGCTATCGCTGGGTTTATTTTACTGTTTATGCTGCTCAAATATGTTACAAGTTAGTGTTTGTACACTTTCTCTCATGGAGAATTATAAATCTTTGTAGCCTCAGTGTTCTGAAGCCATGTTACTGCTCCTCAGCACTGTCACCTCTTAGGTCTCCCATGGATCTTCTGTCATCAAGTCGCATGACGGGTCAAGTAAAACACATACGTACACTGTTGAGAGATGGGGCAGAAGCGTTTTAAATGGGAAGCATGAAAGTGACTTTTTGTTTCCGAGGCTATTGGAAAAGAACCTGCATAATTTACTGTTTAAAATCTTCGAGGCTAAAGTTGGCGGGGGAGAGCAGGGCTTTCGGTAACGATGAGGCTGGGTGGGCTACTGGGCAGCATCTCCATTAACTGCGGCTCCCACGTCAGATGGGTCTTTTCTGTGGGGATTGGGTTCTTTCAGTTGGGTTAATGGATAGTCAGCATCGAGTTGATGTACCTGTTTTCTTCTGTCCACTTTTGGTCCTTGATTTTTTAGAAATAAAATATGGTATGAAATAAAGTAAAATTCAAATCAGTCTTTTTTTCCCCCCAGTAGTATTATAGAATTTTTGAAAGATGAAACTAGTACTTAATATGAAATTAATATCATCTCTCCTCATTTTATGTATTTGCGTATCTCAGTCTTGGTAATAAATAATTTGAGATGAAGCTGAAATTTAAAGATATCCTGGAGTTGCTCTTTTCTTTAATATTTGTCTGTGCAGATTAGCATTAAAATCTAGAAGAATCCCTAGGAAGCATCTCATTTTACTTTTCCATTTTTAAATGAAGAAATCTGAAATATAGGGTGGGACCTTGCCTCAGTGGAATCTGAAGCTGAGTCATATTGCTATCCATCGATGGTTAGTGACCACTCCCTGTCTCAGGGGCAGATAGAGTTAGGAGAGTTTAGTATATAGACCTTGAAGCAAGCCTGATGATAAAAATAATTTTATCAGTAGAGAAGGGAATCACAAACGGGTCACCAGTATTATAAACACATTTATCATTAACCAAGTAGTGATTAATTTATACTTGTAGTTTTATTCAGTTTAATGAATGTATTAGATACTCGAATTTAAAAGAATACATTTTTCGTGTTGCTCATGTCAGTGTTCTTCATGCGTCCTGAGCTCTTTCGGGCCCCTTGTCACACTTCATTTTTTTATCCATCTTTCCCATGCAGCTGTACCCATAAGGGCAGGAAGCTTATGTCTGGTTCACTGCTGTTTCCAGGAAAGCATTAATTGTTGACTGCTGGGTTGGCTAACTGAGTTATGTGGCTCTGTGGGAAACAGCATATTTTAAATATCTTAAGCTTGCTTGCTTGCTTGCTTATTTGCTATTTATTTATTTATTTATTTATTTATTTATTTATTTATTTATTTATTTATTTATTTTTCTTTAAACAGCGAACAGAGTATCTGTCAGGCAAGAGCTGCTGTGATGGTTTATGATGATGCCAATAAGAAGTGGGTGCCAGCTGGTGGCTCAACTGGGTTCAGCCGAGTTCACATATATCACCACACAGGCAACAACACCTTCAGAGTGGTGGGCAGGAAGATTCAGGACCATCAGGTAAGGGTCTGCTCAGTTCTTAAAGTCATCTTGTATTACAGAAAGGCTTGGCATATGCAGTAAAATACAGTAGTGCTTTAAAACTATAGCCAAAATAGTATCCATGGGGGAAAACAGTACTGATGCATAGTCCTAAAAGTATCTAAATGTTGGCAAAAAAGAAGACAAATATTTAAAAATAATTAGAAAACTGTACAAGTCAGGAAGTTTCCTTATGAAACACTGAAATTTTTATTCATGAGTAAACTATCCTATGATTTCTAGTTTTTGACAAATAGAGCAGTCTTAAAATGTTTGGAAATTTGAAAACGTTTCTAAATAATTCATGACACTAAGATGAAATTATGAAGATTTAGAAAAAAAGTACTTAGATCTGAATGACAAGGTATTACATATAGAAACTGTCAGACATCTAAGCTGTGGACAAATCTTAATGGCATATAATGAGCTTAACCCAAAGAAAGCAAAAGGAAATAAAAAGTAAAAGAAGAAAATAATTAAATAAAAATAAATAGAAATTTTTAACACGTATTTGCCCTACTGAATATAAAAATTGGCAGAATCAAGCAAAAAAAATTACAAATAAACACTATTAGCCTTGGAAAAGAGATATCACTGTGTTATAAGGAAATATATTTTGTAAGATAATATCAATAGCTTTATGCCAATAAATGGACCATTTTGTAGAAAAATATAACTTACCAAAACTGGTAGAATAGAAAAACGCAGACCTGCAATCATAAAATATATCAATAGTTAATAATCTACCCCCAAATTTTTAAAAATGGAGAGAATCCAGAGCATTTACAAACGAAATCTAAAAATCTTCAAGATACTACCTGTTTTATGCAAACCGTTGTAAAGAATAATATTTTATGAGACTGGTCTAATTTTGATATCTAAAACATAGAACAGTTTGAGAGAGGAAAATTATAACCAGTCTCAGTTATGATCATGGACACATCCAGAAGTCCTCAGTAAGAGATTAGTGACCGCTGCAGGGACGTATACGAAAAAGAAAACGACCACCTCTTGACCAAATTCGGTTTATCTCCCTCTATCTCAGTCACTAAAGATAGTTTAACATTAGATAACCTGGTAATGTAACTTACCAGAAGAAAACCTACACGAAACGAGATTCGGGAAAAGCATTTAATAAAATTAAAATCCGCACGTAATAATTTTCATCACGTTTGGCATCAAAATAAATCATCTTAAGCTGATAAAGATTAGTAATATAAACAATACAGTAAGCATCTTACAGGACAGGGCAATGGTGAGTTTCCATTCAACTCGGGAATAAGTAAGTTGAGATTTCAGCTTTCATCACTTTTAGCATCACAATTTAGCATTGCGAAGGAGGTAACCGGGTGATGTGAAGATGAAGAAAATAGGAGCTTTCAGGATCAAAAAAGAAGAAACAGCAGATTTTATACACCAATGATGTAATTGTCTGCATAAAAATCCCTAGAGTATCTGCAAATGAAATATTAGAACTAACAAGATTGTTCAGCAAGGTTGCTGGATCAGTATAGAAAAGTTAATAGCAGTTTTGTATATCCCCCAGGCCATGACTTGGGACCCAGACGTCTCAAGCCCTGGGAAGAGGTGAGACTCAGAATTAGACTGGCCTTTGTAGGAACTGAAACCTAGCCTTTTCAATCACTTTTGGATTCAGGTTATTTGAGATTCTTAGTTTCTCTAGCTGTTTGCCAGAAGCAAATGTAAATTTTTCCTGGAAAAATACAGCATCATTGTAGGCCTCAAAGTTTTTATACAGTTGTTCATACACAGTGCCTGGCACTCAATCGAAGTACCCAGGCACACAAGGACATGACAGGAACTGCTATTGGAGATAAGTATTTGTAAAATCCTTGTATTGTTGAGGGAAAGGTAAAAATATCAGTTTTTGTCTTGGATCTGTTTAAGATGCCTGTCATAATCTCATGGCAACCGCTAAAACAATAGTAAAAATATTTAACTAGCAAGCTAATAGAAGGGATAATTATAGTAAACTCTAAAAGAAGGTATGGTAGATTTAGATCCACATTTATATATAATTTACATTAAATGTAAGTGAACACTCCAATAAACTCATTTCCCATTTGCCCCGAGAATACTCGCCAGCAGAGCTTCGGCTGCAGTGTTTACCCCGAGATAACTCGCGGATTACAGTCCGAACCTCACCATCAGAGTTTACCATGAAAGAGTTTCCTTTTATTGTTATTTTTGCATTGCTCTAGTATATCGATAATCTTTGGAAACAAATGACATCATTCTGTTTATAGTGTTCTGTTTTTAGAAGTAGTATTTTCATTTACAAAATATTGTAATTCTCGATCACTAAAAATGTCAAATCGTAGAAAACGTAGTGTTCCTACATGTGATGTTAACATTGTTCTTGAACAGTTATTAGCCAAAGATTTATTTGATGAATCCAATTTATGTATACATTTCTGTTACATTAGAATTAGAGACAAGTTCTCTTTAGAAATAACTTCAAGAACAGTTTTCATGTTTTATTTTCACATTGAAAACCAGTCAGATTTGCTTCAGCCTCAGATAGTGTGTTTATGTAAAATAAAATTAATGCTGGCAACTTGTATTTTCTAAATGGGAAATGATTTAAGAGCAGTAACTGGCAGTTTGGATCCACAACACAAAATTGATAATCTTAATATAAAATTGTAGCCACACACAAAGGACTTTTGTCGAAAAACAAAGTAGGAGGACATATTTTAGGCCATCAAGACTTAGTATAAAGCTACAATAATAAAGAGACACTGTGACGTTGGCTCAAAGACAGGCATATTGACCAGTAGAACAAAACAGAGCCATTCATAGACTCTTGCTTTATGGTAAACTGGCAGCACAGTTAATAGGTAGGATTGGATCCGTTGGAGAGCCATATTGAAACAAAAAGGAAACTTGAACTGGGTTTTACACCACAAGGCATAAGTCAGTTCTTTTTGATTTGGGATAAAAGTATGAAAGTTAAAACTATTAAGTCTCTGTAAAATGATATGGGATAGTATTTTTATGACCTTGAGCTGGAGAAACATTTCTTAATCAGGTTATGAAAAGCATTAAGTATAAAGGAAAAGATTGCTAATTTGGACTGAATTTGGAATGAATAAAGGTGAAGAATGTCTGTTGATCAAAAGACACCACTAAGAGGGTGAAAAAAAAAGCCACAAAATGGGAGAAGATATTTACAACATAGATAACCACCAGTAAGATTGGATTCGGAATATATAAAAGACTCTTACAAAGTAAAAAGATGGACAATTCAGTAGAAAAATGGGCAAGAGGTTTAACTTAAGCAGTTACTCATAAAAGAAGTTATCCAGATAGCCATAAACACGAGGAAGTACTAAATCTGAGTGTTCAGGGAAGTGCAAACTAGAACCACAATGATGTAGTATTGATATGCACCAGCATTGCTAAATTGAAGACCGACAATACCAATTGTACTGTTGCATCGTATGTGTAGTTGTGCGTGCTGATGGGTCCTGCTGCGACAGTGAAAGTTGACGGACCAGGTTTGGAAAGCTACTCGGAGTTTTCTACTGTAGTTGAACCTGTGTGGCCTGTGACAGTTCCACTCCTGGGCGTAAGCCCAACAGAAATGTGTGCTCGTGTGTACAAAAAGACGTTTAGTAAGATGTTCATAACATCACTATTTTTGATATCTCCAAACTTCAGACAGTTCACAGACTCTCCTAAACATGTTTAAGAGGAAAGGGCAGATGCATTACAATACTTATGTGTGAAATTTGGCTCGTACTTTCTGGGAGGTGGGGGCAGTTAAGAAGGATGTCCTATATCTTGATCAGGGTTTTGGTTGCACGAGAATGTTTACTGAGATATGTGCTTACGTTTTATATACTTAGTGAATTTATCATGCTTTAATAAGCATGGTAAAATATATTTAACAGGGGATATAGATTTTCTTTTATTTTGCTGATTTACTGTTTTAAGGCCAGACCTTTGTAACCAACAGACAGCTTCACTTCCATCAGACTATTATTTCTAGAGTGATTTTACCCTAGGTCATTGTTTTAACCATTTTTTGCCAAGGTCTATCTGGAAAAGGTTTGAATGAATGAATATCTATCCGATCAGAATTTGTCGACTTTGCCAGTTATTACCTTGACTTTATAAAGAATTACTGTCTTTTAGGTCGTGATAAATTGTGCCATTCCTAAAGGGCTGAAGTACAATCAAGCCACGCAGACCTTCCACCAGTGGCGGGATGCTAGACAGGTGTATGGTCTCAACTTTGGCAGCAAAGAGGATGCCAATGTCTTTGCAAGTGCCATGATGCATGCCTTAGAAGTGCTGAATTCACAGGAAACGGGTAAGGTGCCCCTCGTTGACGAGCTCTCTTGAACTGAAGTGTCACGTATCTGTTAAAACATCTTTTCTGACCAGCTTTTAAATCGTATGTGTATTTGAAGTAATTCCTGAATTTCTGTTATTCTCTACAGAAATGTGAACTTTTATTTGAGGGCGATAAGCATGTAGTCTAGAGGGATAATCGTATGAGATTAGTTATCATTTTTTAATGCTCTCATTTGAAGTTATTTCGTTCTGTTGATCCTGCTCTCGAACCTCAACTTTTGTTGCAAAGATGTGAGGCCCGGAGAATGTGCAGCAAATAGAATTATGCACATTTATCATTATCTCAGTTTTTATGAAGAAACATGTTTTCTGAAGCATGTTTCTTAAGGCACCACTGAGCCCTTAAACTTCAAGTAGGACTAGTTCTTCATCCTAGTAAATAAAAATTTGGTTCTAAAAGTTGTTTCAAGATTTTCGGAGTGCCCTCATGTGGTGTAAGCTCTGAATTGCAGCTCCCCTGGCGCTGCGTGGTGCTTAGACAGCTAGCTGTGTAGAAACAATTCACTTTAAAAACCCCCACGATTTAAGACTGTGTATGTGCCAGAGGTGAGCTCTGTTTTTGTTCTTGTTTAAAAAACAGAAAAATAACTATACCAATGTATTGTTATTTCTTTGGAGAGCTAGATTTTATAATCAAAATAAATGTTATATATATAAAAATTCAAATGTAATTATTCTTGCATTCATGGTTTATTTAGCAGTGATCTTAATGATGTAAATGTGCTACGAACAAAGTTTATTTCTATATTTCTATATTTTAAGACTTACAGTCAAATTAAAATTTGGTATTTTGTTGAAGGTATAGAATTTTAAACCTATTGTTGATACATTAAATTTCATTTATTCCTTGCCTCATTCTAAAAAGGATTGAAACATCTAGCTCATGTGTTAGTCTCTTTGAAGTATGAATTTCAGAGCAAGAAGTCATTTTGGAATGTTGCCAGAAACCATGATATTATGCCTATAGATGGTTTAGATTAGATCTCTTTTGAGGAAATTAATATCTCTATATATAATTGTACCCAGCTCTCATGTCTTATGTATTTTGAGAGAATAAACCACAGGAGCTTCTCCTGGTTGTCAGTAAGTCCAGAAAATAGCATAGGAAAGTCTGCATGTATATATAGTCTTGGTTGTAGATTATCTCTCTAAGTCACTGTACCTTTCTTGCAGGCATCAGTATTTTACTGGCATGCTATTGTAGGTGTAGAATTGCTTTTTTTTTTGTCACCATAGATTTACCATGCGAAAGAAACTAGAATTGTGGTTCTTAATATCTTATTACATAGGTCAGCTACATAATAAAATAATTAAAGGACCAAAGTTTAGACAGCATATGTATGACAATAATTTTTGGCTTCCTCATGTTTGGAACAAAACTAGCATTTTAGTTTCTAAACCTTCAAAAGATTAACCACTGATATTAGGAACTAAATGTTACTAATATAAAGTAGTTAAAACTATTGTTCATATTGTCATCGGTTTTTTTTTAACCAAATGGAAAGGATTGTTTTTATCAGTGTGTAGTCACACAGTTCGCTTTCAAAATGCAAATGATAATTAATGTTTTTTTTCCTTCTGATCTTGATCTTTTGAAATTAATGAGTCTTAATGTGGAGAGACTCAATTACATTCTCTGTTGTAATTTCCACATTTGGCAATGGGAAAATCGCCCATCTCATCTCACTAGCTACACAAGCATTTTGGAATGGGCAAAAAATTTAATAGCTTTTTCTTACATGATTTTGAAACTTTATTCTGTTCTCTGTCACAATCCCAAACCTGTAATCCCATGGGCTGAGGAAAGAAAGAGAAAGGTGGAAGAAGCCGGCCCATCCTAGCCCTCCTCTTATATCATGGCCCAAGGCGTAGGCAAAGAGGCTTTTGGTTCTGTAGCTTTTTCATCAGGAAAAAAACAAAGCATATAAAGTGGTCGATGTTTTTTATAGTCTGATTTATTTAGAAAATAACATTTCATAAATTACTGCAAACCCTAATTTCTGATTTTTGATGGCATTAATTTGCTTAGATGTGGAGGAGGTAGGCGCTAAGAATCAGAAGTGTCTTTGGGAACGTATATAATCTTTCTGTAAGTCTCCACCAAAGTAGGATAAGTGTGTACCCCACCCCAGTATCATTTTGCGGGTCCCCTCCCTCCCACCTAAACAAACATACCCAATAATGTCTGCCTCTCATCTCAAACACACCTTCCCCCTCTGCAGCTGTTTTGTTTTGGGTTCACAGCCAGGTCCTTGCTGAAACCATCCATTGTCCTTCTGCCAAAACCAAGTTGAAAAAGTTTAACTTACAAGTCTCCTCTCTAAGCAAAAAATATGCTCGAGAAATCTCTAATCAGAAGCAAAAAGAAAGCGGAAAAACCCACAAATATGTGGAAATTAAACAGTCTGGGTCGAAGAAATAAAAGGAGAGATCAAGGGATGCATAGAAACAAACGAGAATGAAAATCAAACATAACAAACTTTCGGAATACAGTAAAAGCGGTAATAAGAGGGAAGTTCATATCATTACAGGCCTATCTCAAGAAACAAGAAAAATTCCAAATTAATAACCTAACATTACATCTTAAAGAACTAGAAGAATAAACGAAGCCTAAAGTCAGTAGAAGGAAGAAAATAATAAAAATTAGAGCAGAATTAAATGAAATGGAGAACAAAAAGACAATAGAAAAAATTAATGCAACAAAGAACTGGTTCTTTGAAAAGATCAATAAAATTGACAAAACCCCTAGCTACACTAAGAAAGAGAGAAAAGACACAAATTAACAAAATCAGAAACAAAAGAGAAGTTATGATGGACACCACAAAAATACGAAGGATCATACAGGAATACTATAAAAGACCGTATGCCATCAAATTCAATAACGTATGAGAAATGGATAAGTTCTAAGAAAGATACAACCTTCCTAGACTGAATCATGAAGAACTGGAAAATCTAAAAAGACTGATCAACAGTAAGGAAATTGAAATAATCATAAAAACCCTCCCAAAAAGTAAAAGTCCAGGACCAGTTGGCTTCACTAGTGAATTCTACCCAACATTCAAAGAACATTTAATACCAGTCCTTCTCAAACTCTCCCCCCAAATTGAAGAAGAGTCACTACTTCCTAACACGTTTTATGAGACTTGCATTACCCTGATACCAAAGCCTGACAAGAATAACACACAAAAAAGAAAACTACAGACTAATAATATATTTGATGAATGCAGATACAAAAATCCTAAACAAAATACTAGCAAATCATTACAGGCCTAGCTCAAGAAACAAGAAAAATCCCAAACAAACAACCTAACATTACATCTTAAAGAACTAGAAGAAGAACAAATGAAGCCCAAAGTCAGTAGAAGGAAGAAAATAATAAAAATTAGAGCAGAATTACACGAAATAGAGGACAAAAAGACAATAGAAAAAAATCAATGCAACAGAGCAATACATTAAAAAAATTATATATCATGATCAAGTAGAGGTTTATTTCAGAGGCACAAGAATAGTTCAACATATACAAATTGATCAATATGGTATATCACATAAACAAAATAAAGGATGAAAATCATATGATCATACTAATAAATGCAGAATAAGCATTTGATAAGATTTAGCACCCATTTATGACTAAACTACTTAATAAAATGGGTATAGGAGTACCTCAACATAATAAAGGCCATATGTGAGAAACCCTCTGCTGATATTGTATTTATTGATGGAAAACTGAAAGCTTTTCTTCTAAGATCAGGAAAAAGAAAGATGCCCACTCCTGCCACTCTTAGTCAATACAGTATTGGATGTTCTAGCTAGAGCAGTCGGGCAAGAGAAAGAAAGAAATAGCTTCCACACTGGGAATGAGGAAGTCAACTTGTCACTTTTTGCAGACTGCATGAATCTTTATGTAGAAAACCCTAAAGACTCCAAAAAAACCTATTAGAAACAATAAACAAATACAGTAAAGTTGCAGGATGCAAAATCAATGTATAGAAATTTATTGCATTCCTATATACTAACAATGAAATTTCAGAAAAATGAAAAATAATCCCTTTTGCCATTGCAACAAAAAGAATAAAATACCGAGGGGAAACTTAACAAGGCATGTGAAGGACGTATACACTGCAAACTACAAGGCATTATTAAAAGATATTGAAGAAGACATAAAGAAATAGAAAGATATTTCATGTTCATGGGTTGGAGGAATTAACATAGTTAAAGTGGGCATATTACCCAAAGCAATATAGAGATTTAATGGAAATCCTATCAAAATCCCAGTGGCATTTTTTAAAGAAACAGAACAAAAAAATTATCAGATTTGTATGGAATCACAAAATACCCCAAATAGCCAAAGCCATCTTGAGAAAAAAGAACGAAGCCAGAGGCATCATACACACTTCCTGACTTCAAATTATACTACAAAGTGACAGTAGTCAAAACAGCATGGTATTGGGCAGAGAAACAGACACAGAGATCCGTGGAACAGAATCGGGCGCCCCAAAATAAGTCTACATATATATGGGCATGTAATTTTCGACAAAGGAGCCAAAAACATACAGTGGAGAAAAGAAAGCCTCTTCAATAAATGGTGCTGGGCAAATGGGAAAGCCACCTGCAAAAGAATGAAACTGGTCTGCTCTTTTTAATATTAACTCAAAATGGATCGAAGACCTAAATATAAGACCTGAAACAATAAATTGCATAGAAGAAAATATAGGTACTAAA
>NW_011888841.1:1573050-1575253 GCF_000151845.1 Pteropus vampyrus
TCTTTATGTAGAAAACCCTAAAGACTCCAAAAAAACCTATTAGAAACAATAAACAAATACAGTAAAGTTGCAGGATGCAAAATCAATGTATAGAAATTTATTGCATTCCTATATACTAACAATGAAATTTCAGAAAAATGAAAAATAATCCCTTTTGCCATTGCAACAAAAAGAATAAAATACCGAGGGGAAACTTAACAAGGCATGTGAAGGACGTATACACTGCAAACTACAAGGCATTATTAAAAGATATTGAAGAAGACATAAAGAAATAGAAAGATATTTCATGTTCATGGGTTGGAGGAATTAACATAGTTAAAGTGGGCATATTACCCAAAGCAATATAGAGATTTAATGGAAATCCTATCAAAATCCCAGTGGCATTTTTTAAAGAAACAGAACAAAAAAATTATCAGATTTGTATGGAATCACAAAATACCCCAAATAGCCAAAGCCATCTTGAGAAAAAAGAACGAAGCCAGAGGCATCATACACACTTCCTGACTTCAAATTATACTACAAAGTGACAGTAGTCAAAACAGCATGGTATTGGGCAGAGAAACAGACACAGAGATCCGTGGAACAGAATCGGGCGCCCCAAAATAAGTCTACATATATATGGGCATGTAATTTTCGACAAAGGAGCCAAAAACATACAGTGGAGAAAAGAAAGCCTCTTCAATAAATGGTGCTGGGCAAATGGGAAAGCCACCTGCAAAAGAATGAAACTGGTCTGCTCTTTTTAATATTAACTCAAAATGGATCGAAGACCTAAATATAAGACCTGAAACAATAAATTGCATAGAAGAAAATATAGGTACTAAACTCATGGACCTTGTTCTTAGAGAGGATTTTATGAATTTGACCTCAGAGGCAAGGGAAGTAAAAGCAAAAATAAATGAATGGGACTCTATCAAACTGAAAAGCTTCTGCAACAGCAAAAGAAACTGTCCAGAAAACAAAGAGACAGCCAATCAAATGGGAGAAGATATTTGCAAGCAACCCCTCTGATGAGGGGCTAATATTCAGAATATATAAAGAATTCATGCAACTCAACAACAACAAAACACAATCCAGTTAAAAAATGGGCAGAGGACCTGAACAGACACTTCTTCCAAGAAGACACGCAAATGGCCAACAGACATATGAAAAGATGCTCAGCTTCACTAGCTATTAGGGAAATGCAAATCAAAACCACAGCGAGATATCACCTCACACCTGTTGGAATGGCTGCTGTCAACAAGACAAGTAATAACACGTGTTGGAGGAGTTTTAGGGGAAAGGGAACCCTCACACACTGCTGCTGGGAATGTAAATTAGTACAGTCACTGTGGAAAACAGTGTGGAGGTTCCTCAAAAAATTGAGAATAGAATTGCCATATGACCCAGCAGTCCCTCTTCTGGGTATCTACCTTCAAAATTCGAAAACATATAGCTGTAAAGAAAATGTACACCCTGATATTCATTTCAGCATTATTCACAGTGGCCAAGACATGGAAACAACCGGTGTTCTTCGATAGGTGATTGGATAAAGATGTGGTACATGTATACAATGAAATATTACCCATCCATAAGAAAAGATGAAATATTGCCATTTGCGACAACACGGATGGATCTTGAGATTATCATGCTAAGTGAAATAAGTCAGAAAAAGTTGAGAATCATATGATTTCAGTCATATGTGGAATAGAAAACTGAAAGCAACAAGCGAACAAGACAATCAGAAACTCATAGACAGACAGTTTAGTTGTTACCAGAGGGAAAGTGGGGAGGGGGAGAGGTAGATGAGGGTAAAGGGGTCAAGTACATGGTGAAGGAGATGTGACTGTGGTGAACGCACAATTCAATATACAGATGATATATTATTGAATTGCACACTTGAAACCGATATAGTTTTATTAACCAATGCCACCCCAATAAATTTAATTTTAAAAATCACAGCTGTTCTCATTTTGTTACCTATTCTGTCATACAAAAAAGCCAGAGTAAAAATATTTTTTGAAGAATGGCTTCATTTGGGGCTTGTTGTGCTGAACTTCACAGGGTGCTCTGTATGTGTTTAGTTTTCCCATTTCTTGTGAAAAGGGTGAGTGGCAGAAGCGTTTTCCTTTCTTTTTCGCTTGGCATGCAGTTATCCAGTGTACTGGAAAGTACAGGAGGTGCTCATTACGGAGATTATGTTTGGAATTTGAAAAACAAAATC
>NW_011888841.1:1575543-1578274 GCF_000151845.1 Pteropus vampyrus
AGACAGAGGCATAACTGGCATTTGTACCCAGATCTAGTTTCAACAATTATCTTCTTTCTACTACGTCAGTGAAATGTAATGGACAGGCCAGCAAGGGGAGAATGAGATGTGTCCTTTCGGGCCGATGGTGGAGATGGCAGTACTAACCAGAGGTGGGGAGGGAGGGAACGGGAATACCGGACAGCACATAACGAATTTGATTCTAGACATACCGCATTTGGGGTACTTTATTGATGTTTCCATAAAATCATATAAAACTGTATCACGAAGAACCCAGAGGTAGCCTTGGACAGTGTTTTTCACATTTAGCTTTCCTACATCAGCTGATCTTCCTGGGGAAGTAACATTTAGGTCAGACAGGTTCGGGGTCGGCGGGTGGGACAGGCTTGTCGCGAGTGCTGTCAGTGCTGCTGCCCTCACGCGTCCCTCTTCCACGGTCTTCCCCATTGATAAATTCACGGTCTTCACAGTAAC
The DNA here is from genome assembly GCF_000151845.1 of Pteropus vampyrus. Classification (NCBI taxonomy): domain Eukaryota; kingdom Metazoa; phylum Chordata; class Mammalia; order Chiroptera; family Pteropodidae; genus Pteropus; species Pteropus vampyrus. The sequence continues at coordinate 1,576,018 of NW_011888841.1, forward strand.
AGGTTGTTAATCTTCCCCATAAAGATGACTTCATGGAGGGCCAGGCATTTAAAATGGGGACTTTGCCAGTCATAGAAGTAGGTGGTGATTATTATTACTAATTCCTATCATCATCATCTGTCCATGAAAAGGGAAACGCAGGTCCAATGGCTTATTTCATGCGGAATGTATGAAAACTGCCCGGTGAGTAGAGGTGCGTCCATCATCTGTCCAGCAGTTAGTAATCATCGTGGCTGTTTCTGGCTCTGGCTCTGAAAATGTCAGGTTCTTCTGGTTTCTAGTTACTTGGTATATTTACGACTTTTCTTTTTGTGATTTCTACAGTTACGTGAATTGTATATTCACATAACATGTGAATTATCATTTATCGTAAACAAATTTAAACATATTTACTTTTATGACTTAACTTCCTGATCCACCAGCGTTTGGGAAAGATGCGTTAGCTTGTCTCTAACTCCAGTCCAACCTTGCACTTCTCAGGAGCACAACTTCCATCTGACGTTGTGGGAGTTAGGCTACCGTGTCCTGCTCCAAAGTGGAAATGATCAAATGAGTAAAAGAGACAGATACGATTTTTCTGATAAATCTGTTTCATAATCTTATAGAAAGTTATTTTATCCTGAAGTTTGTTGTCAGACAGTATATTCTGTCTGCCTCTCATTCTTATTTCTCCCTTCTCTGCCGGTGGGGCATCTTATAATGTGTTGTCAGATTCAGACTTACTCTTTAGGCTCATTTTACAGTAAGCTTGAAATTTAGTTAATGGTACTGCTGAGGATGTCATTCACAGTTACTTCCATGTTTTCCTGCATGAGAATAGTAATTTGTATATAATTACTTCCCCCTGTATTCCCGAATTTTAATCATATTTGTCGCCCATAAATTAGAGAAGCATTTGCTGGATGTTTGTCTAAATTCTGATGCCTTTTCGTAAGACTTTTTTATCTTTAAACAAGAATTCAGAGAGTAAAGAGAGGCTTTAATATGATAGAGTCTATCTTGTTGTCCATCGATGATAAGAAACAAATTGCAGGAACCACTTCCACTCCGGTGAGACCAGTCACAGCAACGGTGGCCAACAAACCTGCTCCACGGTTTTTACAACTTGGTTTCAGACATGCTTTCGTCAGTCTGTAGGTGGGATGGTGAACCACTGAGGTGTGTCTGTTAGAATTCAGCACAGAGCGTGTGCACGTTGGTGCGTTCTTGTATAATCTAGGCAAGATAGGACATTTCTAATCAAACTTTCGAAGATGGAATTAAAAAGTGGTATCTTTGAAGTCAGTATTTTGTATATAAAGAATATTGTGACATTGTTTAATAAATTCATAAAAAATTTCTAAGAAGAAGATGGTCTCATAATCTAAAAGGAGAAAAGCCACAGTGAACTGAACTATTTGTACTCCTAATAAGATAATATATTACATGCTATGAGAGAAACAAAAATGAATAATTCAAAATTGTTGACCTCAAGGGTCAGTTAATTGTATAGAGAAAATTAAAACATGGTCAAAAATATACGCACGGCAGTGTAAGTACCATAAGTGGCACAGAGCGGAAATTTGGAAGTAAAATAAGCAAGAAAGCATGCTACTCATATAAAGATACCAGAAATAATTCTTACAGGGTAGACTTGCTGTTTCTATGGACTTTTGAAATTTCTGAGATAATTCATGCTGGAAAACAAACGACCTCTGTTTTCTGGAAATTTTTAGGGGCATTTGGCTATGATAGTGCTGTTCATTCAGGAAAAAAATACATTTTTTTATTGAGGCATTTCCTTTACAAATACTTTCCTGATCTTTACTGCGGTCATACTATACCAAACACAAAATTACTTTTCTTATTCAGATTTAGAGTCTCCGGTCCCATGGATTTAAAATTTTCCTAAGCCTTAGAATCATACATTCCCAGTTTGAAGAAGTTGACTAGATGAGTGACATTAATTCCCCAGAAATGGGTCTCTGGTCTCTTCTGCAGATGACACCTGGGATCGACCTCGTACTGTAGGAGGCCGGGTGGAACTTTGCGTACCTTCTGTTGTCTGTACCAGATAATCTGGCCCTGGCACTCCCTTGCTTAGAATAAAGTGCCGACTCCTCCACGTGGCCGTCGGCTCCTTCTCGAGCTCGCCCAGGTCCTCGCACCGTTTCTTCCTTCTTTCCCCACTGTGGGACTTAACTGTTCTCACTTCACACTGTTAATTTCTGGACCGTATAATAAAATTGGCAGAACCAAAGTTTAGCGACCATGCTAA
>NW_011888841.1:1579374-1610081 GCF_000151845.1 Pteropus vampyrus
TATTGTTAGGGATATAATGACATTTCAGAGACTGAAATTAATGACCTTTTTTGGTAGAACAAGTTTATTTTTTTGTCCTTACTGATAGCTCAAACCAATAACTTATATTTAATAAACTCCATGTGAGGTAAACAGGCCCAGTTTACTTAGCTTTTAATCTATTCAACAAAAATATTTTTAAATTATTATACATTTTCGAATCTGAAAAGATAAACTTGGACACCTTTGGTCATGTAGGTATGCGTTTTAGATAGAAGTTGCTTCTTGGTCTCACCGGTGGAGGATCACGAATTCCTGTGCAGAGAAGGGAGACAGGCGAGGGCAGTGGGCGCCCGGGGAAGCCGACAGCTGAGCTGGGGTAACTGGGACAGCGCTGGTTTCCATGCACCGTCCTGAACGGATGTGCCTTTGGTTTCGATGGCAGAGGAGCTGCTGTGTGCCTTCTCAGACCAGCGCCAGCGTTTGCAAGGTCACCGCGGCCGGGCCCGGCAGCCCTTCCAGACACTTGGGTCACGTTGGTATTATCAGAGGGGTCACGTCCTTCACTGTTCACAGCCTTCACTGTTCATTGGACGCTAGAGCCAGCTAGAGCCCCATCTGACAAGAACTCGAATTCCCAGCACAGCATCTTTTGTTTTTCAAGGGAGAATAAGGTTTTTTTTTTTCCTTATTAAAAAGTCATATACTTAGTATAAAAATTTAAGCAGTACAGAAAAACATAAAGAAGAAAGTAAAAATACCTAAAATCCCACCACCCAGAGATAATTGCCTTTAATATTTTCTGTAATGGAAAAGCAGTAGGCTCTGAGATACTTTTCAGCGTTGTGTTGTAAACAGCTCTGAAATGAGCAGCACAACCCAGTACTTTTTTTTGCCTCAACAGCTTTTTTTTTTATGGAGCTTCACTTACTATGCATTTACCCACTTAAAGTGTACAGTTCAGTGGGTTTTAGTATCTTCTTAGTATTTTCAGTGGGTTTTAGTATATTCACGATCTCCTGGGTGAAAAAAGAATTAATAGCATCAATATACTAAGGGTTGTGCAGTTATCACCGCAATCACTTCCGACCACTTTCGTCATATCAAGACCCCCGTGCCCTAAGCCATCATCGGCACCCTCACCTCACCCACCTCCATAGCTCCCAGCTCTAGGCAGCCGCTGATCTCCTTTCTGTCTGTACGGAGCTGCCCAGGCTGGACAGACAGGTCACGTCATTGGGATCACACACCATGTGGTCTTTTCTGACGACTTTTACTTAACATGATGTTTTCAAGGTTCCCCCGTCCTGTAGCACGCATCATGCGTGGTAGTGTGAAAAGTAAATCATAATAAAAAGCATGCATTCGCATATCTAGGCATGCTAAGTTTTAACAATTGACGTCTACATTTTAACAGTTTTTTGGTTTGCTTTAAAGTCGTATGGGAATGGTGTACAGAGAAAATAATGACAAAATCTTAACATTAAAAAAAATAGATTAAAAGCAAATCGTTCTCAATTCTTTATTTTGAAAAAAAGTCAACATTTTTAAACTTGGTACCTTGTGTAAAGCAGAGTCGTGCAGTAGTTGTCTACGTGCGTTGTATTCTGCATTTCTTTATCCATGCATCCGCTGACAGACGCTCGTGTTGTTTCTGTATCTCGACTATTATGAACAATGCTGCAGTGACCAGGAGAGCGCAGATATTTCTCCGATATCCTGTTGTCATTTCTTTGGACACAGACCCAGAAATGGGACATAGCTGGATCATTTGGTAGTTCCATTGCTGATTTTTTGAGGAATCTCCATATGGTTTTCCATAGCGGCCACCCCAGTTTACGTTTCTAAGTACCTGGTTTTTTTTTGAATGCAGACAACCATACCACTGCAGTGTCCTTCTGCAGTATACTCTAGATACCTTAGAGCAAACGAACACATTTGCTTTCATTCCCTCTCAAAAAAGTACATCGTGGAACTTTGCAATCAGGAGGGTAATACCTGGGGGCCTTATTGATGGGGACAAAGTGGGGATGCTGCTAATTTGCATGCTGAGTGTGCTCACTCAGCAGACTAGCTTTCCGAGGTGCGATCAAATTAAAGTCAGCTTCGAGCAAACATTATCTCATTTAGTCCTCAGAAAAAAACGCTGAGATGGGTACCATCCCCATTGTAAATCGCCTAGGGACTGACGGCTTCTAGTGGAAACCTCTCATGTAAAAACATGAGCGCCAGGGTCTGCTGTGATAATTACATCCCAGTAAAATAAGGTAACGCCGACCAAATCTAAACAGCGTGCCTGCGGTTTCCTGCTACTAATATGCCAAACCCAAGGTTTCTACATTTCCCTGCTCATCCACAATACCTCGTGGCGCAGAATGTGAAAAGGCAGCAGGGAGAGCCTGAGGAATAGCAGTTTCACAGACTACGTTAGAAATAAATGAGCCACCAGGATGAGACTGTTTTAAGGTCAGAGTAGCTGATAGAGATGGCCATTTTTCTTCTCCGTAAATCTTAATGTTAAATTTTGCTTTTTGATACACAAACTTCCTCAATTCATGTTTTTCTTTAGGGTCCATCCTAATTTCTCTTAGCTCTAAGCCTATTTGAATATGACTAACTTAAAGAGAATTGTCCTTTTACAGGCAAAATGTAAGATATATGGAATATTGATGCTACTCCTAAAACTGCTGTAATCATCATATCGGTGGATTTACTCAATCTGGACAGGGAATGTTCTTTCTCATATTCTGCCCTCCTCCCCCAACTGAGTGAAAAAAAGAACTAACAGCATCAGTACTAAGCAGGAAGTGCTATGAGCCTTCTGCGTATGATGGAATGAATAATTTAGTATCCTTGGGAAATGCAGGCTGCAGCAGAATTCAAGCAGCAGCCGTATCAGAATTTAGATCAGTATTTTATGTGATGGTACGAAGTAGAAGTGAGTAGAAGGAAGATGCTTAATGATCACATGCAAGAATGGTGCTAAAATAGTTTAAACTGTGACAAGCTTGGGAGTTCTGGCTTGAAAATGTTTTGTCTTAGGCAGTAATAATGGTTTACCTGCATTCTGACAATTGTCACATGACTTTTTGCCAAAATGATTGGTAATGGACCGTGGCAGTTTCTTTGCTGTCAGAGACGAGATAATTTCTCAAGTTTTTCTTGTAAGTTTTTATATTTGCCTCCACCCCCCTCCCCAAATATGAATTAAAGGAACTGAAGGGTAAAACCTGAAGACTAGGCATGTTTATTTAATAAAGGCTTTATAGAAGTAGTCATTTACAAATATTGGTAAGACAGTTTTTTAAAGTTTAAACTTAAAATATTATTGAAAATTTTCTAAATTGTTTATCTTCTTTAGAATGATCTAATTAGATTGGTAGACATGTCATATGTATGCCTGTGGTCTTTTTTATGTCATTACTGTAAATATTGTGCATGCGACTTTAATAATAGATTGGGTGGTTGGAAATTCTTGGCGGAGGTGACATTTATCAATCTTACTTTGTTTGTATTTGAAAATATCTGCTGTATATATTTAAAACAAAATTTATACTTCATTGAATTATATTAAATCTAATTTCTAAACATGATTTAAAAATCCTTGATTATTTAAGATTTATTACCATTTTCAGATGTACATTCTTTATGGTTGGTTTGGTTCTGATTCTGTGCAAACTGTTTAGTTAGCATAAATTATATTCTTTAAAGAATACGGTTCTAAGGGAAATCTAAAATACCATCTTGCTTGCCTTTATGTAGTCTTTCTTAAGTCAATATATTTTTAACCTGTTCACTGTTTCTGGTTACTACCAATAGAAAAAGAAAATTTTTCCCATGCTGAAAAGAACTTTAGGATTTTATGGAAAATTACTGATGTTAAGTTTTGAATGTCACTAATTTAATACTAAAAAAATCTTATTTGTTTTTTTCCACCCTAATTTTGAGTGTCACCTTTCTCTTTTCATAAATGATCACCTTCTCGTTGAGTTTGGTCTCTTAAAGAGAGTTTACATTAAAGCTTAAGGTAAATGTTAATGGCAATAGCCTAAATATTAAAGGACTATTTTATATGGCCATACATTTTAATAGGATAAATTGTCAAATATGTGTACATATACACATATTTAGGAAAAAAAGGAACATTACTATATGGCTTGGTAAAACAACAAATACTTTGTTGTTTTTCAAAGTCCAAAGCAAATAAAGATATTCTTATTTTACATCAATGACTATAAAACACTCTAATTGCTGTAGGCTGTTTAAAATGGTTTTGTTTTTTTTTTTCAACTAATAGAAATGAGTTTATCTCATGTTGTTAGTCTTAAACATTTTTCCTAAATTTTTGTTTCAGCTGCAAATTATTCTAAACGAGCAATACTAAAAGAGGGTAGATATGAAATTTAATGGCCATAGATCTTGACTTCCTGTACCTCAGCTTCATTTACTTTTTAAAATATAATTGGAAAACATAAATCAGTTGCACTCTCTAATTGTCTAACTCAGGAAATAATTAAGCTATACGTGCCTCATTTGATCTGTGGCTTATTATAGGGTTTTTCCACAAATAAGATTATACATAAAACAATGTTTAAGCTAATATTAAGGAGGATACGTTTTTATTAAATTACAGAGCTTCCAGAAGGGGGGTCTAGATAGGAAATATGTCTAAATACATTTTGAACCTTTCAAAGCACCTTTTAGTTAATGTGAAATTCTTCAGATGGCCCCGGTATCCTCGAAGCTTCTAACACCAAGGTGTCTGTTGCAGCTCAGAGCAAGGTTGCTGCTCCCCAGGACAGCACTAATTTGCGATGTATTTTCTGTGGTAAGCAACATTATGTTTACATTACTTTTTCAAGCTGTACTACATACTCCTTGCACATTTTCATAACTTTTGTTTCCTTAGGCCATAGTCTGGTTTGTGGTTTTGGGGATATACAGCAAGCTCTTGTTTTATGTCGTGATATTTGTTGTGGTTCATGTAGGTGATTTGGTCAGCGTTTGGATTGGCTGCTTAGGGAGGAGTTAGTTAGAATTAGGATCTTAAGACTCGTTCTTGTTCACTTCTAACATGAATGGGAGAGGTTTTTGTTTTTAACTATTTTGTTTGAAAGCAATCTTTTAATTTGGAATTTAAGGGAAAAAGTTATATTCATCTTACTATGGTTTGGGGAATGTTTATATGACTTATTGGAAGGGAGCTTTTGCTTAACTTGAATTAATTTTTAGGTGTACACTTTGCCAGGCAAATGTTAACTATTACTTGCTTTAATAGGTTTACTTCTGACCAAAAGCCTCATTATTCAGTAGTTTAGATATCTGTGGCTTATAAGTGAATTTAGGCCTATAGAGTGTTTTCTTTCACTGTCTCACACACACACACACACACACACACACACACACACGTATTGTTTGAATGGACAAACCAGTTATGGCACTTAGCCCCCCCAAATTCCAGTTAATCAGATGTATGTATATCCTTATCCTTACGCAAGGATAAATCAATATTTCTGTGTACACACACACACACACACACACACACACACCCTTGTCTGAATTATTTTTTATGCTCATTTGATTCTAAAACTTTCTCTTTTGAAAATCCGAGTTTAGAAAGTGACTTTTAAATCATAGAATTTTTTTTTTTTTTTTTAACACATATAACTTTTTGGATTCCTATATACCTCGACTTGCTAGATTTTTAAATGAGAGATAAACATATAAAATGATTACTGCTAAAATTTTACATAAACAGTTCAGCTGCATGTATGTACTTTCCATGTGACTCTTCAGTATTAATGATACTGTTTCTTTACTGATAAAGAAAATTATTTTTAAATTTATGTACTTGCTGGTTTAGGCCAAGAAGCATGCATTATAAATTTCCAAAAATGAAAATTCTAGTGTATTTCTTGTTATATTTTACAGTTGCTCCAGGTGACACAGTTACAGTAGTGAGCCTCTTGTTTGGCTCTTTATAAATCCCTCCTCCCCAGATTCCATAATTAATCATTGCAGATGTTTTATTAGTAACTTTTAATTCCGATTTTTCTGCCTCCTCCTGGGGGTTCTTCCAGGTCCTCTTTTGAACTAGCCATGACCGATTATTTGTGTTTGTGTTACTAGGACTTTTTAGTTCATTTCGAAAACCTGCTTGATGTTCTATACTTGCTACTTAATACGTGGAGTTTCGCATGCAGAATAATAGATACAGTTTACCCAATTGCAGAGAAAAGGTTGATTTGGCCTTAATAAAAGTGAATTTTTTAAGTCGTAAAATAATGTGTTAAAAAGTACATTTCCCCCATTATTACCTTGAATTGTATAAACAATATAATTACCACGTTGTTAAGTTTCAACTTGATTGTATTGTGTATAATAGCACCTATTTGTCTTTTGGTCCTGTGTGATTAAGTAGTCTGTGCCTAAGTGTGAAACTATAGTTGTGAAAATAAAAATGTTACAGTAAGTGAAATAGGCTTCGGCCAAAACTCATCATTGAACCCAAGACTGAATTGCTATTCGTCCCCGGTTCAGAGATACTCTGTTCCGATTTCCATCACTTGTAGGACACCATGTCATTGACATGGACACACTTTCTTTATTAGAAACTGAGGTCACATGCTTCGCTATGTGAATTCTAGCCAGGACAAATTAAGATCAACCATTGTCTTTGGCTGTGGTAATAAAACAGAGAAAACTAACCAAACTAACCCCCAAGTAGCTACTGTTCTTTATGATAATATAGTTGGAACAAAGCAGGCTTACTTGTTTCTTCTATTTTTTCCAAAAAAGAATTGTTAATCACCACATGGCGCTCGTAAAATATATTGTCATTTGCCCGCTGCTTTAGGAAAGGACCTTTTTTTTTTTTTTATTCAACGAGAACACAAATACTCATTTAGGAATATGACCTCTGTGAAGTAAGTAATAGTTATATTCCAGAAAATACGGTGGCAGCTGACAGCTTTGCCTGATCTTAGTTGCTGCTTCATGCTTTGTGTGGTGCCTTTGGTCTAATTTACCAACTGTATAACCCAAAAGAATGTTTGACAAGAAGACAAAACGCAACCGTGTACCTGCAATTCATAACTTACCTAGAACTCTTATTTAATGCTTACAGTATATTTATATTTTTTAAATGCACATGAATTTCACTGTGCTTGTTATTGTGACTTGTTGATGAAGAAGAAACGAACAAAAAAGAAACAATCAGATGAAATATAGATGTGAGAAAATGCCAAGGGGGAGGCTTCTCCTCTCCTGCTTCCCATTTATAGAATGACTGTCTGTGGAAAGACAAAATAGCCCATTATCACAAAGAACTATATAGAAAAGAATTTTAAGAGTTGTTCTTGGATCAAAATTTCCCTCATTTTAAAAGATCTTTCTTGAATCTTTGCTTTCAGCCACATGAATAAAACTGTAGCAAAATTAGTTTTATAGTAATAAGTATTGCCCACAGTTTAAAAACTTCTAAAACTTTCTTTCAAAACAAGTTTATTGAGTAAACCTTTAACTTAAAAAAATACAAAACAGTTTCAGACACTTTTTTTTGGTGAGTTATATCAACTTTTGTTAGTTTTTTTTTTTAAAACCTGTTTAATAAAATTAGTAGGATTGAGTTGAAATTTTGATATCTTTTTCTTGAATTTATATATTTGAATTAAAAATTACTTAGATAGATTTTAATTCGTAAATTTAATCTATTAATATTAAGTATTTAAACCAAAATGGTCTTGTGAGTTGCCCATGCTAAATGCTTATTTAATGTTTTTGGATAACTATAACTTTGGATATATAAAATACTTCCCCCAAATAATTTATATTTTCTCAAATTTACCCTCCCACTCTGTAGGTACCCCTTCTGCCAAAAGAAACGAGATGTCTTTCCCTGTAAAGTAATTAATGTAGGGCTTAATGTGACAGTATTTTTACTTCATTATGTTAATTTTCAAAAGAAGGAAAGAATTCCAGTCTATTCACTAGACAGTTATATATTTTAATTTACGCAAACATTTAAGTGTGTATTTAATTTTAACTTAAAAGGCTTTTGATTTTTTTTTGTTGTTGATGATTATATGGAATGTATTTTTATATTTATGTGGTTCTCAAAATAGCAGACTCAGGAAATCTAATGAAAAATATCCTGCAGTGGTCATCTAATTTGTCTTTAGAGTACAAATTAGATTATTAGATGATTAATGTAAGAAATATGTGTAAGGAGATCAGGAAAAAAATTAGTAGGTAAGTTCAGATCAAATTGTTTTTTTACACTTGCGATATACCAAGACTGTATTATATTCTAACGGACCTTATCCTTCTAGTTGTGAAGTGTATTCCACTAGTATAAAATACTTTGTGCTGTTAATTCATAGATTACAAGAATTTGCTTTAGAAGCGTTTATTTACTCACTTTTTTTTTATACTAGTGGTCTACAAAACACTTATAAAAATATCTGCTAGGGGCATTTGCTGGCACGCTAGAATTCACAAATATGTACAGCATATCATTACTCATTAATTTCTCTCCCAAGAGTGGAAGATGGCTATTTATTTATTATCTTGTTTATTGGATTATATTTCAAGACTGTTACATTGTAACCCTAGGCGTTGTATATTAGATCTAGTGTTTATTAATCTCATTTTTTGACACATTTAAGTTTTACATCCAGTGACATTAAAATGCCCTATAATTTAGTGGCATTCTTTATAAGATGCTAAAAATGGGTCTCCTTTGTACATGACATGTGGGAATGGATGGCCGTTAGTCTCTCATGACAAAACCATGTTGGTTTGAATGCAGGTTTTTTGTTTTTGTTTTTGTTTTACTCCAAATGAAAAGTTATTAAGATTACCTCCGTTATATTAAAAATTCAGTTAAGAAGGTTAATTATACATGGAAGTTTAGCAAATGTTTGTTCTCTCCAGTGCTGGAAATGCCAGGCCATTAAATAAGAATGGCAGCTTAAATTGGGCAAATTTGATAAATGCATTAGCGTACATCAGTCTAGTAATAAGGTTCTCATGCTCTCTCTCTCCTGTTTTTCATTTCCAGTGTTCTATTTAGGTGAGTTTTTGAATTCTGATTTTTCATTTAAGTTCTCCCTCTCCACTTCATGAATAAGTACCCCAAAGAGAATGTCTCATTGTCTTAGAAAATGTCAAGCTTAGGTGCCTATCCAGATGCTCATTGAACACTTGTTTTACTCAAGCTCTTCATATATAAATGTTTATTTTTCCTTTATTGTTGATGTTTTCCATTTGTTTCAAGTAAGCCTTTGGAGATGATGACAGTATTATGTTGCAGTCTTTCATTTGCTGTGTGTTATGAAAAGCTTATATTTTATTTTGCTAAACGAAAAGAAGATACATTTGTAAATATGTGATGGTTTTACGTTATTCTCATGATTTTCTCTCTGTCCAGCCAAATATCAAGATAATGTTCATCTATAATGTTTTCTCTTTTTAGGGCCAACATTGCCTAGACAGAATTCACAACTACCTACCCAAGTTCAAAATGGCCCATCGCAAGAAGAATTGGAAATTCAAAGAAGGTAAATTTACAAGTTATTTTTTATACTTTTTTATTCTTCCACAGAAGACCAAACTATGAACAAACACCCTGATATTGAAAGCAGATTATGTCTCATCAGCCATTTGAGAGCCAGAACTTTTGTTGTTATATTGTTAACTTTTGGAATCACCATTAATAAATGAGCAAATTCTTGTTATGCTGGGTAAAAGATGTTATAAAATTTCATATCTACTTTTTTTTTTTGTTAAAAATACTCACGTTAAGTTTAAAATAGTTTAAAGACACTTAACAGCATACAAAATGTCTTGTACTTAAAGGAGTCTTATTTTTATAGTAGTTATAAATTAATTTATGATCATTATAGCTTTCACATGACTGACTTACTAGAAAATTGAAACAGTGTTGGCAGTTTGTATAAGGCATTGATTTTGAGATATTACCATTGGGTTTAGTAATGGAATACAAAATCATTCTGTTTATGACCAAACTTCTGACCGAAGGAGATCAATAACATCTTCATTATTTCAGCGCAGTTTAGGAACACATTTGAAATTTTGATACAGCCTCGTGGAGGGGTAGTTGTTCTGAATTAGTAAGGAGTCTCTGACTTAGAACTGCTTGGTACATTTGGTAACTAAAATCGAGCTAGTCATACCAGGTGTCCCATTTTATTATTTATTTAGTTATTATAAAGCCATGTTTAACATTTTATTTATTATTTAAAAATTTTTTTATAGTGGCGTTGGTTAACAAAATCGAGTAAGTTTCAGGCGTACAATTTAACAGTAAGGCATATGTATATATATTGCATTGTGTGTTCACTGCCCATAGTTAGATTTCTTTCTGTCACTACATATTTGACCCCTTTTACTCCCATCTAGCGCCCCCTCTCTGCTCCCCGCTCCCCTCTGGTAACCACTAGTCTGTTGTCCATGTCCATGAGTCTCTGTTTGTCCTGTTCGTTTGTTGCTTTTAGGTTTATATCCTACATATAAGTGATATCGTGTGATTTTCAATTTTTTCTGTCTGGCTTATTTTGCTTAGCGTGATTATCTCAAAGTCCATCCACGTTGTCGCAAATGGCAATATTGCATCTCTTCTTATGGCTGAGTGATATTCCATTGTATATATGTAACACAGCTTCTTTAGCCAATCGCCAGGCGTCCGTCCCATTTTAAACAAAGGAGCACTTTTCAGCGATGTTTTAGACTGAGTAGGTTGCCTCTATTTTGTTTTGGAGAGTTGACAGCTGTTGTATAGATGAATTTTTCCAGTTGAGAAGTGTTTGCTTCATGACAAACTAGCATTTCTGCTTGTGACCTTTGATTTGGATCTCACGTTTGAAACACTTCACATTCTCACTGTTGTCTTAACATGTGTGTCACGTTCCCCTGACAAAGGGATGTCTTGCCACGTTCCGTGTCAGCTGCTTTGGTACCGGACCACTTCGGTCCAGCCATATTAGCAAAAGTAAAAGGATTAACTTTAATAATGTATTTTACTTAACCCACCGTATACAAAACATTATCATTTCAACATGAAGTAAGTATAAAAATTAAGCTATCTTACATTCTATTTTTCATACAGAACGTTTAAAGTTTGGTATGTGATTTTACACCCACAACACGTTTCTAGTCAGACTATCCGCATTATGAGTGCTCAAGAGCCACTCACGGCCACCTAACTGGATAGCACAGTAGATGTTCTGTTGAAAATTTAGTTTTTATCTCTAACAACTTTTTCTTTTTTGATAATGGCAAGTTCCTTTTTTCTAACGGCCAGTTCTAAATTCCTGATTGTGTTTTAAGTCTCTCTTGTTTCTTTTTTTTTTGCTCAGCTTATCTCCCCCCTGTAGAGTTGTATTTGTTTGTCTTATTGGTTTTACTGGAAAATCTGCTCATCCTTAGTGGTCCATTTATTTCTAAAACAGAATTCGTTCGAGTGGTATCAGTACTTGGCTTGGGTTTCCTCGTCTATCCAGGAGTGTAGATCTCTGCTGGGCAGCCTTCCTCCCTGACTGAGAGGCCGGCCAGGGAGGTCTGTGGAGGTGGGCCTGGAAGAGCAGATAGGCTGGTGGGCTCGCCGGCAGGTAGAGGGTACAAGAGTGGGGAGCAGACAGGCCTCAGGACCCCCCAGATACCGAGCTACCGTTAGTTCCACCAGGTGCCCTGGCTCATACTTTGGAAAACAGTCTCCCATGGTAAATGCCATTCCGTCCATTGAGCTAAGGTTGGGAGGACAGGGGTGGCCGGTGCAGCTGTTCTTCAGACAACATGTGTGCTTATGAATCAGCTTGATTGGTGTTGCGTATCTCATTCCCATTCTCTCTGCGTGCCAGTCTCATTAGGTCTTTCCCAGATTCCTCCTCTCTTGCCTGCTTCAGGCATTTTCAGATTGTATTCTGGACCGTGGATGCCTCCACTGTTCAATTGTGTTCCAGGCACTGTTCATGTTCGTTCTAAGTGCTTAGGATCCTTGGGACAGGGATTGGGGTACGGGCAAAAAAACCTTACCCTAATCAGACAATAAACTATAAACATGACGTAGCATAGTAGAAGGTGATAAATGGCATGGGAAGAAATAGAGCCACGCGAAGGGGAGCAGGTGTTGCAGAAGGGCCAGGGGAAGTGCAGCTGTCTCTCTGAATAAGTTGGTCAGGGTAGATCTTATTGAGAGGAAAGGAAGGAATTAGCCAAGTGGATGTCTGGGTAGGTGCATTGCATGCAGAGGGAACACTAATGCAAATACTTTAAGGCACGATAATGCTTGCGTGTACAGGAAAAATGAAGGCCACTGAGCCTGTAGCAGAGAGAACAAGAGTAGAAAAGGAGAGTAGCTGATGAGTTTGAAGGCAGTGGGGAGTCATATCATGTAGGACCTTGAAGAAAATTATAAAGAATTTAGCTTCTACTCAGAGAAACGAGGAGCCATGGATTATTTCGATACGAATTATCTGGCTTCACATGGTACCGGAATCAGTCTGGCTGCTCTGTTGGCACTAAACTATAGAGAAACATGAATGGAGAGAAGTTCAAGATTGTGACAGCAGCCCAGGCCATTGCAGTAAACTAAGCAGGAAATAATGGTGGCTCCCCCCAAGTAATAGAGGAGGTGAGAAGTCAGATTCTAAATAATAATAATTATTATCTAAGGACTTCTGATCAAGCTTTAGTGACACTTATAAATATGAATGGACAGCCAAAGATAATCAAACCTTTAAGGACAACGTCTATAAGGTGAAGACAGATCAAGACAAACAGAAAAACAATGAAATAAGAGGAAATAAATGTACAAGGAACAGAAGAAAACCTAAACATATACTATAATAGCTTCAGAGAATGAAGAGAATATTTCATTCATAAAGCAAAAATTTGTAGGTACTTAAAAAGAGTCATTCCGATCATAAGAAAATGTACTTAGAAATTAAAAAAACAACAACATTAACAATAGGAGGTTTAAGAACTAAGGTTGAGGAAATTTCCCTGAAAATAGCTGTAAAAGATAGAAGTAGTATACGAAGCAGAAAATCAGATCAGATCGGGAGGACCAACATCCGAATAATAGGCGTTCTAAGGCAGAAAAGAGCAAAACCGTGAGGAAACAGAATCTGCAAATAATCTAAGAAAATTTCTGGGAACTCAGTAACTTGATTGTGTAGATCAGGGGGCTGCAGACTTTTTCTGAAGAGCCAGATAGTAAACATGTTAGACCGTGGGCCGGAAGACCTCTGTGGCAGCCGTTCAGCTCTTGCCTCGTAGCTTGCCGTAGACTGTACGTGCAGGAATGGGCATGGCCAGGCTCGGGCCTCGGACTCTAGTTTTCCAGGCCCCCTGGTCTAGACTGAAAAGGTCCACCAAGTGTGCGGCCCAATAAGCAGAGAAAAAAACCCTACCACTAAGGCATAGCACTGTGAATGAAAAGTGAGGTACTACAATAGAGAGAAGCTTCAGATTTCTGAGAGGTTGTCCCAGTCTAAACCTGAAACTTTCTCCTTCGCACAGTTTCTTAGGAAGCTCCTGGAAGGGAGCTAGGAAGGGAGCTATTAAAGTGAGAGGGCACCAAGCATGACGAGACCATGAGAGGAGCCAGCAAACAAGGGGTCCAGCTGAGGGAGGAGAGGAAGGGAGTCCAGGTCTGATCCAGGCGGAAGCAGAACCAAGGGCCCGTTGTCAGAACGGAACCCGGAGGCCCGAGAGCTTCTGGTCGGGGCGTTTCTGGGAGCAGGAAAGACAAAATGAGCCAACAAAGGAACAGAATCGATCACCCGATGTGTTTGACCATTTCGAAAGGGTTTATATTTCTCATGGGAGGGTTTGGGGTCAAATATCGATAGGGATGTAGAAAATGAAGCAGATGTTAAAAAAAGAAAATAGCAATTTTTAACACCAGAGAAAGAGAGAAATTGTTCTAAAATCTAAAGGTGGTCAGCCACCAATAATACAAGTGAATGTTTCGAGGTACCCAAAGTGGCGTTTTGATTTTATTGGGAGGATGAGGAAGGAAAGGTTGGGGGGGCCAGAGGTTGTAGGAATTAAATCATTTGTGTGGTAGGAAGTCAGCAGAAAACATCTAAATCTGAAGAACCAAGAAATATTAGTTGTAAACAAATTACTGTTTTTAGAAACATGAGAAAAATACCGAAGGGTTGAAAGTAGTTGCTTCTGAGGAGCGAAATCAGAAGCGGTGAGGGCGGGAAGAGCATTTCCGTTTTGTTATAAGCTTTGCAATCCAGCTTATCTTTTTATCTATTTTATAAGTTTAATTTTTAAATTTTTAATGAGGGTGAAATTGAGTTGAAAAACGAGTATTTACTTTAGGTGTTTAACTCCTATTGGTCTAGTACCTTTACGGTAGTAACATGATGAAAGTATCGTTTAGTTTTCTATGCATATGTGTCTCTCTTGTTCATACTGGTTTTTGATTTGGCTTCCTGGGCTGACTGATGAAAAAACATATTCTGAGAAGCATGAGTCAGTCCTGTGTTAATCTCAGCGTAGAACTTAATTTAGTTAATATCTATAAATAGTTTGCAAATCACCACTACTACCTGAAAGATATAAAGGAGGAATCAGAAGCCCAGCGTAGCCACGGGGAGCTGGAGCAATGAGGGTGTACAGACCTGCGGTTGGCCTCCAGGGGCGGGATGGGCCGAGAGTCGACCGCCTCCTCTTGTAAGTATTGTCCCTTGTCCCAGGAGCTTTCTCATCCTAAGACTCAATTACCTTGTTTAGTTTTATCCATTTTCTTTTGTTTACTAATAGAGAGAAGTGAAATGCCCTTATTGTATGATGAAAACATACTTATGTAGTTTTATTTTCTGACAAATATCAGGAATATTAGAGTGTTACTGAATGATGTCAACCCAGAATGTTCTCCTTCATTATTTCAAAATTTAAATCACTTTTTATTTCCCTAACCCTTTCTTATAAGTAAGGCTGAATGAAATGTATTTTTAATTTTATTATTTATATTTGGCTTAAAAAAAATAAGTCCGAGTGAGCATAAACTGAAGTATGTGTTTCAATATATAAAAAAGCAGTCTCATCAGCCAGTGCTTGGTACATCCCTTTTACATTTGGGGAGAAATTTTGTGGGCCAGGGGAGCTATTTCTGTTATTATTTTTTTTAGATGTTTGTATTGGCTATAATATTGGACATTTACACTATAACTGTTTCTGAGAAAATAAACATTTAAAAAATTATTTAAAAATGCATATCCTAACGTCAAAGAAAATTTACTCTGCCAGAATTTTTCCATAGTTTAGAATTAGGGCCCTTACACTTCGAAAAAGTCTTCAGGTGATTCCGTTAATGAGTGAAGGGAACAGCAGTTGTGGGTGGAACTCGGGGTGGAGGTGCGTGCGTTTGCATCCAGTATGTGAGTCGACAGCGATATTTCTAAGAAAAGCGGAGTTTCTAAATTTGGAAACTGTCCCCATCGAAATTTATACAAAGTCCTGCTTTAGAAGACAAAGTCAGAAGATTTACATCTCATCCACTTTAGGTGGGAATTACGTCATTAAAGGTTGCAAACCTTTCTCTTTGACATACTGTTTTGGGAAATATAGTCAGATGTGCCTCTTGTCAGTGAGCAGGTTGAAAATCAGCTGGGACTTTTAACGCTTTCCTTTCTTACCTTCAAATCAAGAAGGCGCACATGCGCGGTCAGCGGAATCTCCCGCCGCCGTGTGAGCTGCGCGTTTCAGTCGCCTGTTGGTGAACTTGGGAGGTCTCTGGCTTGTGCTCTTTTTCTCCATCAGTACCTGCTCTTTATCTTTCTAGGTGAGAAACCCTAGACTATTATGAGACGGGGAACAGTCTTAACTCAGGACGCCATAAATGCCATTGTTCAGTAATTATTTTCAGATTCACTTCCTTCATACCTGGCCTTCTGCCTGTGATTTAAGCTCCCTTTTTTTTGGTGTAAAAAGCGTTGTATTGGTTAGAGAAGCAGCTGTTAACTTGGGAGTAAGAAAAAGTAAAAACTCGAATAAGAAATGAAATGTAGTCTTAGAATATTGTGCGGCTCAACTGCGGACAGTATTTACATTAACGTAAACTCCGAATGTTGATTTAATCAGCAGAACTTCATATTCTCCCATGACTATATTGGGAGAAGTGTGTGGGTGGGGAGGACGTTGTTACAAGAGTCATCTTTTTATTAAAAGGTCAGTAAATAGTATCTAAAGTTAAAACATGAAACATCCAGAAGAGCCGACGGTGATTTTTTCTGACGTGTTGGACACAGGTTGGGAGAGTTGGAGCAGCAGCTCTTGGTTTTGTTATAAGCTTTAAAAACCGTGTGCTTTTGTATTATTTTGATAAAATGAAATGAAAGAGGTGACATAGAAATGGGAAGGGACTTAGTAATTTGGCTTTTCATTGATTTCTTGCTATAGCTGCTGTACTCTAGAATTAAGTAATTACCTTGGCTTCTGTGTTTAAATATATTCTCATTAGAATAATGTGGGTGTATCTTTTGCCTTTTGGACCCAATAGATGGCTTAGAGTATTATGTTCAGAATCTCCTCGTGTTTTTTTTTTTTAAACACATGTTGTATGTTTTAAATTTAACATAAGCCCCAGCTGAATTTATTCATTAGATGCAGGTTATTTAAAAAATAACCGACTTTCTCTGCCTAGTTTATTGTTAAAAACATTCTTCTGAATACACCTAATGTCTCGTCCTCAGCCTGCAGAAACGTGGGCAGCTCGTGGTTTGTCAGATAGCACGGTGAAGTCAGGACTGTATCCTAAAAACCTGATTTTCTTATTTAGGTTTTTTCTGGTTTCTTCTGGTTTTCTCTGGCAGTTATTGTTCATGTATGTGATATGTCCAGAGAGAGGCTTTGTGTTTTTGTGAGAGAAGTGGGATTGATTTTCTCATCAAGTGGGCTTTTCCTTTTGTTTTGTAGTCAGTTGAGGAAACAGGAAGGGGAGAGATTTCTGGAAAGGTCTTCATGTTTATTGGTTTATTGATACTTCTGAGAGGAACAAAGGAACGTAGTGTCCCTTTCTGTCATTTAGCTTTACCTGGAATCAGAACCCAGCCAGTTTATCTGCCAGTCCTGGGAAAGGCCCCGTTTGAAATTTCTAAATAATTAGTAATATAGCTCCCATGTATTGAATGGTCTTATGTTCCAGGTACTTTTTAAAGGGACTGACGGCATTACGTCACTTACTCTTCGCCACAGTACTATGAAATACGTGTAAGATGAAGGTAACATTTTGGGGGGGGTGGAGGTTAATATTTATAGCAAGACTGTCATTTAGGTCCAGGTGGGGACTTGGGGACATTTTCTTGCTCTTCTACATATGTGTGTGGAAGGTAGTATGCAAACTGTATTTTAGAGCCACATGCACGTAGGCTTTCATAAAGAGATTCAGGAACATAATCAGCATTTGAAGTCTGGAGTTAAAGATTTTTTAAATTAATTAATTTTTTATTGAGGTAACATTGGCTAATAACATTTTATTTCAGGTGTACAACATTATAATTTGATATCTTCATGCTCATGACTGAAAGTCTGGTTTCCATCCATCATCATCCATTCGACCCCCGTGACCCGTTTCGCCCCACCCCTACTCCCCTCCCCCTGGCAAACCAGCAGTTAGGTGGCCCTTGAGGGTATTGTGCTGCGTAAAATAAGTCATGTGGAAAAGGACAGAAACTGTATGATTTCACTCATGTGGAATATAAAACAAGAAACATGAACAAACAAAACAAAAACGCATAAGTATAGACAAGATTCTGAATTGAATTCAATGACTAATGAGACAGTTCATACATTCTTAGATATGTAGATTTAAAAACGTGAATATTTTCCTAGTCGATCTTCTAGTTGAACAAAACATCTTTTTACGTAGAAAATCTGTTGGTACTGATCCTTAAGATGCAGTCACAAAGGGGTTCTTAGGTTAAATGAAGATGGATGTTTATTGCAGTGTTAGTAACAGTAGTCGGCTAATGTAATAAATACTACAGGTGACGGCTTAAACCGTGGACAGGTAAGTAATGGGAGACCACGCACTCACGGAAAATAAAGATGCAAAACTACTTCGTGCCTTAGAACACTTTTCACTATGTATTAAATGTCAGAGAAGAAAACGGATTTCAGAGCGGTAGGGGGCTACTCTTTTATTTTTAAAGTTTATATGTATATTTTTACACAGGAGAAGTCTGGAAGTTTGAATGCCAAATGTTAATTATAGTTACCTTTGGATATGAGACTTCAGATGATTTAAAGTTTATTTTTTTCTTATGTTTTTTTTTCATTCAGGAAACTTTCATTGAGCCATTCCTCTGAACCGCCACCCCCGCCCCCATTGTATTTTCTAGAACGATAATGCGTTACTTGTACAATGAATATTTGATGTCGTATTTTAGAAAGGAATTTACAGGTTAGAATTTTTTATTAAGTGATTAAATAATACCTTGGTCATTAAAGTGGTAAGTTCAGTTATTTGGAAAATCCATTTATTCGCAACACTTTATTCATGAAAAATACAGAATAAAATGAGACAGTGTAATGTTGAAGCCAAATATGGTCCTATGAAGAGAAAGTATTTTCATTGATATGAAACCGATAAGTCATCTCTGTCCGAAGCAGCCTTTCTTCACGTGGAGGGAGACGTCAGTCATACGCTCTGCACCGCTTTTGTAATTGAACCGGAAATGAAGTGTACGTAGGAATACGTTTTTCATAATGAGTAGCCATGGATGCATATTTTTAATTTTTTTTTTTTTCTTTTAATTTCAGGCAACTCCAAGAGCAGCGACAGAAGGAGCTGGAGAGGGAAAGACTGGAGCGGGAGAGGCTGGAGAGGGAGAGGCTGGAGCGGGAGCGCCTGGAACAGGAGCAGCTGGAGAGGGACAGACAGGAACGGGAACGGCAGGACCGCCTGGACCGCCTGGAGCGGGAGAGGCAGGAGCGGGAGCGACTGGAGAGGCTCGACCGAGAGCGGCAGGAGCGCGAGCGGCAGGAGCAGCTGGAAAGGGAGCAGCTGGAATGGGAGCGAGAGCGGAGGATGTCCAACGCCGGTAAGTTCGCGCGTCATGCCGCGGCCCTGAGTAGCTGGGCTCGGATGGTGGGCGAAGTTTGGCGGAGCCGTGGGTTAGAATATTTCACACTTGAGATGCTTGGGATTAAGCAGTACGATAGGGAACGATTAAAATATGCGGCAATTGCTACTTCAACATTTTCTTATTTCTCTCTATTGCTTTTATTGCTCGGAGACTTAAAGAAAGCTCTTGGAAACTCTTATTCTGGCATTCTAATTCTTCTAGCTCCCTAGAAATTGTCTACCAAGTATAAGTATGTTTTTATGGGAAATTTGTTATATTGGAGGAAATTTGACTATATTTCCCTGCTGAGATATCTTAAATTGTCTTGCATACTGTACTATCCTAGTACCGTTCAGCAAGTCATTTGCTTGATTGCGTTCCTAAGTTTTTGAAAGAGGAATTAAAAACAAGTTTAAAATATCTTCTCTAAAACTGACTAGTTATTCCAATGTTTGTTTTTTAGTATTGCAGAAAATTACTGATAGTTACTAAATCAGATGGAATTTATTCAAAAACCTAAAGGTTTAGATATGACAGCATTTGAGGCCTTTTGACATTCATTAAAATTAACATACATTGTAAGATTTAAGAATTTTTTTTAATGCCATGTGGCCCATGTGAAGTATCTCAATGTGGGTTGATTAAATATCGGTTGATTGGCTTGTTTTTAACTTCCTAATTATTTTCTGGGGTTATAGCCAACAAAACAAAACTTTTCTACAAGTAAGCATTGAATAGGGGGTTCCTAGCCCTTTATCACAATTGTTTGCCAGTTTTGCTGTTTTTGTTTTAAAAAACAATTGAACTTCTGTTTGTAGACCCATTTGTATAACCTTAATGTTTTTTTAGTGGACTAAATAATGAAAATTTAAGACTACAGGTGCTACCTTTTTTTGGTAAAGGATAAGCTAATCAATTTATTTGATCAACCTGCTTATTAGCTGAAAAGAAAACTTATTTCATCCTCTTCTGGGTCTCAAAATGCATTTATGAGTTACAACGTTCTCGGGTGAAGTCAGTTATTTGCACATGTGCCTGATTCTCTGTACTAACTGTAGTCTACATTTATACATTTTGTCTATGCTGGTTTTGTGGCTTTACTAGCTCCCTTTTTCTCTCTCCTTTTTTATCCTGTCTTTTGCTGCCGCTTTCCACCTCTGTCCAGCTCCATCTTCCGACAGCTCCCCGTATAGTGCTCCACTTCCGGAGTATGCCAGTTGCCAGCCTCCTTCAGCACCTCCTCCATCATATGCTAAAGTCATCTCAGCTCCAGTGTCAGATGCCACTCCTGACTATACCGTAGTGACCGCTTTGCCACCTCCTTCCACACCCCCTACACCACCACTTCGACACTCAGCGACACGTTTTGCCACCTCCTTAGGGTCAGCCTTCCACCCCGTTCTTCCTCATTACGCTCCAGTTCCTCGTCCTCTGAACAGAAACTCTCGGCCTTCTTCTCCTGTGAACGCTCCCTCTTGTCAGCCTCCAGCTGCGAAGCCCGGGGCCTGGTCCACGTCCAGTGTCTCGCCCCTCCCTCCATCTCCTCCAGTAATGATTAGCAGCCCCCCAGGCAAGGCTACTGGTCCGAGGCCTGTCCTCCCCGTTTGCGTTTCTTCTCCTGTGCCCCAAATGCCTCCATCACCAACCGCACCCAACGGGCTGCCTGACTCTGTCCCATACCCAGTGTCTCCGCCGCCTACCTCAGGGCCAGCTCCGCCGCCGCCGCCGCCTCCGCCGCCGCCCCTGGCACCACTGTCACACTGTGGATCTCGAGCTTCTCCTCCTCCAGGCGCCCCTGTTGCCTCAACTCCCTCATCCAAGCCTAGTGTTCTCCCTTCTCCCTCTGCAGCTGCCCCCGCCGCTGTGGAGACTCCTCTAAACTCTGTGCTGGGAGACTCCTCTGCTTCTGAGCCAGGCTTGCAGGCAGCCTCTCAGCCGGCCGAGACGCCAGCCCCGCCGGGTAAGGCTTCCGTCGTCGCCACTAACAGCTCGTCGTAGCAATGACCGCTTCGGTCGGCCGGAAGAGTGGGGAGGGTGGTTTTGAGAGCCGGACATCTTTATGCCATGGTCCCGTTTTTTTTCTTCTTTTTTTGTAATTTAAAACATTAGAAAATAAGTGTGCTTTTCTTGTCTGTCGGATTCATTACGTTTGGAGGAGCAATTTGAGGAATTTGCATATGGAACTAGATTTTGGGATCTTCGGCAGTATCGTATTTGGAGGTGCATTGCAATATTTAAGGGCCTCCTTGATACGTTTCTTTTAAATTTCAGTAGGAAAACATTACTTGACACATTTGACCTGTACAATCACTGTATGTTCCAACTTGTCTTCCTTGAATTTCCAGAAAACTTAGAAATGTGTTTAGGGCCCAGTTGTAGTCGTTACATACATAATCCCGGAGTTTCCTGTGCAACAGTTCTCCTCGGGGGCCCTGTTTCATTTGGGCCTTTCCTATGTTTGGCTCTCCATATTGGATTTCCAGGGCTGGGTGCCCCCTGAAACCCTTTGGAGCCCCTGACTTTGCAGGAGCAGGTGGAGTGGATGGCAGGCTTGGTAGCTGTGCCAAACCAGTTCCATGGTCCAGAATTATAAGGAGCAGCAGGCCAAAGGGACGATTGAGGGAGACTGGCATCTCCTACAGTTGTTCCCTACCCCTGCCATCCCACCCCCATGCCTGAACCCTGCCGCCCTGGTGACAGGGAAGGGAGGACGTACTCTAAGTGTGGTTATTTATTTGTAGGTAGAGAGGGACCTGGCTCCGTAAATAAGATGCTCAACAACTCCTCCGCCTTCTTTCTTCTTTCTTTCTTTCTTTTTAGGGAGAATTAACAGGAAAGACTATGACAACAGATTTGTACTTACAAAGAAACAGTGTTATAGTCAGATTTAAACATACCTCTTTTTAAAAATCTTAGTTCTCAAAGTAAAGTAATAAAGCTTGTTGTGGCCGTATATACATTTTTCTTGTTGACTTACCAGATTTGCATAAACACAAGTCAAAATTCTAGTTTGAGTGTCATCATGACAGTGATGCTGGACAGGAGAGCTGCAGTTAGCCCAGTAGGGTCAAGCGGCCCCCCACCCTGTCCTGAGAGCCCCGGTAACCCCCGGCAGACGGACAGCTCATTACTTTGTACTCGTCTTCAAGCAGTTGATGGTCTCAGCTTGTGCAACTCCTCAGAGTTAGCAGTTTCAAAAGACGGACTGCCCAGTGTGCGAATAGCATTTCATTTGTTCCCAAACAGCCCTTTTTAAGCCTTAAGGAAGGAAGTACCTACTAGTTCAGTTTTCCGATGTTAAGTAAGGTCTCTTTCACTTCTTTTGTGATCTTAAAAGAGTTGGACGTTTTTCTCTTACGCCTGTCTTCTAGGCTAAAAGAATTCACTTTTATTTCATTTAATGATTTCTGATAGTTATGTTGAGGATTTACTTTGTACTAGTAAATTGAGGTTTCTTTACTTCAGCGATTCTTGATTTCGCTACACATTGGAACTAGATGTGGAATAATTTAAGATTTTGAAGCCTGGGACCCACCTTTCCTCACGTTCTCGGTCCCGCCACTTTATTGGTTCACAGATTGTTTTGGGTCATATACACTATTTTGTTTTTTTCAGGGATGTTACCTCTCTTCCAAGTTTTATAAGCATTTATTTTATTTACTAAATCCCCACAAACAAA
Source organism: Pteropus vampyrus (assembly GCF_000151845.1). Lineage (NCBI taxonomy): Eukaryota > Metazoa > Chordata > Mammalia > Chiroptera > Pteropodidae > Pteropus > Pteropus vampyrus. The sequence continues at coordinate 1,602,139 of NW_011888841.1, forward strand.
AAAAGAAATTCTGATTAGATGATCTGTTGGCACAGTTCTATCGATAAAGCCTGACATTGAAGTAAGTAGTTCCACACTTTGGCTTTACATTTTAGTATCTTTTTAATACCAATGTAGACTTTAAACATTCTAATATGTCGAACGCATTAGTATGCAGTAAATGTGTGAGTCCTCGGTCTTATTTGGGATGGCATCCTGGGTACCGTTCCAGGTAAGGCAGTGTCGGTTAGCTCTGTCGCTGACGGTCTCCTTTGACATTTCTTTCTCAGGCATCGTCTTGGGACCGCCTGCACCTCCGCCCCCTCCTCCACTGCCACCGGGTCCTGCCCAGGCTTTAGCCTCACTTCCTCCTCCCCCAGGACCCCCTCCACCTCCTCCACTGCCATCCTCAGGGCCTCCGCCACCTCCTCCCCCACCCCCGCTTCCGAACCAAGCACCCCCCCCTCCTCCCCCGCCTCCCGCTCCTCCCCTCCCTGCATCTGGATTTTTTGCGGGATCCATGTCAGACGACAATCGCCCATTAACTGGACTGGCAGCTGCAATTGCTGGAGCGAAACTTAGGAAAGTGTCACGGGTAAACGCATTTCCAAATTTCTGTATTTTTTATGTATGTCTTGTTCTTTCTCAATGTATAAAATACTAAATTTATTGTATTCTAATTTTTTGAACCCTATGTTATTATCTTCATCGATTTTAAAAAATTATGGAAAAATTGCAAGAATAATGCAGTTTTTGTGAACCCATCGGTCAGACGCACCAGTTAACATGTTACCAGTTTCCTTTATTCCTCTTTCCCTGTATCTGTTCTCTTCGGCATAAACACACGTACACGCACACTTTCTGTTTTTGTCTCAGCCGAGAGAGAGACACCATGCCCCTATTTCCCTGTGTGCTTCCTTCCGTACGCTCACTCACACGACCGCAGTGTAACCATCAGAATCAGGAAATCTAATCGATAGAATGCTATAATCTTTAAATCTGTTCAAATTTCATCTATTGTCCAGTCATGTTTTTTATGTTTTTTTCTAGTCTAAGATGACCCATTATCATGTAGTCGTAATATCTACGGCTTAATCTGTAACAATTCCTCAGTCTTTCATTACAGTGACATTTTTGAAGACTATAAAACAATTTTTTGTAGCTCATCCTTCAGTTTGGTTCATCTCATGTTTCCTCAACATTAGAGTTATGCATTTCGGGGGCAGGTTATACGTTGTTTTTTTTTTACCACCAAAGTAATATGTCCTTTTCAATATATCACACAAGGGGACATATGACAGTTTTTTCCATTATTGGTGATATTAGTTTTGATAATACTTCCTTTGATACATAAAGTCAGTGCTATTCACCTTATCGGTTCTTAAGATTTAAAAAATACATGTTTTTATTGAAATTAATGCTGCTATATCCTTCTGTTTTGACTTGCATATAGTCTAACCTTGGAGTTTATTATGTGTGTGTTCTCATTAAGATGGAGGATGCCCCCTTCCCAGGTGGGGGGAATGCCACTGGTGTGAATTCAACCTCATCCAAAACAGACACAGGTCGTGGAAATGGACCCCTTCCTTTAGGGGGCAGTGGTTTAATGGAAGAAATGAGTGCCCTGCTGGCCAGGAGGTGAGTGAGAAGTTACGTCAATTCTGCTCAGAATTGAACACCCTGTTCAGAGTTATAACAACCTGTTCTGTTACTTTTATTCTGAATATAATTTAATTAGATGCATTTCTTTCCTTTTGGAGTAGTTTTTATACTAAGAGTTTGGTCATCTTTTTAAAAAAATCCAATTTACCTTCTTCGTAGGAGAAGAATTGCTGAAAAGGGATCAACAATAGAAACAGAACAAAAAGAGGACAAAAATGTAAGTTAATAAAGGTGTAGCGTGCTGGACCTGAAAAGGTGAAATTCAAGCATAGCTTATTCAGGAAATCGTGGCAAAGATTAGTTTGAACTTAATATGAACTTGCAATTTCTTACTTTTTACTCTTCAGGTATTCAAAATAGCTTGTTTTGAGCATTTTTATAAATGTGACATTCTTAGTGAAGTAGGTTGAATACATGGACATGGGGGAGCACGGGAGTGCACGCCTGGAGAGTGTACTTCTGTACTGAGCCCGCCATGCAGGGAGCGAATGACCTTCTACTAGTGTTTAGTTTTTGTTTTTTCCTCTTGGGGTCTGTTTCCTTGCACGTACAATGAAGGAATAAGACTAAATCAGCGGTTTTCGCATGTTTCCCGGGGGCGAGGGTGGGGTGCGCCCTGTGATTCTCAGCTGTGCAGCCTCTCCAGTTCAGTTGGGCAAACTCTGATGTATCTGTTTCATATGTTGGTGTTTAATAAATAATAAGATTGTTTTTCCTGCTACACTTGGCCTTCTTTGATGGCGTTCCTCAAGTCTGTCTCTCCTGCCTGGCCTCGTACCGTTGGCCAGTGCATTTCTTAGAACAATGAGGACAGGAGCTGTGAGGATACAGGAAGGGGAGGTGCTAGGAAGATGAGAAAGGAAAGGGATCTGAAATCGAAGGGAGAAAAGACTGACGAAGGAGAACGTGGGAAATGGCAGAAAGAATGCCGGAAGTGGAAGTATAAAACACTAAATACACGTGCGACAGGTTTCTGCCGGATGTGATATTAGTAACATGCGTCTCTGTATTTAGGAAGATTCAGAGCCTGTAATTTCTAAGGCCTCTTCAACAACTACACCTGGTAAGTTCGAGAGAGAAATACTTTGACTTTTGCAAACCTACTCTAAATGTGAATAAAATTCCCTGTTAAAATTCTCTGGTTAAAAATTCCCTGTTTGGATCAAGTGACTGCTTGGTCACTAAAATGTTCAAGTTTTTTGTTCACACTTGAGAGCACTGGCTTTTTTTCCTCTGCCTTTTGTTAGCTCAGAAGCAGTGGTTAATTTCTTTCTGATATTGAGAAAGCCATTAAAACCTAGAGTGTTTTTTATCTGATGACTCTTCCTTCGAAAATCATAATTTTTACACGTTCCATGTGTGTTATTGTTAATGGTTTGAGGTTACTCACTAAAAGAAGGAAAAATACATTATCAAGTGAAAGTATTTTTTTAAATAATTGATTCTTAAAGGTAAAGATTAAGTGAGTGTGTTCGTTAGCATTGTCTGTTGTGCCTTGAAGACCGTTTAGTTTGGCTGAAAGCAGAGGGAGGGCCACGTGATATTTCCAGAGGTGGGAATCCCTGAGCACAGATAGGGAGCTGGAGACCCAGGAAGCAGTTGCCTCGCTTGACTAGAATGGAGAATTCTTTTTGAGGAATATTGAGGAAGGAGGTTGGAAAAGTGAGTTAGGACCAAAATGCTGAAAGCTTTTCACGAAAAGATCAGGAGTTTAGTCCTGATCCTGCAAGCAGTGAGCTGACAACCAACTGACCCGGCCGTAGGAACATTAAAATGGCATCTGTGAGCAGTGTGCCGGAGAAAGTGACCGAGATGGGGAGCTCGTACCAGTAAGGAACCGTGTGCATCCAAAGACCTGATGCAGGTAGCCCAGCCTCCGTGCTTCCTCCGGACATCGACCTGGAGCATCTCAGGCAGCAGCCTCCCTGCCTGCAGAGCTGAACCGCACTGCTTGTCCTCAGAACGAGAGGAGCCCTTTTAAGGTTGAGAGACGGCTCTGCTGATGGAGAAGGAACCTCAGCCAGCTGTTAAACACTAGCACTCGCTACACCTGAGCACATTTCCTCAGCTCTCCACCTGCCTCTGTTTCGGCGACAACGTCCTGATGACCATTCCTCTGCCTGTCCAGTCGTCCTTCAGTTTCGTTCAGGACTCGGAACTCTTCGCCTGCTCTAGCAGGTGTCTCTTAGATGTGTTTCTGATTCTCTTCATCCTGGACCTCTTCACTCGATTATTGATGTCCCCGGGTCAGCTCTGTGGTGGTCGGTGACAGAATGTCTTAGCCGTTAGAATACAGAAGAAGGAATAACAAAGTATAATTAAAACGAGAGAAATCGATGACTGGTTGGCTTTAGATTTTAAAAGATGAATGGTGACTTTTAAGGTTTCACACCTGGACGAGTGAATGCAGCAGAAATCCAGAACAAAAGTGGCGTTTCAGGAGAGAGTTTGGGTTTAGTTTTGCATATGCGTAGTTGGAAGAGAGGACAGGCTGCTGCCTAAGTAAGAAGCCAGTCGAAGGGCTGCATTGGAACTCGGAGCACAATTTCCTACTAAACCTGCAGCGAGATCACAGCTCAGACATAGATTTAATTAATTCCCATGTGACCTGAACACTTTCTTCCATGACAAGATTCCACTCCGATTTCACCCAGTCATCTAGTGAGGCCAGTGATGAGTCAGTGAGTTAGCCCAGGAGAAAAGCAATTTAAAGCACAGTAGACTGCTCAGTGAGTCACTGCGTAATGTCTTCTGTAGTACGAGCTTAGAGTGAACTTATTTATATAACTGGAATTATCTTCTAAGTCGCAAGAATTGGTTTCTTTGAGAATCAAGAAAGTACGGTAGACTTACATGATCCTGAAATTTATTTTGAGCTGTTTGAATTTTTTTCCCCAAGAGGACTATTTGATTTTAGATTAAATTTCAAAGGTTACAAACACATTAAAGATTCTGCTTTTTATTTGTTTTACAATTAGCACTAAAAGTAGTTTAAAATAGTATATTTTAAACTGTCCCATTCTAATAAATTTATGCTATCTCTTTAAAACAATTTATGCTATTTCATTCAAACTAATTTAAAAAATCCTACTCTTATTTGATTATCCTATCTTTATTAGAGAAACATCGTTCCGTCTGGTGTATAGAATTATAGTATTATATTTAAAAATCTAAGTATATCTGAGGGAAACTTGTCATAGTCGCTTATTAACTTCTTATTTTAAGGTCTGAAATTACACAAATTAGAATCCTTATAGATTTTAATTAAAGTTCCAAATTGAGTTTTGTTTTTTTTTTTTAATTTATAATACTATATAAACCTGTATAATGGTATTTAATGTTTTGTTTGTTTTACAATAACTTTGGGAGCATATAGGCTATTTAATAACTTATGTTCTTTATTTTTAAAGAACCAACAAGAAAACCTTGGGAAAGAACAAATACAATGAATGGCAGCAAGTCACCTGTTATTTCCAGGTATCAGTATTCTTTCTGAGTGTTACAGTCGTATCTGAAAAGAAATTGACATCTACATTTTTACTGTAGAAAAACTGGAATAATCGATTTGAAAATGTGCAGTGGAGCAAATAAAACACCTGTGATCCTCCGCGCGTGGACAGCCTCTGAGCCCTATTGCGTGTTCGCTAGTGCTTGTCTGCTTTCTGCCCTCTGCTGATTATCATCGGCCGGGCTGTCTGAAATTTTAAGATGGCTTTTATTCCTCCCAATTTTTTTATTTTGAAAAACTCAAAACCTCAGAAAAGTTTAAAGAAAACAGTACAGTGCGAACACCCACATATCCGTCACCTAAATACAACACTTACTAACATTCTGCCACAGTTAATTGAATTCTCTATACAGACACATTTTTTTCCCTCTGAATAGTTGGAAAGAAATTTGCAAAAACTTGCTGCTTCACCCTGAATACTTTCCCGTTTTTTTCTAAGAACCAGGTCATTTTCGTGCGTAACCCCAATACTGGTTTTCCTCTCAAGAAATTTAACCCTGAACAATATTACGTAATATATTGAAATTTTACCATTAGACCCAAGACATCTTGTATTTTGTAAATGTAATTTGTAAAAGAAACTTTATGTTTTAAAGTGAAAAGCAGCTGGAGAGGAAAAACTGCAGTATTTAAGAGCAAAATAAAACCTAAAATTTTTAATTCATAAGATAGAAAAGATTTATTGCCCTTTCAGTTGAAATCTGTAATTATAATCGAGTTAGAAAAAATAATGTCCAGGAAAAAGACTAGTTAAGTTATGTTTCTACAAGTGGTCATCTGGCGATGGTCAAGGAAATTCAGTAAGTCTTAGCTGGGCATACTTTATTATCATAACTAAATTTACGTCACAGGCCTTGAACAGGGGTGAAACTTTTTTTTGGTTTATAAGGCAGTTTAAAGGACTCATTTTTTTCTCAGAAATGAAACATGTTTTTCCTAGAGACTAATAAGTTTTTGCCTTTTTTTGAGCTGTTTGCCCTATTTTTGCCTCATAAGAAGCAAACTTTAGTTATAGAAACTTTATAAAGAAAAATAAAAGGATTTACCTTATATTATCACAAATCTGTATTAGCCTAAATCTAAATTTGTGTTTAATGAGGACATGATTTAAGCTCCACAAAAAAATTGGGCCTTTTGGAACATATAGACGCTTTTAGTTTCTAAATGACTGAAAGATGGATGTATTGATTTTAGAGGAAGATGCAGGGCTTGCTTTTGGTGACTGCATTTTTTCAGTAGAGTGTAAAATGGCACCTTTCAAATGTCTCTCAGACACCTAACTGACGTGGCCTGCTAATGCATCTCTAGTAGTTGTTACAGATTTTCTTCAGTAGCACATCACGAAGCTTGATTTATCAAGCACATGTCTGAGAACAGACTGGGATATACCATTTGTCCTTTGAAGGCGTAAATTGTGATGGGAAAGATTCTTTCTCCTCTTTGCCTCGACTGTGTGTCCTCCCCTCATTGATAGGGTTCCGTAGTGGGCTTGCCTGCAGCCAAACCCAGTCCCTGGCAAAAGCCACATGTACCTTAGAAGGGACATGGATGAGGCTCTTCAGATGGAATATGTTCCTTGATGCGTTTGGGTTCATTTAGTGAAGGAAAAAATTCTCTTTGAAAGATTTTTCAGACGTCTAAAGGAAGGTTAGTAAGTGTTCTAAAGGTCACCATTTTAAAAGAATTTTTATATAGATTAGTCAAATATTGGTTCTTCTTATCCAGTAGTGCATTGTAACCATGTTCTGATTCTGATAAATAGTTTTCTTCTCTCTTCCCCAAATAAGAATTCTGAAATGTCCGATTATTTCCTAATCACTCATATACATTTTGATAGATTTGATTCAGTCACTGATGTGAGTCATACATGTCCCGAAATTTCACTACAAACACTTTAAAACCATAAATGATTTAAAAAATATGTTTAAAAGGCTAAGAACTGTATTGCTTTTCTTTCTAAGCTATCTCCCCGTTCCTTCCGAAAACAAGTACATTGGCCACTTTGTGTTCTTACTTAAGTGTGCCTCACGCTTGCACACTCGAAATGGGTAGCGAAAGTGTCCATTTTTCTTCTGAATATCTACGTCAAAATTATGTTAGTGGCAAGATGGAGTAATATCCTGTAATATACATGAGATAGTGCATTATGCTATATTAAGTGAAGAAGTCAGATAGAGTAAAAGCAAGAATGTTGTAGTTAAAAATGCTTTAAACTGCCTGGCATGTAACATTGGAAAGTTTGTGAATTCTTCCTATGGTTTATATTAAGAGCTTACAGATATTGTATTCAAGATAGAAAAATGTTCTTTACATGCCTCCTGAGAAGAGTTAGTTTTGTATACTTCAGGCCACAATGGGTTTTTATGCTTTTTATTTGCGAGTATAGCTTTGTATTCACTCTCATATAAATGTCTTTGTCTTGTACAAAGTGTCTTTGATACTTATTGAATCTTTGTGTAGGTAGGTTTTACTATGACCACCGTCTATAAAAGTAATGATTTTTAAAATTCTCTATTGAAGTAAAGAATATCCTCACATAACTAGAATTAGTCTTCAAATGCCTTTTTTATTGAAAAAGAAAACCAATTATTTTAAGGTTAATGGACTCCTTTAGTTCTCATTTTTTTTTTGTTGGCTATGACTAAAAACCTATAAACAATAACATAATGAGAGTTATTTTTAAAAGTTCTATCGTATACCCTTTAAATGGCTTTTCCCCTTCATAGACGGGATTCTCCAAGGAAAAATCAGATTGTTTTTGACAACAGGTCCTATGATTCATTACACAGGTATC
>NW_011888841.1:1610691-1612953 GCF_000151845.1 Pteropus vampyrus
GTAGGTATCTAGAGGTAACAGTCACATTATGAAGTAATGAAAACCTCTGAGAAACCTTTATATTTCATTATCAATTGTAGTAAACACCCATAGGTTAGGAACGATTGGGATCTACCCATGTTTACTGTATACATCTGTTTTTGAAAATACACATGAAGTCTACTGGGAACATGAATTACATAGTATTTAGAGGGAGTGTTTATGACAGTGTAAGGAGTTCTATAATCAGGCTCTATTTGGCCAAATTGTTATTAGCTAAAATTATTTTCATGCCATTGATGATTGAAATATTTGGTAAGTTTATCGGCCAATTCAGTCTGCATAAAATTATATTACAATTGTAAAATAGTTTTTTTCTGTTTTTTAGGGGGTGATTTAATTTTTAGGACCAAAAGACCTATTTAGGAAGTTTGCTAGTACATAGAAAAATAACATTTAACAATGAGATTTTTTTTGTTGTAAATCTTCTCAGTTACTTTGCTGTTTTCACACATAGTGCCTCCTGGGACAGTGTTGACAAACCTTTTTTTAAAAAGTGGTGATTACTTCTTTCCTTCAGTATGAAAAGTTCCCCCCTTTAGTTAATTATGGTGGTGGTGGTGGTGGTGGTGGTGATGGATTGCATGTCAGCATGAACTCAATTTTTTAAAAATTGCATGTTTCCACAGTTGTTTATTATATAACAATAATTTTTTGCATCGTTTAGTAAATATGAATATATTCATAACGTATAGCCCAGTTAAGTAGCTGGCTCTAGTTATTCACACGAATTTCAGGGCTGTTCGTCGTAACATGGGAGAAAATAATTCGCTAATTGTACCACTTAAATGTGAAAAGTAAAATAAAAGCAGGATAATAAATGATTTAGTTTTGGAGATCAGGAAGAGACAGCACGGTTGAAAGAAACGCACACCGTGAGGGCCTTTAAGAATCTTTGAGGAGACCAGACTCGATACAGAGCACCATGACTTGCAAACTGTGGCCCTCAACGTATCTTAGGTGATTGTGGAATTAAGTGGTCTCAGCAAAGTAAAAAGGTGTATCATCACAAGAGGAAAGGAAATGTGTCATACACATCTTCCTGTCCCCTGCAGTGCCTCCCCAGTGCGAGTGGCTGACTTGCCTCTCGACCACCTCTGAAGTGGTTGCGTATTTGATATTAAAGCAAATTAACCGAGGCCTCATCTTCACAAATACCACCTGTGGGTTTGAGGGTTAATGTGCCTCATAAGATCTGTGCAGTTATAACTTGGGGAAAGTTATTAAACCTATTAAGTCTTGGTTCAGATTTCTTAATGTTGATACTCTAAAAATTGAAAATATGTTATTTGACTGATGGTTTTGATTTTCATTGATTTGTGGCCCTGAAGGAGTGGCCACTTGGGATTCTAAGCCAGGACGTGGACCCAACTGAAACTCTAGATTTACACTGAGGGTTTTCTCTTATTGCCGGAATTGGAGAGGGAGCCACGAAAGATTTATTCTGTATCAAAACCTTTGCTTAAAATATTCCTAATTCCTAAGACTTAATTCATGTAACATTTTTCATAGAAACTAAACTTTTGAAAGTGCGGTAATTACAGTAATCACTTCTGTGTGGCATTTCCTTTTTTTTTTTTTTTTTTTAAATAAAATAAGTTTATGGAAGTAGCCAGAAACACACCATTCAAATGACAGCTCCATAAAAACTTCATTGGTAAACAGCCACATAGCCAACTGGATATGAATATACTTTTAATCATTTCCCCACCATTCTTTCTTATTTTGATGTTTGAAATGGAATAAAACATACACACACCCCCCCCCCAAAAATCATGCTTACTAAAATGTTTTTTTCCTGCAAACCAAGGCATGGAATTCGTAAACTGATTCATATTAGGGTAAAATATTTGTCCTTATATTTTCCCTTCTACTGATTTGTCAGATATTTAGCAGATGATGTACGATTTCAAAAGAAGGCGAAATCGAGATCGTGTCACTTGGGCCTCGGATGTCAGAGCCAACCCTTTGTCTTTGTCTTGATGATTAACCTGGTTACCTGCCTCATGCCCAAGGAATGCTGTCTTCTACTCTTTACTGAAACAGTTGTCATCACCTTTTTTCTAATTTCTTTACAAATAACTGAAAATACTGAGAAAAGTGAAAAAATGATTTCTGTTTTATGTTCTAATCAGTCCTACACCTTTGACAATTAACTTTTAACACCATGTGTTTTAAGAAATGTACTTAAAAGATCTGGTGTTGGGTCGGTAAATTTACAAT
>NW_011888841.1:1613003-1614679 GCF_000151845.1 Pteropus vampyrus
ATTTCAAAAGAAGGCGAAATCGAGATCGTGTCACTTGGGCCTCGGATGTCAGAGCCAACCCTTTGTCTTTGTCTTGATGATTAACCTGGTTACCTGCCTCATGCCCAAGGAATGCTGTCTTCTACTCTTTACTGAAACAGTTGTCATCACCTTTTTTCTAATTTCTTTACAAATAACTGAAAATACTGAGAAAAGTGAAAAAATGATTTCTGTTTTATGTTCTAATCAGTCCTACACCTTTGACAATTAACTTTTAACACCATGTGTTTTAAGAAATGTACTTAAAAGATCTGGTGTTGGGTCGGTAAATTTACAATATTTTATGAACTCATTAAATAGCCTACGTGTTGTTTACCTGTTCTGGAAATTTCATTTGCACAGACCAAAATCTGCACCCTCATCCCAGCCCAGTGCCAACGGAGTCCAGACAGAGATACTAGACTACGACAGATTGAAGCAGGTGGGCACTCAGTGGCAGCTGTCCTTTATTTGTACTTGAAAAAGTATCTCGTGTGCATGTATTTGACAGATCGTAAATATACTTGAAAAGAATATAGAGTTAAGATATTTTTCTACAAATTAAACAATGGCATTAGTACCATATTATTTTTTTTATCTTCATTTTTTTGGTTCAGTGGGTTTGCATACAGTTCCAGCAGTGATGGTGGGTGGGGTAATGGTTTAATGGTATGGTATAAACTTGAAATGTAAGTGCATGGTGCACAGTTGTTAGAATTTGCGGGGTGGGGTTCCCACTTTTCACTGACATTGGCAAAAATAGACCCAGTAAATCTGGTTTTAGAAAGAATGTGAGGAAAATGGGCACTCTTGTATACTTCTGCTTTCTAGGAAACAGTTTGGGAAAACAAATCAAAAGCTTTAAAAATAACTCTCTTACCTTTGAACCCAGCAATTTCACTTCTAAGCTTAAGCTAAGAAAATATTGGAGAAGTATATCAACATACAGCATAGGGGCAGCTCTGCAGCATTAAGGAATCGTAATTGAGAATATTTAACAATGGATTGTGAACACTTGCCCGTGTTAGGTGAAACGGACAGGTGGCCAAACAATATGAACAGTTATATCAACTCTACAAAAAAGAAAACAATATGGTTCATATTTTGGATACATACGTAGAATATGTAGTACTGTGTACTCAAAAAAAAAAAAAGTGGTAGGAGTGATAGGTGATGAGATTATGGAGCTTTAAAATAGTTTATTCCTAGAAGAGGTAAAATAATTTAAAAAAAAAAAAATTAGTGGAAAGTGAGTGTCAGTTTCGCACACCTGAGTGCAGATGGCCCCGAAGTGGAGAATCTGATCTTCGTCTCCTTGGCCCGGGCTGCAGGGGAGCCTCTGGGGCTAATGGCGAGGCCAATCGCCGTAATAGCGTTGACTGACTTCCTGGTTGACATGGTGCTAGGTGTTTGCTGGGTTCTGAGCGTGACCTTGTCTCCTAGTCCTCGTAGTAATCGCTCATGTAGTGTTTACGTGCAGATTCTGCTATTCTGAGGCTCAGAGAAGTCAAATCTACTCGGTCCCACAGCTAAGTACATAGTTGAGTCAGGATTAGAACCCAGGTATTTTTTCCAAGGCCATTTTCCCCGTTCTCTCACTCATTTTTTAAAATGCTAGCAGATGTTTGGGGATCCAAAAGGGACCGATAATGTTGCAA
>NW_011888841.1:1615524-1627805 GCF_000151845.1 Pteropus vampyrus
TATGTAGTACTGTGTACTCAAAAAAAAAAAAAGTGGAAGGAGTGATAGGTGATGAGATTATGGAGCTTTAAAATAGTTTATTCCTAGAAGAGGTAAAATAATTTAAAAAAAAAAATTAGTGGAAAGTGAGTGTCAGTTTCGCACACCTGAGTGCAGATGGCCCCGAAGTGGAGAATCTGATCTTCGTCTCCTTGGCCCCGGGCTGCGGGGGAGCCTCTGGGGCTAATGGCGAGGCCAATCGCCGTAATAGCGTTGACTGACTTCCTGGTTGACATGCTGCTAGGTGTTTGCTGGGTTCTCAGCATGACCCTGTCTCCTAGTCCTCGTAGTAATCTCTCATGTAGTGTTTACGTGCAGATTCTGCTCATCTGAGGCTCAGAGAAGTTAAATCTACTCGGTCCCACAGCTAAGTACATAGTTGAGTCAGGATTAGAACCCAAGTATTTTTTCCAAGGCTATTTTCCCCGTTCTCTCACTCATTTTTTAAAATGCTAGCAGATGTTTGGGGATCCAAAAGGGACCGATAATGTTGCAATAATATGAGTTCGAAATAACAGTTAAATAGGAATTAAAGAGAAATACTACAAATTTCATGTCAACCTAATTTCTGTACTGCAAAGCTATTTGAAAAGTTAAATTGGGTTATATAATTTGAAAGGGAAGCCTATATGCAGCCACAGGTAATGAAGCCTTTGTTTTCCTCTGTATTTGATACGCTTTCTTGAAAACCGTTTTAAAATAGAGCACGTACACATACTTTAAAATACGGAAGAACCTTGGTTATCCAAAGTAGCAGAGCAGAAGAGAGGATGTAATTTGAATAAGGATATCCGTGAGCTCGTATAATAACTTTTGTGCCTCTGCTTCCTCATTAGTAAAATGGAGGAATTAAACTAATGGATCGTTTCCAACCTTATTTTAAACATGAGAAAAGCGTTTTAAAAAAATAAACCTTAAACAGAGCAATTGAATTTTACCCGAGATGTGCGCAGTTAATAAAGAAAGGCTCCTAACTCAAAAGTGATCCTCTCCAAGGGTAGCTGTTATTGTTCACCCTTAAAATTGTGTCACCTTGTCATGGCCCTTTTAGTGCTTGATGATTCTTTAACTTGGGGGGGGGGGTGAACTTAATTGGACTTAATAAATAGAGATTCTGCAAAATATAGAAAGATGGAGTGGTTTTCATGGAGGCGGGAGGATCCAGAGCATCACTATTAAACAGAAATAGAACATGGGCCACATAAGTACTTAAAATTCCTAGTAGCCTTGTTAAATAAGTACAGAGAAACAGGTGAAATATCAAAATAATATTTCAATAGGTAATCGATATTTTAAAAGTACTAATGAGTTACTGTACATTATTTTCTTAGTACTAAGTTTTTGGGATCCGGTTGATGTGTTACACTTACACATTGCATTTCAGACCGGGCACATTGCTGGTGCTCAGTAGCTGCATGTGGCCGGTGCCTGCCGAATGGGATAGGACGGGTCCCAAGGGGTCCCATCCACCTCCATTTCCACAGTAGGGGGCAGCCTTGGAGGGACCTCCGGGGAATTCCTTGAAATGTAGTGGCAGTTGCTATGGCTCCTAAGGAATCCCTTCAAACCAGAAGAGCCGACTGTCTAGTTTATCTCTCTTCTTCCTTGAAACGTTGTAGGCGTCACTCCTCAGACCGCTCCTAGAAGTCGAGATTGAAAGCAGAGCCATTGTTTTTTTCTAAAAATTATCTGATTCGTACCTTTCACTGGACGACGGAATAACCATTTTAGTCTTAGAAAGCATTCTGTTTCAGATCTTGCTAGGCTAGAATAAACAAACCTTGGGAAGGGAAAACTATTAAAAACAAAATTTACCGAGATTAGGCTTCTAAGACATAACGTCGTGACTCCGGGAACAAAAACCATATGTCACGTGTCATACATTCTTAACATTTTGTATTAGCGGGAATCTTTTTAGTAGTAATTTTTTTCTGTATTTTTTTATAATTATTTTTCTGATGTTTTTCTCTAATTTTAGGACATTTTAGATGAAATGAGAAAAGAATTAACAAAGCTAAAAGAAGAGCTCATTGACGGTGAGTGTCCAAACAGATTTGCTGCTCCTATAGAGTAATGTTTAAGAATGGCCATTTTTAAGAGAATGCAAATAAAGAAAGATGCAGTTTATTACTTGAGGGCATAAAACACTTATCCTTTGCTTGGCTTACGATGTGTGGGAGGACTCTCGTTCCTTCATATAATGGAAATTATTGGTAAAAGTAGGGATAAACGAGATCCGTAAGTTTCAGGTGTCAAGTAGTAATTGATGGAGAACTAGGTGAGCAAGTCTTTCTTTAGGTGACCTCTCCTCATCCATCCATCCCACTGCCCTCTTGTGAGCCCACAGAATCAGCGTTTTCATTTGGTATACAAAAAGGAGAGAATAAATGAATATATGCATATGAAAATTAGCATCATCTTCGTAATAAGGAGACAAAGATCTCTGCAGTGAAAGATGCAAGATCAGGGTAGCTTTTTATTCCTGTGAGTTTGAACACAGTCATTGAAATTTCTTAAGATCGAATCACTCATTTATTTTATCTTATCATTGTATTTACTTTCAACACTTTTCCTTTTCTTCTCCAGCAATCAGGCAGGAACTGAGCAAGTCAAATAGTGCATAGAGAAACAAACTAAGGAGAGATAGGACTTTAATCTGGAGAAAGAAAGAATAAAAAACATCTACAAACAACAACTGTTAACAACAAACCCCTACATTTTGTGAGCTGCGTAAGAAGATGGAGACAAACATTCAGAAGGAGGGAAAACCCAACGCACGTTAAAAGCCTTCAGACCTTGTCACTCTGGCGATAAGCTGTTTCCGTCCCAGTTTCAGGATGGAAGTGAGTCCTATAAGCGTTCCTGTCACAGTGATGCAGAAAATCCTGGACCCGTCAGGCAAGACCACAGTGCATTGAAATATTTTCATGGCAAGATGAAATCGCACGTTTCCCACAATCCATTGCTAAAATAAAGAGGAGAAAGGCTTAAGAAGTTTTTTTTTTTTTTCCAGAGAGTGCTGATGAATTCAGCAAGTTACGCTATTGTATTGTAAACGTTTCTCTCAGGTTTGTCTTCCTATCATATTATTCCACGAATATTGAGATCAGCCCTATGCAGGTTAAGATCATCAGCTGTGGAACAAATGGAATTATATGTGCTTTCAAAGAGTGATATTTATGAGAAAGTGTCCTAAAAAGGGTTTGTCCAGCTTGAGGAATTTTAGAATGATAGGAAGTCTCTCGAGTTCGCCTTCATGCAATTTTGTAGATTAAAACATAAAATTCGTCCAGAATTTAAAGATTTAGATGCCTTCCTAAATTGTTACAATGCTTTACCAAATCTATGACTCCTACATCACACAAACCAGTGGTCAAATGTAAAACAGTATATTGTAGACTTACTGTAGGTTTTCAACCTTTTTTAGATTTATGCATGTGGACATTTTTATAATGTAATTACAACTACCACAGAAGTAGCTTTTTTAACTGCAGACAGTAATGCATGTCACAGTAATACGTAGTGGCCTTTTCAAGGCCTAGTCCCAGGGAAATAATTTTGTAACGTATAGGGGAGTGGGTGGAAGGGAAGGAATAATTTTTTATTTAAAGTTAATTACTGCACTATCATTTTTCTCAATTACCTGCATGAAAAATAATGAGGACTCTTTTGTGACTTTAATTGGTAAATATGTTAACAGAACCAACTACTTAATCTTCGACGTCATGTTGTCAGCTATTTGTATTTGGACTTCAGTAATTTCAGTGGTCTGAAACATGATTCTGAGCTTCACATGAATTGTAGCTTCCTGTGGAACTCAAAAGTCCGATCCCTGAATTTGGCTGTTACCTAGGTGCCCTGCTTACACAAGTGTTCAGGTACATGCTCCTGACTACAAACCTGCTTTTGAACTTAGTTCTGTTGAATTACAGGAAGTAGCAGTGATCAGCAGTTAAGGTCACAGAAATCATTATAAGGGGAAACCCATGGTGGGGTTCTGCCTAGTTTTCTTTTAATGAATAAAGTGAGACTTAGGTGGTGGGAACAAGGAATTCGATGCTCTACTTATTACTGTGTATGTGTGTGCGTGTTTGTGCACACACACGTGTGTATGTAATCCATTCTTTTCTTTGAAATTTGTTAAGGTTAAAACGGGAGAAATCCTTTATGTCGCAATGATAGGTTTTTGGGGGGAAAATTTAGGAAATCGAAAATTCTCCCAGCTCTCCATCTTGACTTATGCTTGAGTTGTTATGTGCCATATTTGCTTTGAAACCTTTGATTATCAGAAGTTTTACTGAAATTTTGAAGAAATAATCCATTTTCATCTGCTCTCTAGATTTCTTACATCTCAGTTCGTAAAGACAGCTTGTTGATAGCATAGTTTTCTAAATGCTGCAAATTTGTAGCTATTAACCACTTCAGAGAGGTCTGAATGAGGGAATTTTTTTTCCTTGTTAAAATAGTTCCTGTTTCTGTAGAAACTTCATTTTTAGATTACTCTGTGATGGATGAGCTATCATAATTCAAGTATATAGTTCTTTTTTCTATCAACTATTTGTCATGCAAAGTAGTAAAGGCATTAAAGCTGCAGCAAGCTTATAAAGTACTGTTTTCTAAAAGAAATAGGAGGCATTTTCATCTTTATTATTGTACTTTAGGTTATGTAAACACTTCGGTGATATAAACGTTTATGTCCCCTATAAATCTGGTCAGAAATAACTTTTTGATTTTGTTAGTTAAGTTAAATAGTCTATAGTAGGATAGAGTACTCTGGGTACAAGTGGTCCAAAGTAAGATAAGAGACTACAATAAAATGCTAGATCTTGAAAAAAAAAAAAAAAAACTGGTTTATGCACTAAACGTTTTGTGCCTTGGTCTTCTATTAACATGATGTCTGTGTAAAATGACAGAAGGAACCAGTGTTGAATCATGTTATATTTTCCATCATTTTGCATTATCCCAGATTACTAAATGTGTTCTTTCCAAGAAGTTTGATTGAATTACTGTATACATTTACTGTCGTACGTGACAGTTTTGTCATTGTTAGAGATTTCAGTAATTAAAACGGGCAACAGAAGCTTAAGTTATTTTCCTTATCAGAACTATGCTGGAGCCACGTTATTATGATGGTTTTCGTGCTGTCGTACATTGGATGTCTTAAGCAGTTAAGGGGACCCTTTGCAACGACAGGAAGGTAATTCTTTCCTCAACACTGTGATATGACCTGTGACAAATCTGTACTATACACTATGTAAATGGCTAACAAGTCAATTGCAAACCAACTGAATGTACAAATCTTAGTGCTGGTGCTGGAATCTCTTCAGAATAGTCATCCTGATTTCAAAGTTAGTTTCGAAATTTGCAGATATCAAGTGTCAATCAAAACTGAAGATGAAACCCTAATGAATGTTGACTCGTCATGCTTTAGGTGTACTTCCTTTTTAGAGTTTTCCATTCTCTGCTATTTTTACCATACTGTTTCATTTAAATTTCCTACACGCTAACTTCGTTTGTGCGATTGAAATAAAATTGCAGTATATACATGTTGCTTGTTTGTGACACTTAGATAATCTTCTTAAATAATCTGTTGGTTCTAAAATAAGTTATATGGAATGTGAAAAAAACACTTGAAAGTCCGTGACTTCACTACTTAAAGTTTACACATCGTCACTATTCCTAAAGATTTCATAAAAGTCATGAGTGCTAAGTCACGTATACAAAGGGAATAAGTGTAACGTATCTCCTTTGTGTCTGAAATAACTGTTGGCTGTTTCCTGTTTGTTCTGATTTTCTCACAGCCCTGCTTGACACCGTGTTCTTGCTCTTACAGTCAAGAGAACGATCGATGTTTGAGTTTATTCCGCTTAGTCCTACAACATAGTCAGATACTTAAACTCATTTCGCAGTTAAAATTTTCCCGCATACAGGGTTCAGGGCAAAGGACGTTGTGTGGTAAAAGGGCCTTATCAAGTACCGGACGTTAAACATGGTGAGTCCGTGAACTCTCGTGTTCGTTTATACGTTATGCCATCATCTCGACACCTGCAGAGAAGCAGCAGTACTTGTTACTGACGCTTATGAAGTGCTGATTTTGAATTCCATTTTAAACTTCTAATGTTTTCGTTAGAAATACAACAATCCTTGTCTTTTTTTTTTTTTTTCCTTTTACCGGACAGCAATCATCTTTTCCACTTCCCATGGAATGCAGATTTATTCGTTGATATTCGCAGCCATTACACAGCCCACAGTTCTAAAAATATCAACTGATTTTTCTCTCCAGCCTGTCTCAGGTTCTTGATTCCCTTTATGTATCAATCACAATATTTGTCTACAGACTAAAAGTCACTTCCCATTCAAGAATGAGTTAAGTAGCAGATGGTATCCTTTTAAATCTGCCTAGCAACAACTTTGATAAGCTTCCTAAATACCTATATCCTTTCAGCACCATTGTGAGGGACCGGCCTTTAAATTCTAAGTAGTATGGTCCTGTGAAGCATGGTTTACAAAGATAAGCTACCAGATCTCTGTAATTCCTTTTCGTAGCCATCGTAACTTTATAACCCTTTTAGCTTTAAATTCTAATGATTAAAAGCATAAAAATGACATCACATAAAGCATGGCGAGTGAAAGAACTCTCTAGGAGCTCCTAATTCCTTTATGTAGCTATTATAAAACCCACTTACAAAAAGACATTTACTCCGGCGTTCACTTCAAATCTCTGGACCTGATCCTAGTAGTACCGTTTTTTTTTTTTTTTTTTGGTGGTTTTTTGTTTGTTTGTTTGTTTAATAGATGGATTTGTGTCTGTCTGTCTCCTCAAAGCTCTAAGAATATGTGAAAGGTAACTCAAGTATATTGCGACTAGCGATGCATAATACCTCTGACTTTTCACTGAAAAGCCATTTAATATTTATACTTAGGTGTTTTTGAAGTCGAAACTTGAAGTATGTGTAAGGAAACTTGGCGGGTGTTCTGGCACCTTCGGCCACATAATGACATTCACTTTTAAGAATAGTTTTCCCCGAGTATGAGCACATTTGAGAAGCTAAAGTTTGTAGCTCCCCAAGAAAGGCCATTTACACGAGTCAGTACTGCTGGGAGTCCACGTTGGAGGTTGTCTGTGTACCCAACATCCAAACAGGTGGTGGATTTGGTTCCCTATGTTGTCATTAGATCATTTTTCAGAATCAAGGGATTGCTATATCTTTATAATACTGGAAGTGAAACCTTCAAATTACAAGTCTAAAGCTGATTAGAAAACTATTAATACAGTAAATTGAGGATGATTACGAATATTCAGCATCAATAAAAGTGGCATTGTAGGATAAATCCTTTGTTGCACACCAATGGTAAATTCTCATAAGAGGCAAATTGGGTCTTTCGGTAAGATGTTACATTTGAAAACTGCTTAGGTATGAACTATGTAATTTGTCTTTCTAAATAGTTTTTCTTTATAGGGTAATAGTCCTTGTGAGAGGGTCAATGAATGACTTGGTCATAATAACTTAGGATGTGAAAAGAAATACTGCCACACTTACTGGTTATTTCTGTTAAATCTGAAGAAATCGGTGTATGTGGAGACCTAGAAAGCGAAGTGGCTTCCGTCATTATAGATGTTGTCTGTCGCACATAAACTCTAAACTGAACTGTTAGTGTCGTTTAAGGCGTGTAGCAGGCCTCAAATACCTGTTGAGTAATTTAACACAGGATAAAGCTGAAACTTAAGTGAAGTGTTTGAGCCAAGAGATCATAGCTCCTGTGTACCCCACTTCTGTGAAGCGTTTTAAACACAGAGTGGTCCTTCTGGAAGCTTCTGGTGCAGGACCTTGGGATTCCCAGGGGAGGCAGGAAATCGGGGCTGTCGGTAGGTGGCTGATAGTAGACAGGAAACCCTCTGAAAAGGCTCTTCTTTATCTCATTTGATAAAGGCATATAACCCCTAGTGTTTAGAACACTAAATACACCAGTGAACTAATCACCAAATTCAAACTTTTCTCACCCAAAATTAAGTTCTGAGAAAATACAGCTTTTCATTTTAATAAAGATTATTAGGAAAGCTTATGTATTTCATTAGAGACTATATTTGCATTTGTTTCGTTAAAAAGTCTGTATACAGATGACAGCCTCAGGAAACTTGGCGGGTGTTCTGGCACCTTCAGCCACATAATGACATTCAGGGTTTGTCGTGTAAATTTGATTTTTTCCCCCCTTTTCAGGAATGATTTCTTTAGTACCAGGGTAACTATTAAAACATAGAGAAGAAATCACTGCTTAAGCTGGTGAGTAACGTGAGTTGGTTTGGTTTTTACTAAATGGTGGTTCTTTCAAGAAGGCTTAGAATATGTAGAAAAAAGCATGCAGTTGGTCCTTTGGATGACACGGGAAAAGGCACTTAGAAGAAGAAAAGAAATGTACATTTATCGATGTTTACTCTGAACGATATTTAATTCTCCCATCAGGTCCAAAAGCTTCCATTTAAATCTGTAGAAATTGAGAAGACAGATCCTTGGTTACATTTAACTATATACACTGTTGTAATCGTATGAAAATGTACCACAGAGGCTTTTAAAACTGTGGCTCTCAAAAGTTCTAACATTCTGTGCCCTTAGTCACATCCATGGGACTTCCTAAGTTACTTTTTTTTAAAGACTAAAGGCCTTTTTGAAAATGTTTTTAATTGGCTTCATTTAAATTTTAGGGTTTTCATTGTCACCACCAGGTCGAACTCGGGCATGAACTTGGCTTGTCCTACCTGCTGTGGCATTAGTTCAGTGCTTCCGAGTTTCCCTGGACCCTCAGAAGCGGGCTCGAGTCTGAGGTTGGTTTGCCCTTGGCGGTGGGCTAGCTCGGTATGTCATTAATTGCAAGCCCCATCTGTCGGCCATGAGCTGCAAGGCCACCCCAGCTGGTAAACCACTCCTGAGTGGAACGTAAGACCTTAGCCAGTTCCTCCGAACAGCCACGGAAGGGAGGGGGGGCGGTAGCACTGACTTCGACCCTAAAATTTCCAGGAAGGAGAGTATCCTGAGAAAAGTGCTGGGAGGGTTTAGATACTCAGAAGGGTCATTAAACTCGGGATCATTTCATTTTCATTAGCCAGGGCGTGGGAGATTCAGGCCTGAGCCAGGAATTCACAACTGGATTCCCATAGGAACCTCATCATTTTAAGTGTCAATTCCAGAAATCGAATTGAATTTTGGAGCATAGTTTTAGGTCCTCACATTGTTAAAAATGTTCCTGCTTAATCCACCGTGTGCCCTTAGCTCCACTACCCTTCGCTGTCCTCGCTCCGGTCACGGGACTGGACGGGCTTCACCAGTCGCCAGACCGGAGAGCTGGTCAGTTGTCCTCCGGGTCCTTGTCTCTGAGGTCCTTCTACCTCTGACACTGAGTCCTGTGGTTCCTCATTCGGCATGTCCTCCGTGACGACTGGTTGGTTTAGTTAGTGTTTGGTCCAAGAGAAGGGAAAATAGTCCTGAGTTTTGCTCTCTGGTCTTAGGTATTTTAAAATCTTAGACGCCTTTCACTGAAAAAGTACATCCTAAGTGTGAACGCTAAAAGGTCAGCGCAATGGCGATTTAGAGGCCGTCAGTGACGTAGTAGGAGGTCGTGACCTCTCGCGCTGAGGCACCGCTTTCTGCATCGTCCGTGAGCTGTCACAGACGGCGTGGCGGTCTGCCCACGGGCCTCTCCGGTAGCCTCTCCCCTGTCCGCTGCCCTTGACCCAGAAGCACATTCTGCCACTCAGACCACATGGAACTGTGGGATGGGATCACCTGAGGCCTGAGACCCATGTTCCAATTCTGGAGGACAAGCGACAGGAAGTCCTCCAGACTCTTTCTGGTCCCGGAGCTGCTTTTAACTGAACAGACCCCCGAGAGCTGGGCAGAGTGAGGCAGCCTTATTTTCCCTGGCAAGGAAGACACTTGAGCGGTTTTCATATCCTCCAAACCTGCTACTGCTGTTTATTTTATCGCTGTCATCCTCGAGAGGGGACAAAAGACAGTGAGCCTCCCCTCTCTGCCCTTATTATATATAGTATAGGAGTCGTCATTCCCAGGTCCTTGTTCAGATCCAAAGACTGTCACAGCAACTTCTTGACAAACCAGGTGACCCTTCCATGCCATTTGAGTGACTTGCTCTGAGTCCTTGCTTGATCTTAAGACACACAGAATTTGCACAGAGTCCGAGGTTGCCCTGGAAGGTTTGAGATTATAAAAGATGAGTTGCGTTTTATGGACGTTGTTTTACTCCCGTTCCCGGTAGCTGTGTGTGTGTGTGTGTGTGTGTGTGTGTGTGTGTGTGTTAGAATTCACTTTTTGCGAACAACAGGCAAGCCTTTCATTATGTGTGTGTGTGTTCTTTTTTGGGAAAATGAAGTGTTTCTAACAAAAGTGGGCCAGAAAGAGAATTCTATCTTCAGACATCTCTAGTTGATGCAACATATGATATTCAAGTATAGTATTTACACATTTTCATAGAAATTCTTTTTTTGGTTTGCTTGATAAGACCGAGGAAGCCTTCTGCAGTTTAATTATGGCAGCGCACTCGAGTCTCGAGTCTGTGGCTGGAGGATAGAGGCGGGGTGAGCTGGACCAGCCACGTCTCGCTGCGGACGGAGCAGGCAGAGCTGGACCTTTGAAAGTTCTGGTTTCAAGCTTTCTGTTGTTTACGTGACTGAAACCAGTTGGATGGTGCTTTCTGCTGACCCCCTAGTGGGGTTGGGGGGGGGTCCGTGCCTGTGTGAGTGAATACCAGGGGAGCTTTTGAGGGGTCGGGGAATCAGGGATGAACCCTTCTGGTTAGAAAGCGACACGAACCGTTTCCACGATGAGATTTCGAAGGTTCAAGACATTTTCCTTTCAAGACCTACCACGTCGCTAGGCCAGCAGCGTACAGTAGAATAGCACAATGAATAAAATTTAAAGGCAAATTTCTTACGATCCAAATGGGTTCGTCTCTCACGTTAACTTGCTTTGCTGCAGATTTTAAAACTAGAAATGTACATTTGTGTCCTTAAAAGATGACGCAGCGCTGTCATCTTTGCTAAAATGTAACAGTTTACAGACCACGAACCCAGGACTTTCTGATCCAACCCAGGGCTCTCTGATCGGGGGAGTGAGCTGCTTCAAGCTGCATGGGCTGAGGTCACGCTTTACAAGCTACGGGTCACGTAAACACATACAGGCTGCCTTTTAATCAGAGTTAGACACGATTCAACGTGCACACGGAATCTCGTGTCTCATGGCGTTTCTGAGTTACGGCCTCGCTGCGTTTCAGGGCGGAAGGAAATGATAGCAACTTGTTTTAAAGCAACACGTTGTCAATTGTGGCTTGACTCCAATCATTCGCGAATCCAAATAAAGGGAATCTTACTGTCCAGGAACATTCTCTTCTGGGCTTGGCATCTACCTAGAAAAAGGGGAAGTGGAAGAGAGGTTGAGACATGAAACCAACATTGTTGGCAGGGCGGGTGGCGTTGGAGGCACCTGGGTTTGACACCAAAGTTTCAAATAGGAATAAATAAAAGGGGGACCACGTGCAAGACAGCACAGGAAGGGCTTGCCAGAAAGGCGCAGCTCCTGCTGCACAATACGGTGCCTTCAAGATGACCGTGCGAATTGCATGCAATTTCATGTAACTATCAAGTGTAACCTGTATGTGCATGACGCGTCCAGACTGTGTAAAGTTAAGGTTCGGCTTTTGGAAAGGGGCCTCGCCCTGTCCCTTTGATGGGTCCTTGGACTTGGTGTGACAGGTGCGCAGCATCGGCCCCCGCGTTTGCGTTAAGCCGCCATCAACCTGGTTGGTTCGTTCCTCCCTTTCTTTCCTGCTCTGCCGCGTTGCTGGTTTTAACCGCTTCACTCTCCCGCTTCCTGGCATCCTTTCTCCTTTTGAAATAAAACGCTGAAATACTTGATTCAGAGGAGACTCGTTTTCATTTTACCAGTTGCTCTTCGTTTACCAAAGATTTACGACGTGAGCGAGTTCTGTGTTCTTCACACTTTGATCTCAAGATTCCGACCTTGCAATACGCTCGGTTCTAAAACCTCGAAGAGCTTTCTACAGGCACCTTCTGCATTTCAGCCCGTGACGCAGGAGGGTGTCAAGCCAGCCGCTTCCATACCCTGCCTGCTGCTTGTCACCTCTGCGTAAGGGCCCACGGACAGCGTGGCCCGTCTTCGCTGGAGCTGTCCAAGGCCCCAGTCCAGCCTCCGTGAGGGGCCGGAGGGGGCACT
>NW_011888841.1:1627855-1632329 GCF_000151845.1 Pteropus vampyrus
GTAAGGGCCCACGGACAGCGTGGCCCGTCTTCGCTGGAGCTGTCCAAGGCCCCAGTCCAGCCTCCGTGAGGGGCCGGAGGGGGCACTGAGGCCGTGAGAGCGTCGCGTGTCAGAGTCCCGAGACCTCGTGTAGGACTCCACGTCCTTGTGCTGTCACCGTCCTGCTCTTGCTGGGTTTTCCTTAGCGCTGGGGACCTGGCAGCTGAGAACGCCCATGAGCCTGCTTCTAAGACTCTGGCCGTACGTTAGGGCGGTTGATGGCCTTGCTTCAATTCCTGCGGAGTGTCTTTGTTTTCAAACTCAGCCAGAGAGGCAAAAAGAAAGCTGGGGTCTCTTTCACAGGCAAATAGAACAACTTGAGTGGTTTCCTTTCTCCAGCCTCAGTTCTAAATAGGCTGAATTTCTTTCCTGCCCTCCCCTCTTTCAAATATCTGAGAAACCCCAGGCTTGGAGGACAGTTCCTGTGGGGGAATGCACTTGGATGTCACAGTGGCCACCTCCCTTGGCCTCCCACATTCATGTCTTCCGTTCCAGGCTAACACCCATTATCTATAGCAAGAAGGTTACCTCTGAGAGACGGATACAAAGATGTGCCAGGCCCTTCACTTCCAAGTAAGACCCTCTTTGGGGTCTTATTATCATGAGATTTAACAGCCTAAGATGCTGCCTTAGCCATTGTGACATCAGGATATCCAGTGGCTGCTGGGTGGTGTGCCCAGGGGAGGACCGCCCGGCAGAGTGGGCCCTGAGCTTTGGCGGGTGTGTTCAGCGCTTCTGTGCTCAGCTGGAAAGTGTGGTGTTTGGGGGTTCGGGGATACCCGGCTGCAGGTGGCTGAAGGTCCCTGCCACAGACAGCCGGGCTGACGGTGACATTCAGTATCACAGAACTCTATAGACAGCCTCATTTGGCCCCCCCGGCAGCTGCAGACCTGGCATGGCAAAGTCACATAGGTGAAGTTCAAGGCTTTTCCTTGCAAACTGGGTGCAAAGATCCGCTTATCACCATTTCTCCATGGCCACAGCAGCTGTCCTGGCAAAGCCAGGGATGTAGCATTGAACCGATGTTCGTATTTGAAGAGTCCATTGCAGCTCTACAAAGCTTTAAACATCACCGGGCAGTGACTTCTGTCATTCTTGGCTAATTACACCACATCATCACTCCCGACCCCAAAACAAAAGTTCGCGTGAGGAGCCTGGAGGCTGGTGTAACACAGCATTACGCCTGCTCCGGAGACAGTGGAGTCCCGGGGCCTGGCACACCTGTACCGTCACAGCCAGCCTGGGGATGGCACCCGACCCGGCAGCCGGGCCTGCCTGACCCCATGGCAGTGATGAACAGCAGCCGCCTCTCAGGGCAGATGGTGGCTGCTGCTGGGGCCACCCCAGCCCCACGAAAGGGCCGCCTTCGGTGTCTTCACAGCCAGGATCCCCTGCCACATTCTGGCCTTTAAAAAAAACCTTTAAAGATGTCAACCCAATGTACGGTATACTTGAAACTAATATTAAAATGCTTAAAACTGAACTGAAGTCAGTGACATAGAAAAGTGCACATACACGTACGGTTCACTGACGCCATACTAATATGCCCATGTGACCAGTACCCAGATCACAAAGTGACATCGCCGTGACCCCAGAAGCCCCTTTGTGTTCCCTTCCAGCCACTGTCCACACCCAGGACAAACACTCCGCTGACCTATAACCCCCCAGGTTAGTTTTGGCTGTTTTCGTGCTTTATGTGAACGGCATGGTGCCTTTCTGTACTTGGCCTCTCCCCCGCGGGAAGTCACCGTCGAGTGTGTGACGGGGCTGCCCGCTCTCCCTGCCGGGCCGCGGTGGTCAGCAGTGCCGTGACTATTTCAGCATGTCCTTGGGGAACACACGGATGCGTGTCTTCTGGGTACGCAAGTGGGAATCTAATCGCCTGTGTTCAGCTTCAGCAGAAGTGGCCCCACTTGTAAGCAGTGTGGGGTGTCAGCAGGGAGCGTCCGTGAGTCCCCATTCCACCGTGGCTCGTGTCTGCATGGTGAATAAAATCGCATTTGCTCTAACTGACCTGGGCCATGTGTCCAGCCCTGAGCCAGTCCCTGAGCCAGGAGACAGCCGCCCGACCAGGCAGTAGAGCCCCAAGGAACATGGTGGGCACTGGGCGGGGGGCGACCGTGATGTCCTCACGAACATTCTCGTGTGCACGGGACACCACACCACATGTGGCTGGCCCCCAAGGACAGGCTCCAAGAGGCCATGTCGACTCGACAGATGGGCTCATGCAGGATCGTCCTCCATGCCGTGGCCCCTTTGCTTTCTGCAGTTTATCTGTGGTGAACTGCGGGCCAAAAATATTAAATGGAAAGTTCTAGAAATAAGTAACTCATAACCTTTAAGTTGAGCACCCTTCTGAGTGGGTCGATGACGTCCCCCCGCCCCGTGGCCTGTCCTGCTCCGTCCGTCCTGAGAAGTGAGTCATCCCTTTGTCCAGTGTCCTCCTCGCTTCATCTCATCACATTGGGCTGTGTCCTCCCCCATCATCACGAGCAGAAGGGCGAGTACAGCACAGTAAGATATTTTGAGACGGAGAGAGACACCATGTCCACATTATGGTGTCGTTATAATTATTCCATTTTATTCTTAATCTCTTACTGTGCCCAATTTATAAATTAAACTTTATCATACATATGTGTATAGGGGGGAAAAACAGTATAAATAGAGTTCAGTACTGTCTGGTATCCACTGGGGGTCTTGGAACCTATCCCGGAGGATACGAGGGAAATACGGCACCCCATTTGTTATTCCCCAGACCCTTCTAATTTGTCTATCTGGGCCAGCCTGTCTGGGTGGGCCCCGGGGAGCTCCATGAAGCGACCCAGTCCTGGGAACTGGCGAGCTCCTGGAGGATGACACCCAAACACAGCAGTGTAGAGGGGCACAAGGGGGCGGGGCAGCCAGGAAGAGGGTGTAACGACCTGAGCCGGTGGCAGGCCTCAGGAGGAGGCTGTTGGAGAGCAGAGCCAGCCCCAGCCCCACCGCATGCGTGGATGTGGCCTGGCTCTGGGGGGTGTGTTGGGCATCTCTGTGCGCTGTCATTTTCATCTTTCAAAGGCTTTGCTTCGCTCCTGGTTGCACCAGGCCCTCGCTCCCAGTCACACCTGCTCCTCGGCCACAGCACCTGGGGTCTGGATCTGTATCCAGGTGTGGGAGGTTTGCTGGACGCTACTCAGAGCCTTTCAGGAGGTCGCAGGGAAGGGAAGGCCAGTCCCAACGGGCGGTGCGGCCAGCTTCCCTCCGCTCCGCGGATGCCGGCGGGGGCCGGTGGGGCGTCTCCCTGGCCGCGGCGCTCGGGCGACCCCTGGCGTTCGTACTCGGCAGCGCACCCCGCCGAACGCGGGTGTGCAGCGCCCTCTGGCGGTTGGGGGACGTTATTTTCCCCCACGACCCGGCTTGGAATTGAGAGCTGCTGTCTGTTGTTATCCCCACTTTACAGTTAAGAAAACTGAGGTACAGGGAAGTTGTCATTTATCCCAGGTGAAACCGACGGAGAACAGATCCGCATCCGGGCATTTTGCCTGCAGAGTCTGCGTTTAGTCCAAAATAGTTAATGTGACCTAGAGTTATGTCAACAAAATGAGTCCACAGAGCCTTCTGCTGGGCCTGGCGGGTCTGAGCTCTCCAGGGAGCTGTGTTGAGTCCTGAGTGAAAAGGACTCAGGGAATACGAGGGGACCCCACACACCGAAGAGCTGCGTGGAGAAGGGCGTCCTGCATGCCCGCGGTCCATGATGGAGACTCCAGGCAGGCCAATTTCTGTATTCCAGAACATTCCATTGGCCAGAGCTGTCCTCCAAAGGAAGGGACAAGCCTTGTGAGGTCTCGCTCACTGAGGGCCTAGAGAAGGCCTCCCAGGCCACTTGCTAGCTGGTGTAGAGGGACTATGAATTTGGGGTCACATTCTGTTCCTAGCACCTCCATGCGGGTCCTCACCCCTTGAAACCCTGACAGGGTTACTGGTGTGTGTGTGTGTCGGTGGGGGGGGGGAGTGTCTTCCCTAATTCTTCACTCTGGCCTCTGAAAGCTGTGACCTCTCAGGCTAGGTTAGTGGCCAACTAGAAAGTGGCCAACACAGCTGTGAGGTGATGGGGGAGGCCCCTGGGAGAGCCGCGAGGGTGAGGGCGGCCTGGCTTCCTCCTTGCGGGCTCCCTGTTGCCAGCACCTCCCAATCGTCGGCTCTGGTGAGGCCTCTTAGTACCAGCGACCAATCCGCCTGGCCTGAACCCGGGAAGGATTCTCAGGGCTGGAGGCTGCCCCCCGCCCTCCCCCCACTTCCTAAAATAAATAACGTGCTGACATTATTTATTTTAGGAAGTGCTTAGTACTTAGTGAGCACCTACTGTGTGCTAGGTGCTGTGCTGAGAACACAAAGAAAAATAAACAGAGTCGTTGCCACTGATGACCGTGCTGCCTCACTGGGGTTTGTCCTGAGC
>NW_011888841.1:1632964-1641120 GCF_000151845.1 Pteropus vampyrus
GACCCCACACATCGAAGAGCTGCGTGGAGAAGGGCGTCCTGCATGCCCGCGGTCCATGATGGAGACTCCAGGCAGGCCAATTTCTATATTCCAGAACATTCCATTGGCCAGAGCTGTCCTCCAAAGGAAGGGACAAGCCTTGTGAGGTCTCGCTCACTGAGGGCCTAGAGAAGGCCTCCCAAGCCACTTGCTAGCTGGTGTGGAGGGACTATGAATTTGGGGTCACATTCTGTCCCTAGCACCTCCATGCGGGTCCTCACCCCTTGAAACCCTGACAGGGTTACTGGTGTGTGTGTGTGTCGGTGGGGGGAGTGTCTTCCCTAATTCTTCACTCTGGCCTCTGAAAGCTGGTTAGTGGCCAACTAGAAAGTGGCCAGCACAGCTGTGAGGTGATGGGGGAGGCCCCTGGGAGAGCCGGGAGGGTGAGGGCGGCCTGGCTTCCTCCTTGCGGGCTCCCTGTTGCCAGCACCTCCCAATCGTCAGCTCTGGTGAGGCCTCTTAGTACCAGCGACCAATCTGCCTGGCCTGAACCCGGGAAGGATTCTCAGGGCTGGAGGCTGCCCCCCGCCCTCCCCCCACTTCCTAAAATAAATAACGTGCTGACGTTATTTATTTTAGGAAGTGCTTAGTACTCAGTGAGCACCTACTGTGTGCTAGGTGCTGTGCTGAGAACACAAAGAAAAATAAACAGAGTCGTTGCCACTGATGACCGTGCTGCCTCACTGGGGTTTGTCCTGAGCACACAGACAAGGTCTGGAAACTGGAAAGTCGATCTCCATGTTGCTTTATGTGCCCACGGGTCCTCCTGTGACCTGGGCTGGTCTGAATTTCTCTCCTTCAGCTGCAAGACCCGACAATCTAATTTTCGGCTCCCAGTGAGCTTTCTGTAGCCAGTGCCCAAATGTCCTCAGCAAGGGTTATAAAAGCAAGCATTTTCTGCACGTACGTGGAGTTCGGTCACCGGAGCCGGGACCCCAAACTGGGTGGCATCAAGCAGCTTTCCTGAGTCAAGCCTGTTACTCAGGCGAGACTTAAGGGATCCAAGAAGCCCAGGGTGACCTGAGGCTTCATCGCAAACTGTCCTTGTGGAGACTCTCGCCTGGGTGAACAGAGGGATGGGAGGTGCCAGGGCAGAGAGGGCAGAGCCAGCCCCGGGCTCTGATCCAAGGTGCCCTGCATCAGGTAGCTGGGCTGCAGTGACCAAGTACCCCAGGCTGCGTAGCTTAATCAGTAGAAATGTCTCAGCTCACAGTTCTGGAGGCGACAAGTCCAAGATTAAGGTGTTGGCCGGTGGGTCCATTCTGAAGGCCGTGGGGGAGAACCTGCTCCAGGCCCCTCCCTGGCTTGGGGACGGCGTCTGCTCCCTGAGTCTTCCTATGGTCTCTCCTCTGCGCACGATGATGTCCCAAGTTCCCTTTCTTACACGGACACCACAGTGACCTCATCACCTCTCGATACCTCTGCAAAGACTATCTTCAAGAAAGTCATATTCTGGGATACTGAGGGTCAGGACATCAGCATATGAATCGGAGGGGGACACAATTCAACCCCTAACTCATCCCAACTCCAAGTTGCCATGGTTCCCCAGGTCATGGGCGGGGAGCTCATCTGAGCCTGCCCATGGTGCCTGTTCCCAATAGCAGGGGCTCCGTGTTCTGCACAGAGCTGTCACCTATTCCTGTCCACTGCGCTGTCCGATCGCCTGGGGACTCGTTTGAGGCAGGACGCAGGGCAAAGGAGGAGAAGATGGGGAAGAAAGCTCTTCATCTAGTTCCTGGCCCAGAAATCTCTACACTCACCTCCTCGGGGATGCAGGGCTGTGTGTGTGTGCAGGGGGTGGCGGCCGCCTTGTCTCCAACTAGCAAACGGCTCCCCTGTCACTGAGCCAGGGGTGCCGAGTCTTCCTGCCTGGGGGTTGCCAGATTTAGCACAGAAAAATACAGGACACTCAGGAAAATTTCAGTTTCAGGTTGACGACAATGCTTTTGTAGTGTTTAAGTATCCAGCAAACTTTGCATGGGACATGCCTGGGCTCGAGATGGCTTGTTTATCCGTGAGAGCAGGCGATGGGGAAAGACGTCCCTGAGCGACACTGGGACAGGGACCTACCTGAATGAAATCCAGGAGAGCGGCTCGACCTGGGAGAACAGTGGATGCAGACGGGACGGCTGGTGCGTGGGTGGTGGCCGAGGAAACGCACGAGGGCCAGCGCGATGCGGCCCCAGATTTTACGGTGAGCTGAGTGGTTAAAAGCCGGATTCTGGGCCCTGCCTCTGAGTTAGTAGGTGAGGGGCGGGCTTGGGACTCAGTTCTAAACAGGCCCTCGAGTCTGTTTTCATCGCTAGTCCTTCTGGCACTTTCTGCACACAGTCCAAGGGGTTCAACTCACCGTCTTGGGGGCAGAACTGGGAAGCCCCCGAAGGGTCCCCTCCTGCTACTGACGAGGAGACAGTTCAGGGGCTCCCAGGACCCCGTCCTCAGGCATGCAGAGGAGCGCGCGGGCGCCTGGCCTGCGGTTCCACATGCTTCTGGAAGGAACCCGAGGAGCAGGCGTGTGGCCCATGACTGGCTTTTCGGTTAGGGCCCCACCAGGGTCCACACGGTCATCTCCACCGTTTCGCTGTCTGTCCCCGTAACCTTTGGGAAGTGCTTATAGGTCTAACTTGAGTCCCTTGCCAGAGCTCAAGCTCATTTCTTCTTGTTTAAACGAACAAAGAGGGCCGACTCCGAGCAACGGCCCCAGAGGGCTCCTTGTCCTCCTCTTCTCCACGTGGGATGCCGACCCCAGGCCTCTGACCCGCCCGAGAAGCCTCTCTCTGCAGAAGGGATAGCAGAGGACCCCAGTGGCCTCTGAGAGCCCGGGGCCCCACAGGCCTCTCTCTTCCAGCGCCTCCTCTGGGAGTGGAAGTGAAGGCCCCCCACCCCCCAACCCCCGACCTGTAGGAGCAAGAGGGCAGAGGGCAGAGGGAGCCCTCCTCCCCTTAAATCCCCGCCACCCCCCTGCCCGCCCTGCCCCACCTGGCCCTGCCTGCCTCTCCTGAAGGACCACAGCGGAAATAAGCTCAGTGGCCTCAGCCCCCCAGGGGGGGTCGGGGGGGGGAACCCCCACAGGCTCCACAGGTGGGTCTGAGTGCCCGCAGCAGGAGGCCTTGCTCACAGCTCCCCGCTCCCCGTCCAGTGGCTTCCGTAGTGTCAGGACTTGGGGAAGCGGAACACAGGACCTGAGCAGAGAGACCTCGCGTGTAGTCATGGCTTATTTGGCTTTTGTGCACCGACTACCTGGGGCAGCTACAAATACCCATGGTTTGTCTTCGCTATACAAAGGGGCCAGCAGCCCCCTTGAGCTTGCCAAGGCCAAAGGGGTGAGAAACACCCCTGAGACCCCGGACACACCCCAGGCCTGTCACTTACTTGCTGGGTCTTGGTTTCCTAGGGGTCGTGGTGAGGTTAAGATGAGGAACCATCTGTGAAGTTGTCATAAACTGTAACCCACACAGGGACGTTAACAACCCATCTGCCTTCTTCCGGGCTATCCTCCCTGGTGACTTGTTAAATTATTGGGAGGAGACTTGCCAAGGATAAAAGATACATTTGGGGTGTCCGTCCAATTCGCGACGACCCCTGTTTCTCTGGAGGCAGCACAGTAGAGCGATGGAGAGAATCCTGGCTCTCCACGTACTGGCTGTGTGACTTTCAGCAAGTTATTCAGCCTCTCTGTGCCTCAGTCCCGCATCTGCAAGATGGGAGTGATGATGATAACACCTACCCCATGGGGTTGTCATGACGCTTAAACAGCACGTGTAAATTCCCGGTTCTGTGCCCGGCGCATAGCAAGTGCCAGCGGGATCAGCTCTGGTGCCACACGATAGTGTGAGAAGGAAGCGGAGACCAGTGAAGGGGACACTGCCGGATGGTTGCTGGTGTCCCAAGGCCCGGCCACCACGCTCTACATCCACCTGTAGGTTTTTTCTCCTTCCTCGTCCTCTTTCCAATGACTTTTTGTAAAAGTGAGGGTCTCTGTTGCTCACAGAACCTTGTAACCACTCCATGACGCTGGGATGCAAGAGCCACGAGCAAACATCGCTTCCTAAGCAAAATGAATCTGACTTCAAGCCTGCACCTCCCTGGGGCGGGGGAGATGGTACTTTTTCAGTTTCTGGGGACTCCTCCCCACTCCGTGGGCTCTTCGGGAATCACGAGGCTTTTGGGGGACAGGAACAGGAAGGAGGCCTGGGCCGCCATCCCTGAGCACCGCCCCCACCTCCAGGGACTCTGAGATGGCCCTCACAGGCACACACAGGGATCCCCTCAAACTGCTCCTGAGGACGAAGAGCTCTGTGGACTCGTCCAGGGCCCACGCCACGGCCCCTGGGCAGGCTGACCTTTCTCATTGGGGGAGCCCCAAGGTCTAGGCTCCCTCCCTGTCAGGCCTCCAGCAACCCAGGTGGGTCCCTCTGGGGCCTGGCAGCCCCTAAAGCAAAGTTCGGTTCATGGCCGCCTCCCCCACCCTGCCTTCCCCCGCTGAGTCTCGCTGGGGAACACAAAGGCCTGTTTGTCCTTCCAGAGTCGGGGAAGAGGGCATTGCTCCCATCCTGTTCCGTGCGTGCGGACAGTTCATTCCACAGCCATCTGCACACTTGCAGCCATGACGTCTCGAAGACGGCACCAGGTTCAGGGGCAGCGATGCTCACGTCTTGGTTGGTCCAGGCCGTAAACCCCGGGCCACAGCCCACTGCGGCCCCGCCTGCCCCTCCACATTGACGCTGGGACACGAGTCACCCCCCAAAAGATGGGGCTTTGTGTTTCCTTCCCTGAGCCTGAGCTGACTGAGCATCGTCACATCGTTTTTTTCAGATCTCACTTCCTGTCCCACCCAGGCCCACATGTTCCCAGAGCCACCCAGCTAACCTGCAGCACCTTCTCCACCCGGCTGCCTCTGTCTGCTCTCAGGGGGCTCTCAAGTCCCGGATTGCCCCTGGGACCAGCAAGGGGGACCAGCATTCCTTCTCCCCGTTTAAGCACTTAACGAGAGTTAACAGGGACCCTTGTCAAATGCCTGGTTTATGTCCGCCAGGCCTCCTCCCAGCCCCACCGGTCCGCCCTCCCCCGGCCCAGCAACCTCCTCCACGTGGCGTCTGCTGGTCCAGGCCCCGAGCTGGCTCCTGGCACGGGCAGCACAGGTACACTCCTGGCCCCCCCACCCACCCCTGCGTATTTCCTCCCTTAGGAGGCAGAACTGCTGATGGGCAGGGGCCTTGGGACAAACACCCTGACAAGCCTCCCAGGTCCTACCAGGAAGACGGAGAAAAAAGGGAATTCAGAGTTTTCACATGTGAGCAAATCCCAAGATGAATTATTTATTTTTAAGCATCTTCCAGCAAAGAAGGAATTCCTGTGGCCAAGCTTTAGTCTTCATTTTCAATGAAACAGAAACAGACATTGTAATTTAGGGGGAAAAAACGTGGTCCATGTGCTCCAGTCCCTGCCCACGCTTCCCCCGCAGGACGCAATGACACAGTGAGATCTTCCTTGCTGAGCCGAGTCACATCCTAGGATCTTTCTCAGCCCAGAGCGTCAGGCAGCCAGCGCTGATCAAAGGACCTTACTTGCCATTCCGGTAATGCTAAGCGCCCTGGCAGATAACCTTAGTTCAGGCGGGCATCAGCTCGCACCAGGACTACAGCCGTGCCCAGCCAGGTTTTCCTTCTGCTCGTTGGTGAAAATTGTCTACAGTGGGGGGCGGCAAACGTTCTCTGTGCAGGGTCAGACATGAATACTTTGGGGCTGCAATGTTGACTCTGCTATTACTGCAGTGTGGAAGCTGCCATAGACACTGTGTAGATGATGAGCGGGCCTGTGTTCCAATAAAACTTTATTTACAAAAATAGGCTGGATTTGGCCTATGGGCTATAGTTTGCCAACCCTGCTCTACAGAATCTGCAATGGACGCTTCTGCAAGCCATAGGCTGCCTCCCTGGGGATGGGGTCGGGGGGAGGGTCCTTTCCGCCTCCCACAGTTCCTATCACCCCCTCCCCACACTGCAATCCCATACCTCCCGGTGTGACAGCCTGCTGAAATGTGAAAGGGTTAAAGGATAATTAAAACCTGAAACTGGACAAAGGAAGTCTATACCTTAGCCCTAGTTTCTGGAACCCCTAACCGCATTCTGTTACTCATGAAACTTGTAACAATGAGCTCATACGCTAACTGCCAATTTTAGCCTGTGTAACCCTGCTTGCTTGCATGGCATGAAAAATAATTCATTGTATATAAGCTGAAAATTACTGTTTGGCCATCGCCCACGGGAACACTGGCTGTTGCCCATGGGAACATAGGCGATCACCCATAGGAACATAACATCCTAACAACAAGCTTTCTGCTTCTGTACCCCCGCTTGCACACCTGACTTGTGGGTTGACAGGTAGTGAATAGGAGAGAGATAGACCTTTGTGTTTAAGACAGAATGAGGAATGGGATTTAGGGCTTAGAAACCTTGTATCTTGGCATTTCGGGGCTGCTCCTTTGTACAGGACAGCCGCCGGCTAATAAGCAGCCTTTGAGAGCACACTCGGTTTGGTCTATTCCATACAGGCCACAACACCGGAGCTCCCCCAGGCACTGTGTTCCCTCTGCGGCGCTGCGTAGGGATTCCTCACTCTGGACGCCCGGGCTCCCTCCTCGCCTGGAAACCTCCAGGGTGTCTCTGCAGATTCAGCATCACTCCTCGCGAGGGCCTTTCCCTGCACGCCCACCCCGAGGTGCTCACCTGCAGGCTTCGCCTTGCGGGACCTGACGACACCACCTGCCCCTCCTCCTCCCCTGGATTCTGTCCCGCCCCCTTTCCCTAGGTTCCCTCCTGGCTCCCTGGGGGCCCCTCCTCCGCTGCCGTCCCTCGCTGCCCTTTCTCGGCCCTCCCGGCTCTCCCACGCTGGACATCTCCCTGCGCCCTCGCTTACCCCCCGGATGCCGACAGGCCCCGAGACACGCGCCTCCTGCTGGGCCCGTCTGCAGAGCAGCAGGTGCTCGACCTTATGGGACATCCATCAGCGTGTCCACGCCTCAGCTCGCGGTCTTTCTTCCCGTCACCGCAGTCCCTGCAGCGAGGTGGCGTCTGAGGTGGACATGCTCTGGGAGCATCTTCTCAGCCCAGAACAACCCCTTAGCGATCTGTCCACCTCCAGCCGTTTGACCCCGCTCCCTGCGTTGATCCTGGGTCGCTGCCCTTGGCTCAGCAGGACACCTCCGCCCAGCAGAGTGTGCCCCCAGCTGGCCATTCAGCTTCTCCGCTGGGAGTTTGGAACCAGATAGTGACGGTGTTTCTTCAGGTGAATGGGCCTACACTGCGAGGGGAGGAGCGATGGGAGAGGTATTTCCAGCACCAGGGGGCAGGGGAGGCAGCGGAAGTTGGTGAGAGAGGGAGAGAGGGAGAGGGAAGGAGAGAGAGAGAGAGAGACAGAGAGAGAGAGAGACAGAGAGAGACAGAGAGAGACAGAGAGAGACAGAGAGAAACAGAGAGAGAGAGAGAGAGAGACACAGAGAGAGAGAGAGAGAGAGAAGCTGTGCAGCAGGTCAGAGGGAGGAGGCCATGAGACAACAGGCAGGTCATGCGCCCGCTGCACAGGTATGAGGGAGCCTCCCAAAGGGGAGCCGTGTCCCAGCTTCCAGCTCCCAGCCCCCGCGCTTCAGCTCTCTGCCAGCGAGGGCGGTCCCCTTCCCCCACCATGGGGACGCTCCCTCATGCTTTGCGTGGGGGTGCAGTGGGGGCACAGACTCGCCCTGCCCTCTCTGGCTTTGGGACAGAACTGTTTACCCCGTGGCCTCGTCTAGCCTGGTCTGGGAGCCCCGGTGGCCCGAGATGCTGCAGCTGGGACCGGCACGACAGGCAGAGCAGGGACCGCCGCTCAGTCTCAGGAGAGCAGCGGATGCTTGCCAGGGGTCTGCGGAGGCCATCCGCTCCTGGACGGCAGAGCGCGGCCTTGAGAGAGGAGGCAGGGGGGTTATTTTTAGGGGACGTTTTAATACATCTTCGATTCACTTGAGTTTTCATGTGTTTGAACGCAGCCCCTTGGGTCTCTCTGCCCCGCTGCCCTACGCCTGCCCTCCAGACCCCAGCAGACATCCTGAGAAGTGGCGGGGTGGTGGGCGGGGTTGGGGG
>NW_011888841.1:1641435-1642697 GCF_000151845.1 Pteropus vampyrus
AGGGCAGGTGGGGACGTCTAGCGACAGCTGGCCAGCTGTGGTGGCCGCTTTTCCATCGGATTACATTTTCCTCAAGCATGACAAGAAAGAGTAGGTCCGATTCGCACGTCCCCTCCTTAGGCCCCTGATTTCCATCAGAGCAGGACCACACTCTGCCTGGTTGCGACCCCATCTGTCTCTCCCTGTAGGCCGAGGCCAGGTCATAGCACAGTGCCTGTACACCGTAGGTGCTCAACAGGTGTTGTCGCAAGTGAGTAACACCTGTCCACTATCCATCCGCGAGACCCTTGCGGCTCACCACACCAAGCATTCTGCAGAGGACTCGACGCATGGCCTCACGGATGCGACGGTATTATTTTCTTTCCTTCCGGCAACATTTGTATCATTAAGAATGTCTTTGAAATGCAGCATTTTAGTTACATGACGAGTGTGCTCCTGGGAAGGGTCTCCCCAGGTGCTCCAGGAAGCCCTCTGCAGCCCACCCAGTGCCTGTGATTGGACCAGGACTGTCGGTCAGTATTTTAGATAGTAGACCAAATAGAAATGATTTTTAAGTAAAAAGAATTGAGTAAGAATCATTTTTAAAAATTTATTCACTTAATGTTACCTCTTTTAGATAAAATGCACTCAGATGTTTAATAACCTATAGAAAACTGCATGATGTACCTGCTGTTTTGTAGTCAGATTTTTAAATTTTTAAATATTGGGCAGAGGGTACTCTGGGCCGGAAGAGGGGCCCCTGAGAGGAAGAGCCAGGTCCCCCAATGCAGAAGCCCCCTATTTCTTTTGGGGCCTAACTTGGGACACATGTTCACCAGCTCTCCAGCACCAGGCGCTCCCCCAAAAGTTCCCTTCTGTCATAACCCAAAGTTTGGGAACTGGGGTCTCTGCGGACATAGTCCCCTTTTGCCATGTGAAAATAGTTCCTCTGCCCCATGCAACGTGTCCCCATCTGCTCGGAGGCTCAGGGCCAGTGCGTGTTTGTTACATTGCCAGCAGGAGTCAGCAATGACTTTCCCACGTGTCTCAGCCCCCACCCCGCTCACAGCTTTTCTCTTTGTTGTCAGAAACCAAACAGAGCCAGGCCCGCCAACAGCTGGGAGGGAAACACTTGGGTGGGGGGCGGGGGGAGGGGGCAGCAGAGATGAGCTGTGACCCCAGCTGGCCCAGTAGCTCTGTGTGGCCGCTGGAGGCCCGCCTGACCCCAACTCCTGAGAACTTCACCTTCTGGGATTTTTCTGGGCTCCCTCCCTGCTCTGGGA
>NW_011888841.1:1644102-1648021 GCF_000151845.1 Pteropus vampyrus
CTCCGTGTTTCTCCTTTCGTGAACCGCCGGGCCGTGCAGCGGGCCCCGCCCACTTCCTGCTCACGTGCGAGGCCCGAAAGGCCTTTGACTCAGGAAGTGAAGTCAAAGCAAAGCTTGGACAATAGCGGGGCCCCTCCCGGTTCCCTAGTCAGAATTGCTCCGTCTTCAGGACTGTAACTGCTAGTCTAACGAACCCCAGCCAATCTCACAAACGCTAGGCCTTTGAAATTAAATATGGGTTAACTCTACATGTACACATAAAGGCGTTGCTTGTCATCTCTGGTGTTTATTTTCTTCCTTGGGTGGTCCAGCCCAGGTTCCCAGGGGCGCTGTGGGAGAGAGCCCTTAGAGTAGGAGCGGGCACCGAGGGTCCGGAGGCTGGGTTTTTGTAAAGTCAGATAGCCCTCGAGGGGACTGGTTTTTGTTCTTAAAAAGATGATAGAAAGTGTCCTAAAAAGACAGCTTGGCCACCTGTCAGTCAATCAGCAATCAAATGATGGGGGATGTTCAGCGCACCTGTGCACAGCCCTGGTTGCCGGCATGGGGGGACGTATACGAGATCACGTGACAAACCCTAGCTTGTCGTAGTGCTTACAGATGGTGAGGCGACACCCACGGCAAAGCCACCGCACTCACTGGGGCTACGACGACGGGTCAGACACTTCCCACCACCGAGACGTCTTGGGGTCCTGTCCGGACTCTGGGAAGCGGCTGGGATTTCGGCTGCTCACAGCCGTCTCTTCGTCCTTTGTGCATCGCTGCTGAGTTAGATGCCCTCGTCCTCCCAGCTCTGCCGCTTCCTGTGTTAACCTTTCCCGCCTCGCAGAGGTGTTGGAAGGATTAATAGAGCGATTGCCTGTAAAATGCTGACCCCCGTGGAGTTTTACTAAGTGTTAAGTGGTGTCACGCATCTTTGTGTCCCCAGTTAGGGGCTGGGGCTGCTCCATTGCTATGTGTGGGATGGTGGGCAGGTGCAAGCATTGGCCTAACTCTTCATCTCTCTTTATTTTTCTCAGCCCTCCCCTTTCCAAATGATCATGTACAACCCCCATCCCACCCTGAACACTTCTCTGGGTGGCCTGCTGAGAACCTAGCTTCTCAGGGGTGCCTTGCACTCAGCTCTCTGTCACCTCCCTCCCCAGGCAAGGTCAGGCCATGCTGCAGTGACTTGGGCAGACTCTGATAGTGATGTAATTCTTTGAGCCAATACGTCCATGTCATCAAAGCGACCACATTACCCCTCCAGAGAGGTACACTTGCTTCTCCCATTTGTCTCATTCTTTCTCATTCTTTTTCTCTCCCCCATTTTTTTTTTTTTGATCCATCTGACAAGTCCCTATTGGCCTATACCATGACAAGGATGCAAAGACCACTAAGATGATGAAATAGTGTTTGTCTTTAGCTTGGAGTGAGAGGCCAGCACGTATATCACACTGACTGATGCGTGGTGATACCAGTCACAAGTCTTTGCTGGCCAAGACGTGCCCCTCTGCTGGCCACGCGGGCCCCGTCCACATCTGACAGCCCTCCGAGGGCAGGGCTGCGACAGTTCCAGGCAGGGGGCTCTCTGCAGTGCTCCTTAGAGCATCCCTGTGCAGGGCACCTTCCTCCTCCTGTAGAGGAACCCTGAGCAAAGGCGATGCCTCCAGGCCCTGTCACGGGTGTGTGTGTGTGTGTGTGTGTGTGTGTGTGTGTGTGTGTGGTGGTAGGTGGGGGGGAGTGTAAATCAAGACTTCTTTGTGCTTCCTGTTTAGAAACTTGAAACAGAAAACAAAGGGCTCAGATATTGTCTTAGTCTCTCTGAACTCCCTCAGGTGTGTAACGGAAGTTTCCAGTCCCTTTGCTTTCGGTTTCATCCGCTCAGCACACTGAGGTTCTGGAAGGGTTCCGAGTGGTGCCGAGAGCAGCCCAGACCACCCAGATGCAGCCTGGGGGCGTCGCCTGCGAGTGAGTGCCCGTCTGTCCACTTCTAACTGCTTCTTAAACATCCTCTGCTCCATCATCCCTGTTTGTGGATTAGAAATTGTTCTCCTCCAAAGAAATGTAAACAGAACTATCTCCTGCCACAGCTGGCTGAGGCAGAGCCAGCAGAGGGAGCTCAGGGATGTCATTATTTATTAAGCCTATTCAGAATTTCTAACATTTAGCACATGGGCAATGGGAGCAAACATTTTTAAATGATCCAGATCTTACCAACAGGGAGTGAAACTCGTCATGAGACACTCCTGGCCAGACAGAGCGAGGTGGTTTCAACATGGGCACGGGGGCAGCGTGACCTCCGGCGGTGCCAAGTCCGATTGCCAAACCTGGCTGTGCCCTGTCCCAAACCCTCCCCTCTCCACCTGAGGCGAGTGCCTTCTTCCGGTAGCTTCGGCTCATTCCTCAGTGGACTCTCAACCGTGGGTGAGGTCTTAAAGGTCCTGGTGTGAATTCAGTGAATGCTCCTTGCAAAATGTACGTAAAGGCAGAGGACGTGGCAGAGGCGTCGGTGTATGTGGTGGGGGAAGAGCACACTCAAGCGATTTGAAGAACTTTCTGCCAACTGGTAAAAATGGGGGGGGGGCCCACATATTTGCAAAAATGACATTTTCGATGGGTGGCGCGTTAATGTTATTTTGTAGGTTACTGCTCCGGGAAGGCTTCTAACGTACTTTTGCCATTTGACAAACGGGATCATTCCGAGTGATCCGAGGTAAACCTGCCTGTGTTATATTACATAGGGAAGATGTTATTCTATTGAGATTTTAGAAATGTACGTATGTACAACTATACCCATAAAATCAAACAAGCTTGAAGTAGATCTAAAAAATGGCATTTTCTTTGACAATATGACTTAACCTGGGGGGAAGGCCTGACCCCCCGATTCAGAATAGCATCGCTGCTTCAGCGGTGGCAAGTCTCTGGGAGCCTAGTGTTCGTATAAACCTAAGCGACCAAAGGAATATCTTAAGCGACTTAGTATAAATATGCACATTTTTCTGCCAAAATAATCATGTTAAATAATATTTAGAGTTGTCGAATAGTTATTCAAGATGACGCTACAACTTTCAAATACATCTATGCTATAATTACATTTCATCTGTTTAAAAAGATATAATATTCACACACTACACTTTTGGTCATTTTATGTAGATGTGTGTTCTGAAGAAAATAAAATAGATTCAGTATACTACTGTGCTCCAAAGAGATTTTAGGCCGTGCAATCTATTAGGGTGCTCTTCTTGCTCAAATAAAATGAAGACGTTTAAAATATTCAGGCAAATTCGATTTCGAACATCCATCTCAAATATTTCATACCATCACCCTCAAACCTATTTTAAACAGATTTGATCGCACCAAATATAGTACAAAGATTATAATGATCCCGCCCTTGTTACTTCAAAGTGCATCTTCTAAGACAGCCCCTCAGAAGGAAGACGTACAGGCATTTCCAGAGAGTCCAGAATTAGGGCATCTGAATGAAGAGTCATGGAGGAAAGACTCAAAAGGGTGGAGGCAAAGCCAAGTTCACATGCCACGTGCGCTCAGGGAGCCGAGTCATGGGTGTTCTTTGCCACAGAAAGGTAGACCAAAAGCCCAGGAGCAGTATTCTGATCGGCCTGGGAAGCCTTCCACTGGTATGACACTGGCATCCTGCAGTATGAGCTATGTGTGGTTGTTGGAAGTCAATGGCCAGAAGAACCAAAATGCTGCTCAGGGGACCAGACAGGGTCACGTGGTGGAAAGAGCGGCCGCTGGGGAATCCTTCGACGAAGTAAGATTCTCTGCTCCAGCACTTATTTGCTGGATGTGACCTGGTGTGAGTCTGTTGACCTGAGTCTCAACTTCCCCATCTTAAAAAATGGAGTTAATGATACATATTTCATCAAGCCAATCTGAGCCATAAATAAGGTAAGGAATGGAAAGTGCTTTCCATACA
>NW_011888841.1:1648691-1652380 GCF_000151845.1 Pteropus vampyrus
GGGCTCTTAGGAAACTCAGTAACTAGTCCAAGACGGGGAACATACATGACACAGTTTCATAATGAACTAACCATTCATATATTTAATGGAGAGAGACACAGAGAGAAATAAAATATGCTTCCTGTCTTCCAGGAGAGTGGAGGCCCAGAACATGTACGGCAGTGACAGGTGCATGTGGAAAGTGCCACTGGAGCAGAGAGTGAGCTTTGGTGGGGACGGGCAAGAGCTGGCCACGCTCAGAAGGGGGAAGGCGTTCTAAGCAACGTGAAAGAAAGAGGCTTGTCTGTGGGCCCAACAGGAATTTTGAAGAACTGGGGAATGAAGTGGGTGGGAAGGGAAAGAAAGGAACAGAGAGAGCTCGGCTGGGCAAAGATCCAATAGGGCAAGAGCTTTTGAAGGCCTTTCCTGTATGTCATACCACAGAGTTTAAATTTTTTTTTTTTTTGTGGACAAATATTTCAGGACTCCCAACACAAACAAATTTTAGGCTACTTTTAAAACAGTTACAGATCAGCAAATGTTAAACAAAATAAGTTTGAATAACAATTACTCTCTGAACGAAGGTTCTTTAAGTTTAAGATTAACCAGTGAGCAAGTTTATATTTTTCATTTGGAATAGTATGGCTGAAAAGACCGAAGATACAGCAGTCTTAAATTCACGGTGCGCTCCTGGAGAATTCAAAGGATTTTGATACTTATCTAATAAAGAGCAAACGCTTTAAAAACTTATTGACACACGTCCGTTATTAAAAACACCCTTTATTTACCATTGATTAAAAAAGTGACTTGAACTTGAAATAAAACGAAGTTATACTAGGAGTTATTGCTTGCTGTACCTTCTAATAGGCATGATTGCGTTTGACCCTTACTGTCCCCATTTTACAGATGAAGAAATCAAGACCGAGAGAAAACACCGGAGAAGGCCCGAGAATGCTAGAAATAGAATCCACACCGCTAGCTCGGGGGAGCTATAAAGGTTAGTTATTATGATGATCACACCAGATTCCGCTTTTTTTCTTTCTCTATCGCCAGTGCATTAAGGTACCCGTGTCCTACCTCTTTAAAGTTCTTCCACTGAAGCTGAGGATAGCCGTGCACTCGGTTGGCTCCATCTATTCAAATTGTTTCCCCTTCTGGCCTCTGAGAGGTAAATAGTCAGAAAAAAGTTGGAGTAAGTAAGTGCTGCAAATATACATACGTGTAAGGGTTTCAAATAAAAATGAAAAAAGTGTGTTATCGACATGGACACCATTATTCCATCATGAACTCCCTTTCAGGGTGAATAGAGACTATTCAGATGAAACAACATCCATAGAAGTGTATTGTGCTCAGATGGCTCTTGGGATACTTCTGTTTTATAAAGGAAGGCTTTCTGCAGCTCCCAGCAGAGAAATGTCTGTTCCTTATGAAATAGTACTAAAT
The DNA here is from genome assembly GCF_000151845.1 of Pteropus vampyrus. NCBI lineage: Eukaryota > Metazoa > Chordata > Mammalia > Chiroptera > Pteropodidae > Pteropus > Pteropus vampyrus. The sequence goes on from NW_011888841.1 coordinate 1,650,114, forward strand.
GACTCCAACTGGACTTCTTCACACCATGTGAAATTTTACCTAGACCTCTTTCCTGAGAGAGATGCTTCAGTTTCGATAGCCTCTGGGAAGCGGAGCCAAATAATGACGCATCGCACCGAGGTTCTTGTGTTTTCGTATGTGAGGTTTTCCGGCCCGAAGTGTGTCTTCTAGCTGCCTTTACTGGCAGTGCTGATGGGCCTTGCTTGTCCTTTACTTCTCATTTTCCTTATAAATGAGGAAGGGGCCTGTGTCACTCACAGCCACGTTAACGACAGCAATGCCAAGTCAGGGCTCTTTCAGTGACTTTTATGTATTCTGGAAACCCACACTTTGAAATTTTGGGTTGACAAGCAGCTCTCTGAGAATGAAACCTGGAAATTCTCCGCTCCCAAATCTATACACATTTTAGTAGTCCTTAAAAAGGAAAAAGAGGAAAACACCGACAGTTCCTTTATTGAGAAAGTAACCTTGATGTTCATCTGATTTTTCACAATATGCTTCCGTCCAGAAATAAACAATTATTGCTTAGTTTCTCTGCTGTCAAAATCAGTTCTGTTTTAAACATATCTTTAGTAGATAATTTACGAGGAAGAATGTGAAGTAAGCTGATTCTAGTAATTTATAATCTTTTAACTTCATTTTGTTCTGATGAGACTTTATAAATCTGACCTTTAAAATGGATTTATTTATTTTACAAAAAAAATGATTCCTTTTTTATTGCATAAACAAAAACGATCTAGGGGAATCCAGTGAAATCTGGGTAGAACATATGACACAGATACAGATAGTGCTGTTTTGCCGTCAGGGACAAAAACTGCCTTAGCTCCCCATGGACCTGGTGTAGTGTTTTCATTTCTAGGTCATTTACTGCAAAAAAAAAAAGAAAGAAAGAAAAAAAAGAAACAGCAAGGCTAATATCTTACCTTATTCAGGCGACTCCGGCTCAGGGCTTTGCCAAAAGTCACATAGGTTTTCTAACTTTGAAGTGCAGTGCTCATTTCTGTGGCTCAGATTTCTACCCAGGATGAATTCGATGACAATTCCATGTCAGAACTTATTCTCCAGAGAGGCTCTGATGAAGCCATTCACAGTGCATGTGAATGATGGAATGACCAAGAAAGCTCAGTGTACTAGACTTTTTTTTTTTTTGGAGTAAATGTGGGCGTTTTGCAGTTGTAACTGTGAAAATGAGAGCTCTTGCACTTGAAGCTGGACTTTAAATGAAAAAGTCTATTTATTATTATAATCTAATGGCTAATGCTCCCAAAATAGAAATTCACTGAAATTTACCTGGTAAGTTAGATTAACTTAGTAGTAGGGTTAAGAAATACTTTGATTAAAACCACATTGCAAAATGGGGAACTTCGATGGACTGTTTTAAGCTCTCGACCTCAAAGGAAGGAAACCAATTAACCAATAATAATAACTTGTAGGAAAAAAAAAAAGTTCCGAATCCATATCAGATTCGAAGTTAACAATGTAATGATTCAGCATTCTGGAGGTCAATATTACAACCAGACTGGTGGGATGCAGGTTAATTGGTATCTCAGTGTGTAAGGCACAGAATTTTCTATTCTATGCTGCACGTTATTGAGTGTTTTCTACCATACCTCGGCAGGACCTCCCTTCGATATTAATCCCCCTCTTCACAGCAGTCATCGTGGGAACCCTACGAGTTGTGGGGTACCTTCGTACGTTCCGTACCACCGTCTTCTCCCGCTCACTGGCTTCAAGCTGTGGCCCAGATGGGTTTCTACCCAGGGGCAGCCATCGCCAAGACAAAGCCCCGACCCCCTTCGAAGCCACTGCGCGGCGCTGAGGCTTCTGGAGCATTTTAACATGGTGAGGAGAGCGCTAATAGTGTTTCGGCAAGGAGCACCCTCGCTCTCGGACAGTCTATCTTTAGTTATCACTCTGAGAATTTATTTGTAGATTTTTATTATCTCTTTCGCCAAGCCACCTTTCCCCCGCAAACTCTCCGCGGCGCACCACCAGCCGACTGTGGGGTGCCTGGAGAGAAAGGGCGGGGACCCCGCGCTCGAGGTCCGCGGCCTGCCAGGGCGCCTGGGCGGCGGAGATAAGGAGCGGAAGGACACCGGGTCCGGGGCGCACCTGGGGCTGCCCCCCGGGATCGCCTCCGCGAGCTCTCGGGCCTGGCCGCGGGGCGGGGACAGAAGGACGCGCCACGGCGCTCGGCCAATCCGCAGCTGCGGGGACGATTCAAAAGGCGGAGGAGCCAATGGGAGCCCGAGGCGCGCGGGGGCGGG
>NW_011888841.1:1652824-1655344 GCF_000151845.1 Pteropus vampyrus
TCGAGCAGCGCGCGGCCGGCTGCGGAAATAGGGCTGTCGGTTTCACATTGGGGACGTTTCCCTCCATTTTGGACGCGCCGTGTCGTTGTAAAGTGATGTTGGCTGGGGAGGATTTGTGGATCGGTGACTCTTCCGTTCCCTTTGTCCCCACCCTGCAGGACCCGCTCTCCCAGGCCCGCGCCCAGCTCCTTTTTTGACAGATAACTGGGTGGCTTGGCGGGTGCCGCCCGTGGGGAAGCAGAAAAGGCGCGGCCGCTTGGCGGACGGGCAAATGGGGTTGCAAAGTTGACTGATTCGCGCCGGTTGCCACTGGCCTTGAGGGTCGTGGCCGACCAGCTGTGGGGACTCTCCAGCGCGGGCCAGGATTGCTCGCTGCGTGTGTTGCATTCCCTGTGTTGCCGCACGCCCCCAAAAACGGATCGTTAGGTTGGCGGTGTTTCCGCACACCCCCAAAACGGATCGTTAGGTTGGCGGTGTTTCCGCACACCCCCAAAACGGATCGTTAGGTTGGCGGGCTCTCGCTTAAGCTCGATCCTCTTTTTTCACCTTTTTTAAGGCATTTTAAAACATGCTTCATAATGACACCTTCCAGGAGTCTCAAGGGGCACTTAGTAAGCACTGGTTCCAGGCGCTTCATCAAAATGATTGTATGGCCCGGTCGGGAGTCAGGCTGGGATACTCAGAACGACCCAGTAGATACACTGGACAGCGCTTGGAGGAGCTAAGGGTTCATCCTGGGGCGAGTGAGCTTGCTCACCTGCTGTGTGAGGCTTGGACGCTGGCCAGAGCCGAGCGTGACTCCCACTCCGGGTTAGCACACAGGGAATTTGCAAATAAACACGGGCAAATCTGGAATTACACTTTGTAACAGCGGCTGTGATGGGGGTTCCGGGAGAAGAGCAGCGGGGCCCTGCTTTGGGCTGGGCAGCACGTCCAGTTCGTTTAGTTTCTGAGAGCCGTCTGGGCAGGAGGGAGTAGGGTGAGCAGGAGGGGAATGATCTTTCCCTTCAATCTGTATTTCTTAGCGAACCGTTCAGGCCATCTTGCCGCTGCAGTCAGGAAGGTTGCATTTCTTTTGCATCCTGCAGCGGGGGCACGGAGCCAGGCCAGGGGTTCCTTTTGGTAAGCACTGGTGTTTTACCCCAGTAGGCCAGCCTTGGGCTCAGGTGTTGAAGGGAAGCCGTCAAACTTCACTTGAGCTTCCCTTTTTCTGCCACACTGAGACCAATTTGGAGAAGTGAAGGAAAGATAACTGGAGACCTTAAGTGTTACTCTGTGATCCATACAGCACCGCGGCATTCTGTCACGTTGATACAAAGTAACATGTTGGAGCCCAGACGTGTGAGGAGTCCAGTGCCAGCTGACAACGAAGTTAGCGAGCATGTGCTTGAGGGTCCTCTTATTTCCACTGCTTATGGCGAACGAGGACCTCGTGTTCAGTAAACAGTTGTTTTCTTTACACGCTTGGCTAAAACATCCCTTATAAGGAGACCGTATCCACGTGTGAGTGCATGACTTGCATTTGTGTCCCGTCCTGGCTAAATCATTCCTGCAGGAGACTATGCTAGTCTGTGATTGCACATGTGACAATGGTGCTGGGATCTTGTGCAAAGTGGGGGTGGATATAATGTTACCGGCTTCATCTTTTACAACATTCATGTGTAAGATAGTCATCTCCTAAGGAGAGTTCTAGTTTGTTTTTTTCCAAACACCATATGAAACCCCCGATTCTTAATTTTTATTTAATTGCGCTTAGAGACCTAACAGATACCCACCAGATATCTTAATTTGTTTAACCCAAAATGTTTAATTGGTCACAGAAAGATGCCAATAAATAAATTTTCAAAAAGGTACAGCATCTGCGCAAGGGCCTTTTAAAAAAAAACTGTGGTGGCCCCGAGTCCTGAGAGACTGGGTTTCAAAAGTTCGTAAAAAGTAGTTTGAAGCTTGAATGGCACCTCCATGTGGAAGGATGCGATTGCCTTCTTTCAACCCTGGTTGACCCACCTTGGACAACTACTATGAATAACAATGGTTTGATTTTAGGGGGTCCAGGAAGGAAGAGGGGCACAGAGAAGAAAGAAGGAGGGCACATTTCCTTCCTCTTTCTTCGAATTTGGAGGCTCAGGCTAAATGTTGAAATAGGCAAAGCTTGATGTTGTCACCTTCCTTTTTTTGTGACCCTCCTCCACTCCCAAGGTGTTCACTGCCTCCTGCTTTCCCCAGTGCCCCTCGGGTGACTCCTCAGCCAGGTGTGACTTCATCCCCAAGCTTCTGGGCTCCTCCAAGCCAGACCCCTTCACTGCACCCCGGGGATGCTATTTCTGTAGGTGCTGGGAAGAAAGCTGTCTCTTTTACCTAACGTGTGAATGGGCTGACACCCTCTAATTACCAGATAAGTAATTGTGTTTTCTTTCATCTACCAACCTAGCTACTATCTTTCTAAACAAGTGAAGCTTGTTAACTTTTTTCTCAGGCATTAACAGTAAAGAAACTGGTGCTTATGAAAGATGTTTTTTT
>NW_011888841.1:1655749-1658580 GCF_000151845.1 Pteropus vampyrus
GGTCGATTAGCAAGAAAAATGGTCACTGTAGGCGATAGTGTTTCACACAGGTGTTTCGTCACTTGGTGTTTTGTCGTAATTAATCCTCAGTGTCACGTGTACCGCAGTGGCCGAATCGTCCTGTATAAAGTGATTCCCCATGAGCAATGGTGTGGCTGGGAGAACTTCCTCTGTGTTGTCCTAACTCTTCCATTTCACGCGGCTGTTTTTAGGCCCTTGAACAAAACAGTTACCATCAGTCTCTCACCCTCCCCTCCAGAGGCCTTCCTGGCCCCCAAATTTTAACGTTAAAATTTCGGAAGGTTGTATTTTAGTGTCTAACCTACGAAAAAAAAAAAAAGACAAATCTAAGTATGTATACATTGACTCTATTTTTTTTTTTTTTCTTTAAAACTATCCAGACTGACTTTCAAAAATGCCAAGTAGGAAATTTGCCGACGGCGAGGTGGTCAGAGGTCGATGGCCTGGGAGCTCGCTTTACTATGAAGTGGAAATTCTGAGCCACGACAGCAGCTCCCAGCTTTACACTGTGAAATACAAAGATGGAACCGAGCTCGAATTGAGAGAGAATGACATCAAGGTGAGCGCTGGAGCACGTTTACAGCAAGAGGGCTCTGAACGTGGTGCGTTTTTAAGTTTGCAGTAGTCAGTTCTGACTCTATTTGGAGGCATGGGGTCATGCTCCTGCTTTGGGTCCGACCTTGTTCGGGGCTCAGGGACGTCAGGAGCTCCCAGTCTGCTGGAGAAGACGTACGGCAGTGGTCATCTCCCTGGGGTAACGTGTTCTGTGACAGGCGTGTGTCCCGGCTTAGGGAATGGACGCACTGGGTTTCCGGGAAGGCTTTCCAAGGTGGTGACACCTGAGCTGAGTGCTGAGACCAAATAGGAGAAACTCAGGGGGTGGAGGGGGCAGCTTTGAGGAGGGCAGGTGCCAAAGGCTTAGGATGGGGGGACACAGACAGCCGGGTGCTGGGAGAGTGTGCCAAAACATGGCAGGAGGAGTTGGGCTTCGTCCCAAACACCAAATCCCAAGCACTTAATCAGGAGAGAGACTTAGATTTGAGTCTGCCGTGGGCTCCTTAACCCATCTTGTGAGGGCCTGGGCTTTGAAATATCCGATCCGTGGTGTACAAGTATGTATGTAAAATACCATCACAATGAATTACTAGACAAATGAAAAAAAAAAGATGCACAAAGTAAGTTTTAACTTTCCAGGATCAGATTCAACAGACATGAAATTACTTTGTCGAAATACTATAGAAATTTCTGTACACCTGTTTGCAATTCCGTTCCTTGTTGCGGATCAGTAACAGTTCTCGAACCCATAACCTATGGACCACGGTTCGGATTTGAGTGCTCTATACCTGAGGTCGGCAAGGTTTTTGAATAAAGGGACAGGTCGTAAATATTTGCGGCTTTATGGGCCACCTCGTTTCTGCAGTGCCGCAGCAGCTCCGGGCAGTCTGGAAGGGGCTGTGTTCCAATGAAACCTTATTTCTGGACACTAAAATCTGAATTTCAGATAAATCTCACATGTCGTGGAGTCTCATTCTTCTCATCTTGTTTGCAATCAGTTAAAAAAATGTAAAGCCGTTCTTAGCTCCTGGGCCACACAAACACAGAGGTTGGGGGCATTTGACCCGGGAGGGCTCTGGAAACACAGGGCGAGGGCGGGCAAAACGCCACGAAGTCATCCAAGTCGTACTCATTTTCAAGATCTGCCTGTGTGTTTTGTTCAGAGTGGAACTGTGGGACGAATTTTCTTGTTATCTCACGTGTGCATATTTCTTCTGTTTCATCGTCTCAGTTTTCATCAGTGTCCATTGTAACACGTGTTGTATATGTTCTTGGGAAAATGTACAGCTTGTTGGTTTAGACACATTCATTTCATGGCAATACCTTCAAAGATCTCGTAAAGGCTGCATTGGTCTCGTGAGAGATGGGCCGTTAGAGCAGCCCTCCCTGGCCTCATCTGGTCCAATCAGATCCCTGGATTTCCTAGGATGGTTTTTGAGTCAATGGTACCCGTCGCCTTTGCGCCCCTCTTCGAATTTGGGTTCCGTCTGAAGGTTTTATGACTTGTAAAGCTCTTTGCTTTCTGCTTCTTTCTAGCCTTTAACTTCCTTTAGGCAAAGGAAAAGTGGCTCAACTTCCAGTTCTCCCTCCCGCCGCCGAGGGAGCAGGTCAAGGTCACGCTCCCGCTCCCCTGGCCGACCACCTAAAAGTTCCCGCCGCTCTGCCTCTGCTTCGCAGCAGGCCGACATTAAGGAAATGAGGAAGGAAGTGTTGGAAGTGAAATTGACTCCACTGGTGTTGGTACGTGTCCACATCTTTGGGAAATCGTTATCCTTAATGCAGGCTCGAACCTGTCCAAGACACAGTCTTCCCCGTTGTATGTATGTTTACTCATATTAGTCGCAATTAAAACGTCAGTGAAACATGAAGTCTAAGGTGATGACTTTGGAAGATTACATCAAAAGTGGATGTTGGGAAAAATAGAAGATATAATGCTTTTAAATACCAATGAAAAAGAATGTTTTTAAATTACGGGAGTACTATTCACTATTGTGGTTTTTTTTCAAAACAAGTAGTTTTTAAGTACGAATGAGAGATTGTAGTTTTACAGTATGTAAAATGAGACATAACTGTATGTTTTAGAAACATTCTTGCTCTCAGCATCAGTACAGTGTAATGATCGCTTTCTCTATTCAGAGGTGATCATTTTAATGGAATTGCTTTGAAAGCTCAAGCTTGGAACTCTCAGAATATATGGAGCCTGTAGGACCTTGCACAATGACTATTTTAGATAGTAGACCAAATAGAAATTATTT
>NW_011888841.1:1658630-1663026 GCF_000151845.1 Pteropus vampyrus
GAACCTGTCCAAGACACAGTCTTCCCCGTTGTATGTATGTTTACTCATATTAGTCGCAATTAAAACGTCAGTGAAACATGAAGTCTAAGGTGATGACTTTGGAAGATTACATCAAAAGTGGATGTTGGGAAAAATAGAAGATATAATGCTTTTAAATACCAATGAAAAAGAATGTTTTTAAATTACGGGAGTACTATTCACTATTGTGGTTTTTTTTTCAAAACAAGTAGTTTTTAAGTATGAATGAGAGATTGTAGTTTTACAGTATGTAAAATGAGACATAACTGTATGTTTTAGAAACATTCTTGCTCTCAGCATCAGTACAGTGTAATGATCGCTTTCTCTATTCAGAGGTGATCATTTTAATGGAATTGCTTTGAAAGCTCAAGCTTGGAACTCTCAGAATATATGGAGCCTGTAGGACCTTGCACAATGACTATTTTAGATAGTAGACCAAATAGAAATTATTTTTAAGTGAAAAAGAATTGAATAAAGGTCATTTTTTTCTATTTATTTAATGTTACCTCTTTCTGAATAAAATACAGATTTTTAACAACCTTAGAAAATGGATTATGTACATAGTATTTTGTAGTATGTACAGACTTTTAAATTTTAAAATATCGGGAATAATCTGCATTATATTTTTCTACATCATTCTTGTACAATATTGTTTGGATATACCATAAATTATACAGATGTAACATAATGTTTAAAGTCAGCTTCATTATTGATAGACATTTAGCTTTTTTCTTTCCTGAATTTCCATGGTTAAAACGAATATTCTTCAATATCTGCTATTTTCTTAGGATAAATTCTTACAAGTAGAACTGCTAGGTCAGGTGCATAGAGCAGATTCGAGGCTTTTGATACATATTGCCTAATTGCTTTAAGAAAGTGTATACCAGCATCAGTAGTGCGTGAATGCCCATTTTCTCATTCTAAGTATTATAATAGTAATTTTTTTTTTCCAATATGATTGTCCAAGATTCTCAACTCACTGTTTTAACTTGCATTTTGATAATTACTCATGAGTTTGAACATTCTGACTATTATTTGTGGCTCTCATTATTGGTCAGCTGACTCAGATTAAGAATCAGGTGGTGTGTGCTACTTTCTGTCACATTTTCATTTTTAGCCTTTAGTGACCATTATATTTTTACAGTGTAGCCTTCTTATAGTCCTGGTGACCCAAGAGCCACAGGCTCACCAGCAGAGCCCTGGGCCCACCGCGTACCCACTGCAGTCGAGGATGGTGTGTTGCGTGGGAAGGGCCATACTTCCGCTGCATGTAGCTTTGAACGTCAAGTTAGCCTTGTTCTTGTTGACTCGTAATTGTATCTTTCGCAGTAACTGGCCTCACTGCGTGAGTATCCCGTCAATTTGCAGTAGGCGCGGTTTCGGGTCGGCTAACTAGCTGTGTTACAAGATTGCTCTTGTGGTTACTGTAGGTTATATATTGGACATCTGAAAAACAGAGTGTAGTTGTATGTGGTATTTAGGTGGGTCCGTTTGCTATGATGGGGCTGTTGGCTCTTGGGTAAATTTGAGAGTGCGTTGCCTGTTATCACTGTTCAGTTAGACTTCGATTTGAACTGGACTTGATACTGTATTAATGCTGTCCTTTGCCAGCTCTCCTCCCAAAGGGTACACTTGGGTTTTTAATTTGTTTTCCTCCTCTTGCTTTATTAGTGTTATAACTTGTCAGTGAAGGAGCAAAGTGACAGATTTCAGCCATGCATTGCCTGAAAAATCTTTTGCAAGCTAAAGCACTTCTCCTGCTCAGTCTGACGAGAAATTGCCTCCACTGCTGGAAGGGCATGCACGTTCCAGGGGAGAGACTGAGTCCAGAAAAGGGATGCAGGGAGAGAAATTTCAGGTCAAGAAAAAACCAGGCAGCGTGAAAATAGTCAGTGCGTAGGTCACTAGTAATACTCCATACGTACCCACTATTTCTAAACTTCCTATCATGGGCTATTTGGGGGCAGCGAATGTCTTTGACATTATAATGTTCAGTCTAATTATTTTTAAAAGATGAAAGATGTCATGTGGAAATCTGTAATATCAAATATAATCTTTTGAAGACCGAGAAATTCTTGTTAATTTTATCTTTTTTCATTTTTAACAAAAGTAGACAATTCTTCAGAATTGAAACTGAACATCTTTGGTTTATTTTATCACTTGATTTCACAATAGTAAAATTTTGCCATCGTGTTCTTTTTCAATATGTTATGATTCTCACGGTTAAAATGCTTTATATTCTTCAACGTAGCAGCCATTTGGGAATAGCGTCAACAGGTACAATGGGGAGCCTGAGCACAGGGAGAGGAATGACTTACCACGCAAAAACGCACAGGTACGAACGCGCTCGTTTTCATCTCGCGTAATTTTTTAGTTTGCTAAAATGACTTTCCCTAAGGAAAACCATAATATTTCTTACATAATATTGAAAACCATAATATTTCTTACAATCATTTCTAGAATTTTGCCCTAAATTAAGGATAAATATAATCAAACACATTCATTCTTCTTAGTATCTGGCTACCTTAAGATGCTGGATTAGTTAACGATAATTATTGACTACAGATATTTAACACTTTTAATTTTTTAACTAGGAGAAATTCCATTTGTCAGAAGAAAGTAGTTACATATCCGCACAGTACGGCCTCCGTCCAAGAAGAGAAGAGATGAAGTTAAAAGAACTAGATTCCAAGGAAGAAAAACCTGTTACAAAAGGACCTACATCGTTGAGAACCTTTGAGATGGCAGCCACACAGAAGAAGGACTTAGAGTTTGGAGGAGTACCTGGTAGGCATCAGGACCGGGCTTAGGAGGGCACCTTTCTCTGGAGAATTCTGTAGCTGGCCAGGTAATGAGCCAGGTGGGAACCTGGGGAAGAGCCTTCCAGTCAGAAGGAGCACGAGGGGCAAAGGCCCGAGGTGGGAGCGTTCCTGCGGATTATCACAGAGCAGAAAGGGTGCCAATGTGGCTAAAAATAAATCTTCTAGCAATTAGTTAATAGGTTTTGAGCAAAGAAGCACGAAGACATCATGAAAGGAAAGTCGATATCAGAGTTGTCTACAGGAAGGATGGTGTATGATTAGGGACGAGGATATCTGCTAATCATCAGACCTGAGGTGACAGGGCCTGGCGTCAGAGCAGTGAGAAGCAGCTTCAGGCATAAAACACCGTCTACCTGCTAGACAGGTTGATTATGAGAGTCTGAGATCTAAGTGTTCAGAGGCTCGGAGTTATTAAGTGGGTGGTACTGGTGAAATTTTATAAGCTAGTGAAAGAAAATATGTCTTGGCCAAATGGTTTGAAATCCCGCAGGGTTTAACTGCTTTGTATTTTGTCATTGTAACCATTGGCTAGCTGGTCCCTTAAAGATGGTGTCCAGCATCACTGAAAAGCAGAGCACATGTTACAGGAATGTGATAACTATTTTAACTGTTAAGAAACTTAAGTACATAAAGTGTTTTATTTTTATTTTTTTTATTTTAAAGATTAGGCTGATAATTTTTAGACGTTCTGAGCTTTAATTTGTTGGTGTTTCAACACGTTTGCTTCTGTAGTGTTTGGATTTTACATGTTGTGGGGCCTAGTTTCCGAGGTGGATTTAAACTGTTCAAGGCTGGACATCCGCTGCTTTTCTGCTTTGGTGGCCGTGATTGCTTGGCCCACCGGACATGACTGGCGGAGATGGGGACTTTTTCACAGAACATTAGAAATTGGCTTCAAACAGCTAGCCAGGCTTGAGTTCTGACCTTGAAAAACCCACATGATTCTTGGGGGGAAAAAAACAACAACAACAAAACAAACCCCAAACAAAAAACCAAAAAACAAAACCTGGATTGAAAATTGTTCACTAATTGTCCACAGGTGCGTGCCTCATCATGCTGGGCCTGCCTGCCTTCCTCTTCCTGCTGCTGTTGATGTGTAGACAGAGAGAGCCCAGTCTTCTGAATTTCCCGCCTCCTCTGCCAGCTCTGTATGGTTTATGGGAAACCAGAGCGTTTGGGGTCTACGTCCTCTGGTTTTTTGTTCAGGCTCTGTTCTCCTTACTGCCAATCGGGAAGGTAAGTTTTTGTTAGTGGTGCAGAGTCCTGGGAGGTTTCCCTCCCCTTTCCCCCACGTTTATGTGAAGAAATTTACAGTGGTTTTAAGGTTGAAAGCTGTCCTTAGTCATAACTACCCCGGCTCACTTAGTAGTTAAGTTTTACTCCTGTATCTTATAGCACTTGCTTATTAAGTGGAACTTTAAAAATCGGATTGAGGTTTTTTTTTTGTGTAACTTTCCAAGCCAAATAGAAATGAATAAGCTATTTTGCAAAATAACCTAATGGTAGAGGTTGCTGGAAAAAAAAAATTCTGCTCAGTATACGTCATTTCAGATGCC
>NW_011888841.1:1663876-1672945 GCF_000151845.1 Pteropus vampyrus
GAACAAAGCCCTCCGTGGTCCCCATCCACGAAGTGCTCACTGTCTCTTATTGGAGGTAAAGAATCACATGAAATGAATAACTGAATAACCAGGTGAGTGTATATGTGTAAATAGCAGAGCAAGTCAGGACCTGAGTGCGTATCGCCACGTAGCACGTGGACCAGAGTGGAGGGGTAAGCGGGATAGAGCCCAGTCGAACAGGATCTCAGCGATGCACGGCAGAAGAGCTGCTGTAGGAACAGTGGGAAGACGCCGAGGATTTTCGAGCTAGAGATCGACTAGACATAGAGGTTATTAAAGCTCGTTTAGTCATGTGGTGGCACAGGGGATGGTTGGCAGGAGGGTGGCTTTGGCGATGGTCACGTACACTGAGAAGTTCTTATCAGATTTATATTCGAGACTAACTCCCAAAGGTGGACTTGTTTCATCGAAGGGTTTGCTATGAAGGTGTTTGAAACCTGTTACTAAATTTTCCTACTAAAAGATGGTCCTCGTTCTTAGGCATGTTGAAATTTAAGTGATATTAGAAGACATATGTATGATGGTAAAGTGTTGTGCTTTTTAAATTTTTAAATAAAAATTCTTTTTCTTTTAAGGTTGTAGAAGGAACACCTCTTACTGATGGAAGAAGACTGAAGTATAGATTAAATGGTGATTTATTTTTTAAAGACTCAAATTGGTGACTTGATAGCTCAAAACTTTTGAGTGTTGTGCTCTTTAAACTGTCAAAGCCGATTACACCAAAGTACTAAATAGTAAATTATCTCTTAGATCTGAAGGGCATGCAGAGAAACTGTTCACACCTGCAGCCAACATGTAAAAGTTACACCATAGTAACTTAGCAAAGTAACATAGTCCCTCAGTCACTCTTTCCTATTACCCATTTTCTTAGTAACATTTATCATGAATTGAAATAATCTGATTTGTATATTTCACCATCCTGACTCATTCCCACGGCCTAACAAGCCCTACACTGACACAGGCTCCTTGCCACTCCTGCCCGTGGGGAGCCACCTGGCCCTGGCTCACTTTGCTCCAGCCACTGGCCTCTAGGCTGTCTCTTGGATGTGTTCGCTCTGTTTTTGCCTAGAAAATTCCCCCAAAATGTATAATGGCAGCCGTTTCATCCCTGTCACGTCTATGCTCAGAGAAGTCTTCAGGTCCCTGTCTCTCCTTTGCTCTGTTTTATTTTTCTCTCTGGCAGCTCTGCCTTGCTGATGTCAGTGTGTCTGTTCACTGGGGTCTTCCCCACTGGAAGGTAGCTTGATGGGCTGGGGCTTGGTTGTGTTCATTGTGGTGTGCTTGGTGCCAGGAAAGTGGGTGGCCTGTAGGGGGCGCTTATTAATCCGTTGGCACTGAGGGCCAGAAGTCGGTCTCCCCAAGCCTTACACCGCGTGGGCAGACATTGCCTATTGCCTGTCTTGCCCTGGGCACCTCCATGGTAGGAGTGTGGGTTAAGTAGGAGGATCAGTCCAACTTTGCCACGTGAAGACTTTGATCAAGTATAATTAACTATTAAGAAATATGTGTATAGTGTAGTTATTCTTAAATGATTTTGCATTTTAGCTACATCGTCTAGGTCAGGGGTCCCTAACCCCTGGGCTGCGGACTGGTACCGGTCCGTGGCCTGTTAGGAACTGGGCCGCACAGGAGGTGAGTGGTGGGCAAGCGAAGCTTCATCTGTATTTGCAGCTGCTCCCCAGCGCTGGCATCACAGCCTCAGCTCCACCTCAGATCCTCAGGCATTAGATTCTCATGGGAGCCCCAGACCCTGGTGCCAAAAAGGTTGGAGACCACTGGTCTAGGCTGTTTTCTTTTTCTTGGGAATTACATTATAAATTTGAATTCTTGGCTCTTTTTTATCCTGTCACTTCTTACTTTTCTAACTTTGAGTGACTTACCTAGCATCCACTCTATCCGAAATCATTTCTGGGTTCTCACAGGGAAGCAAAAGATGCTCAGACACCTCTGCCTTTTGTGCCAAACCTGGGAAGCATTGAACCTAGCTCGGCGCCTGACTCATGGCAGATGCTTAACACTCATCTGCTGCTGTTGTCAAATATTTTGTTACTTTTACCAAATTCCTTGCTGCTGGAACCAGGTTTCGAATCTTCGACACACCCTCTCATGTGCCTTGCAGTGATGCTGATTCTGGGGAGACATGGGGGTTCCCTTTTTGCCTTAAAGGTCGATAGGTATTCGTATTTTGTGGGCTTCTGTCCAGGGTACTGATTTGCTTTGTTCCTAAGAGGTCTTGGCTTCTGTTTTTGCTTCCTTTCGAGGGTGTGACACGCTCATGAGCCCTGTGCCTTATCTTGACGCCACTGGAGCGACTGGGCCACGGCTGGACTAGTTGCTTGATTTTTCTTTGTAAATTTCCTTATCTGGTTACTTTGGTTCTAGGTTTATGAGATTTCTCCTCATGAGATGAACTAAGGAGACTTCTAAGACATTCTGAATGATTATTTTTAATCCACATAGGCTAGAGAGGAAGAAACTGCTTTGTCTACCATTCTTTTTCTTTAATATTCATAAATTTTATGGAATTGAAAGGATGTTTGAAAAAATTAAAAAGTTTAAATGTTAAAAGTTACTCTTTGGAATAAACCCGATATGTGAAAATGTGGGGTTAAGTAATAAGTTAGAGATGGCCATTTTTGATTATATGAAATTTGAGATTCTTTTGAGCTTTTTCATGGTGAATTTCTATGCCCTTCTTTTCAGCTTTCTCTTAATTGATAGCACATGATGACTATTCCCACTGAAAAAAGGTCCCTTAAGTTAAAGTGTTTGAAAAACTGTGTGAGAGATAGAGCGTCTGTATTGAAGATTACCCCTCAGGAGCCTTGCGCGTTTGTACATATTTGTGTGTATTTCTCCTGAATAATGAAGTTAAGACTTTAAAAAGTAACACTGCATTATTTTATAACGGGATAAATCCCATGTGAACCCTGGGGTAACATTGCTTATTATTTTTTTCCCCAAGGATTCTATGCTTTTATCCTGACATCTGCAGTCGTCGGAGCGGCTCTCTTCTGGGGCGTGGAGCTTTATTATGTGTACAGGCATTTCCTTCAGTTGGTGCTGGCAGCCATCGTCTTTTCCGTGGTCCTGAGTGTTTATCTCTACGTGCGGGCTTTGCGGGCTCCGCAGGACGAACTGTCGCCAGCCAGCTCTGGTGAGCAGTGTTGGAACGTGGGTCACGAGTGCATCCCACGGCCCTCCAGCAGCCGCCTCTCCGTGTGCTCACAATACTCTAATAGCTTCAGTTTATGAGAGATGAAGAGAAGTAAGAACAAATAAGAAGAAATAAAAAGATGAGGAAAAAATTTACAGAAAAATAAATTTAAAGGAAAAACCTATATTGGATTTTTTCCGAGTTGTTTCTCTTCCTTGTTTAGTCACCTGATAACAGTAAGATATTTTAGTAGCTTACTTATATTTTGGTAACCTTAATAGCATCACAATTTATGACAAGTATTATTTTTTTGTCCTTAATAGTAAGCATCCTTTAAAAACTACAACAAAATAACAGATTACAGATTGGTTGATTCCGGCCCAAAGTACTTAAACATCAAAAAAAAAAAAAATTAAGTTGCTTATTTAAAAAAATTGTGAGTCCACATAAAAAAAACTCTAGTTCCCTTAAAATCAGGATCCGGCTCTACGGGCCCCTGTGCTTGTGTAGCAGCATGGACGCCTCCAGCTGGGTCCTGCGTCCCCAGCCACCCCGTCCTCACCTGTCCTGAAACTTGCCACCTGTTTGCCAGGCTCCTGGAGGCGAGTGAGCTGTGACCCTGGGTAGTTGCCAACAGTGCGTTTTCAAAGTCTCACTGGGTTTGGAATAGAACCTTTCCAGAAAGCTCCGTTAAGAACTTTCTCTTCTCAGGAAATGCCATCTATGATTTCTTCATTGGCCATGAATTGAATCCTCGGATTGGCACTTTTGATCTGAAATACTTTTGTGAGTTGCGCCCCGGATTGATCGGATGGGTATGCCTATTTTTTTTTTTAAGTTTCAGTTCAGTACAGATTAGTGGATTTAGAAAGAGTTGTAGAGTTGTAGACAATTTTAAAGTAAGCTGTGGGCGGTATATTTTTAGGAATAATTATAGCTTTCCTTAAATCTGTCTACCTAAAATATTTTCTTATTGTA
Organism: Pteropus vampyrus; assembly: GCF_000151845.1. NCBI lineage: Eukaryota > Metazoa > Chordata > Mammalia > Chiroptera > Pteropodidae > Pteropus > Pteropus vampyrus. The sequence continues at coordinate 1,668,033 of NW_011888841.1, forward strand.
AATATATTCCAGGGGGTTAAGATGCCCTGTTAATGGTTAGTAAACCTTAAAAGGGTTTTCTTTATTTTGATATATATCCATTTCTATTTATGTAGGAAAACTAGATAGTAGAGATGAAGTCATGTAAGGAAAAATGTATTTTCTTCCTCTTTAAAAAATACAAAACGTATTTGACCTAATTTTAGACTTGCAGGAGAGTAGTAAAAATAGAGTTACCTTATATCCCTCACTCCAACCACTTCCCTCAGTGTTAACATCTGCATAACCGTGGTGCAAGGATCAAGATCAGCAAATTAACGCCGTGACAGTGTAATTAACTAAATCCACAGACCTCGTCTGAGTTTTCACCAGTTTTCCCACTGTCGACCTCGTTCTGCTTCAAGATCCTTTGCAGGTCCCACAATGCACTTTGCTGTAATTTTGCGTTAGTCTCCTCTAGCCTATAATCGTTGCTTAGTCTTTCCTTGTCTCTCATGACCTTGACTCTTGGAGAGCACCGCTGGGTTATTTTGTAAGAGGATCCTTTAATTTGGGTTAATCCAGTGTTTTCTCGTGGTTGGAGTGAGTGATGCATTTTTGGCAGGAATACCACAGAAATGGTGTCCTGCCCTCCTCAGGGCGCCCGCCCAGGGATTCGTGCTGTGATGGGTCTTGCTCCTGACGGTGGTTACTTTAGGGGGTGGGGGTCAGCAGCTTTCTCAGCTGTGAAGCTGCATCTTCCCCTCTGTAGTTGCTGAGGGTCTCCGAGGAGGTGCTTTGAGACTATTTTTTTCCCTTGTATTTCAGGTGGTTATTAACTTGGCGATGCTTTTGGCTGAGATGAAGTTACAGAATCGTGCTACGCCATCCTTGGCAATGATTTTGGTTAACAGTTTCCAGCTCTTATACGTGGTGGATGCACTCTGGAACGAGGTAATTTTAAGAGCAGAGGCTTTGGGGTCGGATGGCTTTCGGTGTGGGTGAGTGACCTGACCTCTCAGGGCCCTGGCTTCTTATACAAAACGGGGAGAATAAATCACTGTTAAAGTGGCTTAGAAATTTATTTATGTGTTTTTGGAGATTTAGCCAATCATTGTCTTCTGTTAATTAACAGAAAATGTTTTTATCTTAAGGAAAAACTCTTAGGGCAGTTTTTGCAGAGCCCCAGGATTGGAGATGGGAAGTTATTTTTTTCTGTATGTTATTTTCTCAGCCAGATGAGAGTAAACTTCTTGAGGAAGGGACTTGATTTTATGATTTTCTGGAGCATCTGGAACGCTGCTGGGCAATCAGTGGATGGATGCTCACTAACTTTCTTATTCGGTCGGTTGGTAGACATGCCTCTGTATTTGGATGTGCCACACCTGAAGAGACCGAGAGTAATAATTTAAATATACACGACCCCCTCATCTGGTCTGCTGCGGGGCTGGCCTGCGTCGGCTCTGACGCCCCTGGAAGGGACCGGGTCGGGCTGCTGCTTCCACCCTGTCCCCTCACTTACCGCTGCGTCTGCTCTTTGTCTGCTCCCACATTTTCACCCCCTTCCATCTGTTTCGGCCCCCTGGCATCCAGCTGCAGGTCTGGCGAGCCCACGTGCCTACGAGCGGGTGCTCGTGACCGGAGTGTGAGCCCCGGGGGCCCAGAGTCTGAGACGTTCGTTTTTCTTTTCCACGGTCTTTTTGCTTTCTTTCTGGGGGAAAAAAACTGCTCTTTGGAGGTGTCGCTCTTTTTCTCAAACCTAGAGCACTGGGTCTTTAGCAGAGTTCATGCTTGCTGACTTTTCGGCATCAATGCTACGTACAGGTGGACTTGACTTTACTGCGCTTTGCAGATACTGTGTTTTTTACAAATTGAAGGTAAGACCCTCCACTGGGAAAAGGATGACACCTGGTTGGAGGCTCAAATGACAGTTAGCATCTTTTAGCAATAAATTATTTTTAAATTAAGGTGCATATATATATATATATATATATATATAGTTTTTTATTTAAGACATATTGCTATTGCATGCTTAATAGGCTACAGTGTAGTATAAACATAACTTGTGCATGCACAGGGAACCCCCAAGTTTGTGCGACTCGCTTTATCGCAGTGGTCTGGAACCAACCTTCCGTGTCTTCGAGGTGGGTGGGCCTGTGCTGTACTAAAGTTAGAAGCAGGTCAGAGACCCTTGGTCCGGGCCTTCTGAGTCTTTTTGGCCTTGGTGTCCCCACATTCCGGGGTCTGGCCCGCAGGTGTCCAGGTCCTGAGGCGATCTGGCTACCGGCTCATGCTCACCAAATCCTCACGAGGGGCCCCTCGTTTAGCGCGAGTGAAGCAGGCGGTGTCCCGTGTTGCCAGGGAGTTTATTTTCCTATGTGGAAAGTACACGGACAGCCAGATTGCGATCAGAAATACACTGGTGCGCGAGGATCTGAAACAAAGGCAGGTGGCGATCTTATTCCTGCAGCAAGTGCGTTTGACCGCTTGCTCCACGCAGCAAGCAGTGCGCGGCGGGCTGGGGAGGCAGAGGTCGGAACACCTGCTCGTGCTTTTTTCTTTCACGGTCTAAGGGGGAGAGAGCCGCGTACAGTTACACATGCGCTTTAGCCTGGGGAGGGTGACAGCATCTGAGGCGACGTTCCAGGCAGAGGGCACGGCCTGGGCGAAGGCGCGGAGGCGCGAGAGGCGTTTCGTTTGAAGATCTGTTTTCTCAGGATCGCAGAGTGAGCGGGAGGTGTGACCGAGGTGAAGCCGGCAGAAGGACCCAGTGTGACGCACGTGCCGGGGACCGGCTTCCCCTCCCCGCTTTAAAAAACATTTGGCTGGCGTCCCCTCCCAAAGCCCCATATAGATTTGACTGTAAACTAGTACTTTATTGGAGTCGTTTAAACACACTTTTTTCCTCTCTCACATGTTTTTAAGTCCTTTTTCCCTCTGTGCCCTCACAGGAGGCGCTGCTGACGACCATGGACATCATCCATGACGGGTTCGGGTTCATGCTGGCTTTTGGAGACTTAGTCTGGGTCCCATTCATCTACAGCTTCCAAGCTTTTTACTTAGTCCATCATCCAAATGAAGTGTCCTGGCCGGTGGCCTCTCTAATCATTGCTTTGAAGCGTGAGTATTAATTCCGGCCTCCGTGTATTAAATATCACGTGCTGAGTCTGTCGTGCTCTGGTGTCTGCGTATTTATAACGTGCCCTTTAAATGGCTGGAATTAGCTCACTGTTGATGTGTGAGTGATGGATGAGTATAAGATTCGTACGTAGGTTCTTTACTAGTCTCTGAGGAGAGAATTTTTATTCAGTTGACATTTAAAAAAATTTACAGTTGACATTCAATATTGTGTTAGTTTCAGGTACGGCATAGAGATTAGACATTTAAATACTTTCTGAAGTCATCCCTCCGATAAGCCTGGTACCCACCCGGCACCATCCATAGGTATTACAGTATCACTGTAATATTCCCAATGCTGTAATCTACACCCCCGTGGCTATTTTGTAACTGGCAATTTGTATTTCTCAATCTTTTTACCATATTCATCCAGCCACCCAACCCCTTTCCCATCTGGCAGCCATCGGTTTGTTCTAGAGAGATAATTTTTAAACAAACCATTCGCTTTTCAGTTTAATAAATTTAATTCGAATTGATAAAACGATTTTAAATTCGTTTTAGTAATGATTCCTCTTTTTTTCCTACTCCGGGCCTGCTTTTTTGCGGCGGGCACTTTAAAAGTAGAAGATCAGTCTTCCCTTCGTGGGGCTGACATTCTAACAGGGGAAGCGAGGCTCCCAGACACTGGGACGGGGTGTGCAGAGGAGAGCCTGGGAGGGGCTGCGAGACCGAACGGGACGGGGGTTTGAGGCAGAGAGAAGCTCTCTCTGGGGAATATCGGCGTCAGCTTATTGGGGGATACGGTGTTCGATCTGAGTTTGTGGGTAAACACGGGGTGGGGAGGCAGGTAAGTCAGGCAGAGGGGACAGCTCTGGCGGAGTGGTGGGGACGTGCGAGGGGTGTTTGGGAAGGAGCGAGGGGCACAGCTGGGCGGGGTGAAGTTCCCGTGGCGAGTGTGGGTTGGCCGCGGGGCGGTTTTCCTCTCAAAAGCACGTCCAGAGGGAGAGTAGGCAAGATTAGCAACGGGCTTCAGATCTGGCGAGGTTTGCTACACTCATAGTGTCTGTGATAGAAGAAGAAATTTAAGCCGCTGGTTAAAATGAAGGTTTTGTTTCATCGCCGGTTTGGTTATCCGTATCAGCCATGCCCATGAGTTACTCAAAACGATATGTGCGCGTTTTACAGGTAAGCTAATAATAGGGACTGACAGCATAATAGTTAATAGTCAGTGATATGTCAGGGCCTGTAAACTTTGACATTTTGAAATTTGAACTAAAACTACCAACGTGTAGGTTCGCAGTGGGTTCCGGCGTATATTTACGTGTTCGATGTTCTAGAACTGGGCCTAATCTATACATTTATTAATAAAGTGTTCATGTTTTGGCCAGTAGGTATGGTAAACCACCGGAGGAGACACCTCTCTCTCTCCTTCATTATACTGGGTTCTAGTATGGACGTTGTTAGATTTTATTCATGGGGGTCGTTATACTTGTTGGTTTTGGCTTCGGGGTATTCCTAGGTAGGCGACAGAAGCCGTGGGATTTCGGGATAGTTTTCTTGCTCTGGCATTCTGAGATGGAGAGGTTTGGAATTTTTCTTAAGAAATCAAACTGTTATCTACTTTGGAAATGTTCTCAGAGTTCAGAAATAATCTCTCAGTGAAATTACAGATGCTTTTAAGTATTAGATGATATCTCAATTGTTAATGTGGGATTTTAAAAAATTTACAGTTTGCGGATATATAATCTTCCGATGTTCAAATACTCAGAAAAATGCATTCCGGAAAAATCCCGCTGATCCGAAGCTTGCACGTAAGTATTGGTTTTATATTTATATTA
>NW_011888841.1:1674055-1678202 GCF_000151845.1 Pteropus vampyrus
CGCCGCCGCCGCCGCCCGGCCAAACCCGGACCGACGCCCCAGCCAGCCCCGCCTCGTCGCACTGACAGGAGCTCCGAAGTCTCGCTTTCCCTCCGAGTCAGGACTTCAGAGCCGAGTCGTCTTGTTGTAATGGAGCCACGTTTATTTTTATTAAATCATAGCAACCTAAGAGAAACTGTAAAGGTGTTAGACTTTGCATTCCAATAGGAAATTTTCAGTCCTTAAAAATCTGTAAGCAGTAAACGGGCTTATAAATGCACTGAGAATACTATTGATGTTTATGGGTTTTGATTATTTTTCAGATTTTGATCTTTTTTGTTTTATAAGTTGATTCTCTTGAAATGAAAACACTGTCACATTTAGAGTACATTTATGTTTTATTGCATTGAGAACAGAATTTCATTTCCCTTTAAATTAAATCATTTACTAGTTATGTGATTTGAAAATAAAAACCAGGCTTACATTGAATGCCGTATGTCAAGAGGATGATAGCTTATCAGTAGGCACTGTTTGAAGGAGATAGTTAGTAATAGATTGCTTAACCTCCGCTTCTAAAACTGCATTTGAAATGTAAATACATAACTTTTATGTAATATATGGTGACTTCAGATTTTTTTGTACAGTATTTTGAATGTGAAATAATCGCCAGGACTAAGTATCTTTTTAACAAAAACATTTGCAGTATTTTAAATTAAGTTTTGTAAAGTAATACATGTGAATTAAAATTTTTGAAACAATTAGAATTCACTTAATATTGTGTAAAAGATGCTATTAAGATATAAGAAGGGTATTTTTCTTAATCCAAAGTTTGTGAATTTGGCTTCTCTACCTCAATTGCAGGTGTTTGTTTGCCTTTGTAAACTGTTGCAGATAGAAAGAGTAGAATAAATATATATTTTTGGAGTAACATCACTATTTAAACATTTTTACAAAGATTGGTGGCTGAAAATTTGCCATTTCAGGCTAATATTTTTGTATGTTTTTGACCTTTTTAATTAAGCTGTGTTTTTGCTACTGTTTAGCTCATGCAGTTTATACTGTATTTTTTATATCCTTTATATGTACAAAACTCTCCTCCCTGTTCAGGAGTGTTGTGTTCATTTTTAGAAGTCTCTTCATCTAAAAACAATTTAAGGAAATAGTTTAAAATCATTTCGCGCTTTTAGTTTAATAGATGTGCATAAGGTAGCTTTAGTTATTAAGCTGATATAGTCTCATCTTTAATCTATAATGGAACATCAAATTCACTAAACTTCTATATTCAAATTTAAATTCTTCTCGGTATCTTAAATATAGGGGAATCTAATAAATACGTATATATGTTGGGTTTTTAATTATACATTTTAAATACGAGCCGTTTAGATGTGCCGTGTGCACTCTGCACTGCAGCTTGCAGCGTGTGATCGAGTCCGTGGCAGCGTGTGATCGAGTCCGTGGCAGCGTGACCACGGGAGTCGCTCGGCGTTCTGCATCCCGTGGTCCTCCACGCTGACTTGGTGGGATTGTCAGCGTTGTGTTAGTGCCGTGCGTGCGAGCAGTTTCTCAATATGCTTTTCATTTGGCACCAGAAAGTAGCATCCCAGACTAGATTCACCACAGAAGTGTTGCGGGAGGAAGAAGGACTTTTAATTTATCCCTGGCAATGAAAAAGGAGCTCGTCACCAGCACAGGGCTGCCGTTTCTGGATACCAGCTACAATTTGCTTCTCATTGTATTGTCGACATGTTTATTTGATAAGTTTTATAATGAAGTTTTAAGTTAGAAATAAAGTCGAAAATAAAAAGATGTTCTTTTGATCACTTTGGAGCTTCATGTGTTTTTTTTTTGTTTGTTTGTTTTTTTTTTGCCACTAATTCTGGGATCATTGGGATCAAGACTGACTTTCCCTGGAGTGATTTGTTTGGGTCCTTCCTGGACCACAGGCAAACGGGGCCCCTGGCTGACTGCTGCTTGCATAGGGGCTCTTGGAAACGAGCTCGAGCGGGTTAGTGGAGGATCCCGGTGCCCAGATAATGGCCACGAAGTTAGTATTTGCTGTTTGAGAAAATAAATGATCACAGCTATTGCAGATTCAGTAATACTTTCAAATGAATCTGTGCTGATCACCAGAGCATCTATGTACATTGGAAGGACAGTACATGTGACAGGCATTGTGTCAGCTAGGTGAGGTCAGACACCCTCACATCTGTGTCTCTCTCCCCAGGGTGCTTTGTAGAGGTGGGTGTCAGAATCTGCACAACATCAAGTAGGTTAAAAATATCACATTGTGTGATAGAGATCTTGGTCTCTATTTTTGTATCGCTTGGAGAAAAGGCTTTGTGTGTTGGTAGTTCCCGTAAATCATGGACTATTTTAGCAAACCCTGGGTAATTCCTAAAACCATTTTAGCAAATGAATTGGACCAAATTGGGCCATTCCCGCCTTGTACCTTTTGTTAAAATCCTATACTTTATCATTTTCTTACTGGTCCCTAAATGACAGGGACTAGGTCTTTAAATGCTTTTCTGGAGCATTGTGAGTAACTAGGCTCTTATTGTATGTTTTCGTGATGCTACTTTCTAGTAGACCAGATTTATAGACATAACATTAAGTAGATGTTTCTATTTTGTTCATGGCTGTCAGAGTCTGGTCCTGGGTACGAGCCCCACTTTTCCCACCTCTTACTACAGAGAAGAAGGACTGTCGGTCTTCATTTGTGTACACACGAGCACGTTTTCTGCCAATGAACCCATTGCCACGGTAAAGTGACAATGAATGTGGCTTTGAATCCCGTCTCTGCTCCCTCTCGGCAACGTGAGCTTGGGCAAGTCACTGGCTCTCTGAGCTCCAGTTTCCTCTCGTGTAAAATTGGGCTGACAGACCACATTGTACATAGGTGGTCTGAGGGTTATACGGGAATTCTTACTCGTGCCCGGCATAGCACTCAATAATAAAAACTCTGCCTACAGAAACACCTTCTGACCCTAATCCAATTTGCTGAATTCTTAGGACTGCCTTTTCAGAGGGAAGGAAGTTCTGAAGTCAGAACGAGACTGTCTTTAAGGCGAGCTCCTCCTCCTCTCCTCGTCTCGGAAGCTGTGGTGTCTGGTTTTGTGTGACTCAGAGCATCGGGGGGGGAAGCATCCCAAGGACCGCTCCTCACACGTGTGGTTAGTTTACTGCCTATAACCACGGATCTCACTGTTTGGAGTCACAAGGTTCATGAAAACACACCCTGGTATCTTGCCAGGTGCCGTGGTTTTCATTTTTGGAAAAGTCAAACCAGCTGCAGCTCAGGACACGCTCACTGTCCTAAACCAGAGCCCGTCTACACTAGGAAGAAAAGCAGCTGGAACATTCTCCCTCTCGCCGGGCTCACGTACCGGCGGGAGGAAGAGATTGCACCTGCCTGATCGGGCTGAAAAAAAAAAAATGTTTTTACAAAAGGTATTGCCTACGTGTGAATATCTTGAAACACGTAAATCTGGTTAGAGTCAGAAATTCAGTGGTTTAGTATGGAAGTTTATTTTTCGTCCTCCTCACACAGCAATGCGACCTGCATTGTGATCCAGTGACTCGGAGGCTTCTTCGTGGATAAATACACCGATGTTAAGAAGTTCGAAGGGAAGCCAGTTTCTGGCAAGGTCCTTGACCTCTCAGGTGTCTGGTAAACTGGGCATTCAAAAGTATAGCGTTCTGATTCTGAATCTGTCTGGTTAGAAGCATTTGGACTTTGGGTGGAAATCTTAAAAAAAAAAAATTCAAGAGTCAAATTGCATAGTTCAGGCAAACTAGTAGCTCACAGTTTCTAATATGCTAGATTTGGAGGATTTGTTACAAATTAAATACATTTAAGGTTAGGTGGTTATGTAACTTCACACGGAAATTATGCCTGAAAAAGTCCATTTTAAGGCGTAATTGTCATAGCTTTATAGAACATAATAAGAAAAAACATCGGATGTGGGCAAAACATCTATTTTAGGGCTTAGCGATATTTTAGGCTATTTTAAATGGTTTCCCGTCTGAAGTATATTGTCAAATTTCCATAGCGAGATCATGGGGAATGAGAAACAGAGGGGGCGGTTTGTGTTTCTGACGGGGAGCTCCGAGGTTTAGGATTCGCGATAAAACATTTGGGTGGTTACCTTGGTTGGCAAGAAGTATATTT
>NW_011888841.1:1678252-1680599 GCF_000151845.1 Pteropus vampyrus
ACACCCTGGTATCTTGCCAGGTGCCGTGGTTTTCATTTTTGGAAAAGTCAAACCAGCTGCAGCTCAGGACACGCTCACTGTCCTAAACCAGAGCCCGTCTACACTAGGAAGAAAAGCAGCTGGAACATTCTCCCTCTCGCCGGGCTCACGTACCGGCGGGAGGAAGAGATTGCACCTGCCTGATCGGGCTGAAAAAAAAAAAATGTTTTTACAAAAGGTATTGCCTACGTGTGAATATCTTGAAACAAGTAAATCTGGTTAGAGTCAGAAATTCAGTGGTTTAGTATGGAAGTTTATTTTTCGTCCTCCTCACACAGCAATGCGACCTGCATTGTGATCCAGTGACTCGGAGGCTTCTTCGTGGATAAATACACCGATGTTAAGAAGTTCGAAGGGAAGCCAGTTTCTGGCAAGGTCCTTGACCTCTCAGGTGTCTGGTAAACTGGGCATTCAAAAGTATAGCGTTCTGATTCTGAATCTGTCTGGTTAGAAGCATTTGGACTTTGGGTGGAAATCTTAAAAAAAAAAAATTCAAGAGTCAAATTGCATAGTTCAGGCAAACTAGTAGCTCACAGTTTCTAATATGCTAGATTTGGAGGATTTGTTACAAATTAAATACATTTAAGGTTAGGTGGTTATGTAACTTCACACGGAAATTATGCCTGAAAAAGTCCATTTTAAGGCGTAATTGTCATAGCTTTATAGAACATAATAAGAAAAAACATCGGATGTGGGCAAAACATCTATTTTAGGGCTTAGCGATATTTTAGGCTATTTTAAATGGTTTCCCGTCTGAAGTATATTGTCAAATTTCCATAGCGAGATCATGGGGAATGAGAAACAGAGGGGGCGGTTTGTGTTTCTGACGGGGAGCTCCGAGGTTTAGGATTCGCGATAAAACATTTGGGTGGTTACCTTGGTTGGCAAGAAGTATATTTCGGGAAAATCACAACACATTTCATAAGGCAGCGAGTCTTCTAATATCTTTTGTTCATGATTCCACCTTGCCCCCTCGATGAACAAACCAAAAACGTGAACGCCGATGTGTTTGGAGTCTGTGCCCTGAGATCAAAGAAAGGTGATGTTAGTGGGTCCCCAGCAGGTGGCTTCCTTTTAACAGGAGCTCCATTCCCAGGAGCAGGAGCAGGGCAGTGACAGAGAAAGCGGGTGGCTCCCTGTCCAGCCCAGTGAGGGACCACCGCTGCGCGAGGCAGGTCTTCCCAGGTTCTAAGGTGGGCTCTTCAACAAGTTCAGAGGCTTCGGTCTACACGTGAGGATCCCGAATCGACAAGTAGAACTCCGAATTTTCAGAATTATAACCGTTAGCCTCGCTTTTTAGAAGAGAAAGAGAACAATAACAAAACGAGGTAAAATCCACCGTGCTGACACTTTGTCACCTACTTCTACCACTGTGGCTGCAATGGTTCATTCGGGAATTTTAATTTAAATTTGAAAAGTCTAGGAGGGGTTCTACATCAGATCTTTGACGTGAAAAGGGTTAAATGCGTTTCCGATAAATTCTGTTAAGTAGAAAATTTTGTCGCCAATTTTGGGGGGTCCCAGGTGTATCCTGGGTGGGCCCGTAAGGTGTGTGGAGGAGCTGGGTGGCCCAGCATGATGTCCCCCGGGAAGGCTCGACAATTATGAAACACTTAGGAAAATAATCTGACGATAATTTCCTAAGACCAATGTGAAGAAAACAAAACTGACTAAAGGATACCAATAAGCTGACGAAATGGGAAGACAAGTCACACTGCTATATGGAAAAACTCAGTGTCAAAAGGTGGCAATTCTCTCCCAAATCTACATGTAAGTATACTGAAACCTGACCCAAATCCCAGCGGGGTGTTTAAAAAGGTGACATGTGATCGGCCTAGTCTCAAATTCATCTGGAAGACAAAAGCGTGCAAAAGTCAAGACAGTTTTAAAAAGGAACGAAGGAAGACAACACGGATGTCAGCATGGCCCAAAGCCATCTGCAGATTCGGGGCAATCCCTATTAAAATCCCAACGATAATTTTGGCAAAAATAGAGAAATCCATCCTAACATTCATATGGAATCTCAAGGACAACCGAATAAACAAAATGATCTTGAAGAATAAAGTTTGAGGTCTCGCGCTTCCTGATTTCGAAGCTTCCCTCAAAGCTACAGTAATTAAGACTGTGCCACTGGCATAATGACAGCATGTAGAATAATACGGCAGAATAGAGAACTGGAAATAAACACTCAGGGATGCGCTCAAATGATGTGCGGTGTAGGTGCCATGATGTTCAGCAGGGGAAGGACAGCTTCTTCAACAAATGGTGTCGGGAAAGTCGGATAACAACACACAACATGGATTGTTAA
>NW_011888841.1:1680649-1682691 GCF_000151845.1 Pteropus vampyrus
AAAAGCGTGCAAAAGTCAAGACAGTTTTAAAAAGGAACGAAGGAAGACAACACGGATGTCAGCATGGCCCAAAGCCATCTGCAGATTCGGGGCAATCCCTATTAAAATCCCAACGATAATTTTGGCAAAAATAGAGAAATCCATCCTAACATTCATATGGAATCTCAAGGACAACCGAATAAACAAAATGATCTTGAAGAATAAAGTTTGAGGTCTCGCGCTTCCTGATTTCGAAGCTTCCCTCAAAGCTACAGTAATTAAGACTGTGCCACTGGCATAATGACAGCATGTAGAATAATACGGCAGAATAGAGAACTGGAAATAAACACTCAGGGATGCGCTCAAATGATGTGCGGTGTAGGTGCCATGATGTTCAGCAGGGGAAGGACAGCTTCTTCAACAAATGGTGTCGGGAAAGTCGGATAACAACACACAACATGGATTGTTAACGTACACTGTATACAAAAATCAACTCACAGTAGATCGAACCTAAACTTAAGGGCTAAAACTATAAACTTAGGGGAAAAGTTTTACACCAGTGGATGTGTTAATGACTTCTCGGATATGACACCAAAAGCCCAGACGACAAAAGAAAAAATAAATAAATTGGGCCACATCGAAATTAAAAACTTTCGTACATCAAAGGACACTATCAGCAGAGTGAAGAGGATGGGAGAAATATTTGTAAATCATACATCTAATAAAAGATTAGTCTCTAGAATACATAAGAAACTCTTACAATTCAACAACAAAAACAAAAAAAATTCTGATTAAAAAAAAAATTCTGATTAAAAAAATAAGCAAAGAACTTGAATAGACATTTCTCCAAAGATGATATACAAATAGCCAACGAGCACACGAAAAGATGTTCAACGTCGTTAGTCATTAGTGAAATGTAGATCGAAATCACAGTCAGATACCACTTTGCATCCACTGGGATGGCTACTGTCAAACCCCAGAAAATAACAGTATTGCTGAGGATGTGAAGAAATGAGAACCCCGTGTGTTGCTGCTGGAAATGTAAAATAGTGCAGCCACTATGCAAAACAGGATGCCCGCCCCCCTCCAATGAACAGAATGACCACGTGATCCAACAACCCCACTCCTACACACACACACACACACAATAACGGAAAGCAGGGACTCAAACAGATACCTGTACACCCGTGTTCACTGCAGCGCTACTCACAATAGCCAAGGGACGGAAGCCACCCGAGTGTCCCCTGACAGATGAACGGATGAACAAAATGAGGTAGTATGGCCTGAATGTCTACGTCCCAACCAGATTCGCATGTCGAAGCCTTGTTGCTATCCCTATGGGAAGAGACACCAGACAGCTCGCTCTCTCTCCACGTGTGTCCGGGGAAAGGCCACGTGAGGACAGAGTGAGGCCACTGCCTGTAAGGCAGGAAGGGCGCTCTCAGCTGGCACTCTGGGAGCGGGCGCCCGGCTTCCAGACCTGGGAGAAAGGAAGTGTCTATTGTTTGGGCCGCCGAGTCTGTGGTGTTTTGTTGTGGCAGCCTGAGCTAAGACATGCAGTATATACACACGACGAAATATATTTTGGTCTTAGAAACAAAGGAAATCTGATGCGCACTACCACACTGATGACTACTAAAGACATGCTAAGTGAAAAAAGCCAGTGACGAAAGGACACACGATACCGGATTCCATTTCTATGAGGTTCCGGCAGTAGTCAGATTCGTGGGGACTATAAGGAGAATGGTGGTCAGATTGGGGGGAAGTGTTTCACGGGAAGATGCAATAGTTCTGGTGATGGATGGTGGTGACTGGTGTACAGCGCTGTGCATATACTTCAAGCCAGTTAAAAACAGTTAAATTTTATGTTATGTATATTTTACCACAATAAAAAATTGAAAAAATTAATAAAACTTTGATGAAAAACAAACAAACAAACAGAAAAACGAGGACTGACTTGCTCTACCCAGTGTCCACATATAACTGTAAAACTTCTAGACCTGTGTGGTGTGGGTCCTGGAGTAGAGAAATGGTTTCCCAGAACAGGTTAGAATTTAGCGAGA
>NW_011888841.1:1682741-1686610 GCF_000151845.1 Pteropus vampyrus
AAAAGCCAGTGACGAAAGGACACACGATACCGGATTCCATTTCTATGAGGTTCCGGCAGTAGTCAGATTCGTGGGGACTATAAGGAGAATGGTGGTCAGATTGGGGGGAAGTGTTTCACGGGAAGATGCAATAGTTCTGGTGATGGATGGTGGTGACTGGTGTACAGCACTGTGCATATACTTCATGCCAGTTAAAAAGAGTTAAATTTTATGTTATGTATATTTTACCACAATAAAAAATTGAAAAAATTAATAAAACTTTGATGAAAAACAAACAAACAAACAGAAAAACGAGGACTGACTTGCTCTACCCAGTGTCCACATATAACTGTAAAACTTCTAGACCTGTGTGGTGTGGGTCCTGGAGTAGAGAAATGGTTTCCCAGAACAGGTTAGAATTTAGCGAGAGACAATGATGGTCCTTGAAGTCGGTGGGGGTGATGGTGGGGGAGCGACAGGGCTGGGGTTGGCCTCGGGCACGGGCTGCCGCCTCTGGTCACTCAGAGAGCGTTGGCTGAGGGCCACCGAGCTGCCCTGCAGGCTGGTGGGGGTTTCTGCTTGGAAGCTGGCCAGACTCCGGCATGAGTGGCAGAGACACCGTTTGCGGGACCGAAGGGGGCTGGGCCTCGGCCAGGCCACCTGTCCGGTGCCCAGCGTGGTGCCCGCCGCGGGGCAAGGGGCCGAATCAAGGCCCGTCGGGGAAACGAGGGACTGAGCGAACAAGGGGGAGGTGGCTCTTTCTGAGCTTTTCAGCACGCCAGCACCTTAAAGGCCCGCCTGACGATGTTGAGTTTCTTCTGGATGATGAGGGAGAACTCCTTCTCTTTGGTGTCAGCCGTGTCAGAGAGCACGTGGTGCGTAAACGTGAGGACGTCTACGGAGAGTCCCTGGGACCGCCCGTAGTCCTGCAGCACAGCAGTCAGGAAGGCTTTAGAGAGAAGCACACACAGCAGGCTCCTTGTGAGTCGGGGATTCGGGGGATGCACCCTTCCTAAAGGCTTACGGGGGGTGGGGGCGCGAGTTAGCAACACTGATGCCTCACGGGGAAGGAAGAATGGAGAAGAGAGAGGGTCAGGAAATGCAAGAGGCGGCTGTGAGCCTGGGCTGGTGGGAGGAAAGTGTGAATCCAGCCGCCTCGCTCGGTGATATTTGATATCTGTGGACCACTGCATGAGCTCCCTGGGGAATGCGTGTAGCTTCGTAGGCCCAGCGCCCCTCTCCTACTCCCCACAGGTACAGAGGGGCTATAAATCCTAAGACCTTAAATCCTGAGAACTTGCCCACTTCTCGCCCATTCTCGGTTGATCGCGGTACCTCATCCTCCTGGCAACCAGGACGGGTCCCAGGGGCAAGTGAAGACCCAAGAGCGGGTCAGAGTCTTTCTCAAGACATGACATACGTGGACCCTGGAAGAAGAAGGCGCTTTTCCCTGTGGACTTGCTAAGCTGCGTGTGACCGCTTTTCCCCCTCGGTTTCATGGAGAAAGGCTAGGCACAGCAGAAGAAAATGAGACCAACATGTACTGGAAACAAGGCCGAGATATGAGGCCACAGGCCGAGAGCCACACTGAGGACAACCGACCGTCTGGATCCAGCCACGCCTGAAGCTGGCCAGACCCCTTGACTTCCTTTCCACTTCTATGAGCCTATAACTTGCCCTGGTGTGCTCACCAGGTTGGGATTGCGTTCTATAGCTCCATACCGAGATGCCTAACACAACTCCTAAGCGTCCTCCTTGCCACCAGCTCCTCCTTCCCCCGTGAGTCCATCCTGCTTACGTTGCCAGTTCGGCAACTTCGTCCCAGTTCTCGAGTGTGTGATGACCCTGCGTGGAATCCACCAGCCCAGCGCTCACGGAGTGAATTTTAGTCTCTGTATCTGGGCAGTTAAAACCCTGCTAGACTGGTGTGCCTCCTCCACCCTGCTGCTACACGCAATAGCCTCCGAGACCATGTCCCCGACCTGGTGTCTTTCCTCATGCCGTCTGCCTTGGACGACCTTCTTCCAGTTTCCCTATGATTCCCCAAAGCCCACGAAGCCACAGATATGGGCCCAGCCAGCAAAGACCGTGCCCTCCTCATGTGCCTTCCAGAGGCCTGCGGACTCCAGGAGACGGGACCCGGGTTTTGAGCATCTCTGTGCCCGTGGCAGCAGCTGTCACGTGCGGCCCTGTCCGACGGGCTCAGTGACTCCTGGCCGCACCAACTTTGTCCCGCGCAGACGTCTCTCTTGAGCTCCAGCCCCTGGTGGCCGATTTCTGACCGACACTGTTCGGTATCCTCTGAACATCCCAAACTCGACGTGACTGTCGTTTTACGCCCATCGCTTTCTCCTCTCCCTGTGCTCCCTGTGCCAGTAAGCGACATCAGCATCCGCCCGGCTCTCTAAGCCAGAAGCTGGGAGTCACGCTTGGCGCCTCCCTCCCTCTGACCCCAGCCTCTCCGACATGGTGGCCACCTGATCTGCTTCCTGAATGGCCTCCTCGTCCACTTCCACCCCCTCCCAGTGTCCTGCTCCACGTCGCCACCACGTCACCACCACGTCGAGACCGGAGAGTAAAGCAGACTCTCGAAGGATCAGGACCCGGACTGCTGTCACGCTCGCTAGGGGCCCTGTCGTGGGGCCTGTCGCCCTAAAGGAACGGGGAGGGGCTGGTGGTGGAGGGAGGGACTGGGCCAGGTGCGGGGCTGGTCCTGGCTCTCATGCTCACCTTGTGGGAAGAAGAAAGCCGGGAGCCAGTATCTTGCAGGAAATCCTTCAAAGAAGTTACTTGTTTCATCGGTAGGACTTTGGGGGTTGGGGTTAGGTGACGGAACAGAGTGTTTCCAAGCTGCGATAAATCTCATGTACCTGTCAGAACAGACCGCGGGTCGGGTGGTTAAGGGCGTAATAACTGCACGCTTTCGATTATCTGAGCGATTCCCTCCAGTCCCTCCTCGCTCCCTCCCTTCCTTTTCAACTCGGGCACCTTGTCCTGTGTTTTAACGGAGACCAGCTATGTCCTTAAAGCTCCTGAGATCATCAAGCACTAGAAGGCGTTACATTTGGATAACAAAGGATGTTGTTATTATAACAGGAATCCTGGCCGGGCCCTGCAGAGAGCCCTGTGGGTCGTTTCTGAGTTACCGACTTCTCTAAAAGGATATATCCTATTTTGTATCATGTTATTTAAAAATTACAAGTAACTAATTCTTATTTCTTTTCATATCTCCCCCTGTAAATAATAGAAAGAGAAATGGACTAAGTTCTGCTTCTGTCTCTGTCTCTTAGAGCGAGTGACCTTGGGCAAGACTCGCGAGTTCGTAGGTCTCCACTTCCTCATCCCAAACCGAAGCGTTCCTCCCTCGCTTACTCCACCTGAGGCCAGGCGCATGATGTTGTGTTAACTTATGAAGTAAACTGTTAAGCTCTAAGCAAAAATAAGGCAGAAGCGTGAAGCGGCTTTCATCCGTACCGATGGTGGATCGCGGTGTAGGCCATTTTGGCCCAGGTATTGAAGAAATTCAGTCGCTGGATGAGATCGTTAACCCAGGAGCTCAGGGGTTTACATGACTTGTAGGCGGATTTCTGTGAGGATTTAGAGACAGGTGCATAATTTTTTCAAGATTTTTTTTTTTCTGGCCTATGGGAACAATTTGTTGCCAGGGGCAACAGGGGCAAGAGAGGCCAGAATTTTGCAGCCAGTATCCACCCCACCCTCAACTCCTACTTTACTAAAGGAATTTTAATAGCCCCCCCATACAGGGCTCCCCTCTCCCCGCTCCCACCTCACTGGACACAGCTGTTTGGCTCCCTTTGGCCCCTGGCTCACAGCAGCCTGGGCCTACGGCCAGCTCAGCTTGGAGCCGACCTGAGTCTTGAGCTTGCCTT
>NW_011888841.1:1686660-1699151 GCF_000151845.1 Pteropus vampyrus
ACACAGCTGTTTGGCTCCCTTTGGCCCCTGGCTCACAGCAGCCTGGGCCTACGGCCAGCTCAGCTTGGAGCCGACCTGAGTCTTGAGCTTGCCTTGGTGCTGGGCACCAGCCAGCCCCTATCAGCTGGCTCATCTTGTGGACTTGTGCTCAGCCCTGCCTCCCCGCCGCCCGTGTGCCTCTTGGGAGGCCCCGGTGGGAGTGGAATGGGCTGCCGGTCCCAGTGCTGCTGGCTTTCTTGGCACTTCTCAAACTCTACTTTGGGTTTCTTGAGTCTACAGGACACATACCTCTTTCTAAGCACATATATAAACAAGCATTTTACAGAAATCTATACGTTTTTAGAATCCTTTAAATATGACAGATTTTCCTGATACTTGAAAAAAATTTAACAATACGTCTTCGAGATTTTTTTCAGTACCTCAGTACATACCTCATCTGTACGTATCCTAATTTATCTAATCAGAGTCCTATGAATAGATACTCAAGTTGTTTTCAGCTTTATGCTATTTGAAACAGTCCTGCGATAAACATCTCTGAGATAAATTTAAGTAGAACTGCCAGATTGCCCTCTAAGAGCGTTTATCAATATATACTCACACCAAAAGTGTGTCGGCATTTTTTAAGGGATACATAATATTTCATCATGTGGATGTACCACAGTTAACTTACCTATTGCTTGCAACTGGGGTATTTATTTCAATCCAGCAAGTAAATGGAAATGATCATTGCTTACCTGCCACAATTTCGGCACTCTCATTTTAAGGAAAGAGTCATATATTTCCTCCAATTCTTGGGTGAGCATGATCTCTCCTTTTATGGAAAGTTGAAGATTTTTTAAAGATTCATGTAAAACAATTAATAACTTATTAAATCGTTCGATTTCTTGGTTCAGAAAGGTTAGCAAGACACAATGGATGAGGGGATCGTAGCCTGGATTAAAAAAAAAGAGATAAAATTACAATAACCTTCACGTAAAATGAGGCTTTACATGGAGAGAGAGAAGATTTGGAAATTAAAAGAATTTCATTTGTCTAGACCAGAGATTGAAAGACGTTTTCTGCAGAAGGCCAGTTAAGCTTTCTTCTTCCCAGAAGGCTCTGCGGGCCATATGGTCTCTGCATGGCCGTATTCCAACACACGTTACTTGTGGGAACTCAAATTGGCCCTGCCTCCCCCCGTGTGCCTCTTGGGAGGCCCCGGTGGGAGTGGAATGGGCTGCCGGTCCCAGTTCTGCTGGCTTTCTTGGCACTTCTCAAACTCTACTTTGGGTTTCTTGAGTCTACAGGACACATACCTCTTTCTAAGCACATATATAAACAAGCATTTTACAGAAATCTATACGTTTTTAGAATCCTTTAAATATGACAGATTTTCCTGATACTTGAAAAAAATTTAACAATACATCTTCGAGATTTTTTTCAGTACCTCAGTACATACCTCATCTGTACGTATCCTAATTTATCTAATCAGAGTCCTATGAATAGATACTCAAGTTGTTTTCAGCTTTATGCTATTTGAAACAGTCCTGCGATAAACATCTCTGAGATAAATTTAAGTAGAAGTGCCAGATTGCCCTCTAAGAGCGTTTATCAATATATACTCACACCAAAAGTGTGTCGGCATTTTTTAATGGATACATAATATTTCATCATGTGGATGTACCACAGTTAACTTACCTATTGCTTGCAACTGGGGTATTTATTTCAATCCAGCAAGTAAATGGAAATGATCATTGCTTACCTGCCACAATTTCGGCACTCTCATTTTAAGGAAAGAGTCATATATTTCCTCCAATTCTTGGGTGAGCATGATCTCTCCTTTTATGGAAAGTTGAAGATTTTTTAAAGATTCATGTAAAACAATTAATAACTTATTAAATCGTTCGATTTCTTGGTTCAGAAAGGTTAGCAAGACACAATGGATGAGGGGATCGTAGCCTGGATTAAAAAAAAAAGAGATAAAATTACAATAACCTTCACGTAAAATGAGGCTTTACATGGAGAGAGAGAGGATTTGGAAATTAAAAGAATTTCATTTGTCTAGACCAGAGATTGAAAGACGTTTTCTGCAGAAGGGGGTGGAAGCTTTCTTCTTCCCAGAAGGCTCTGCGGGCCATATGGTCTCTGCATGGCCGTATTCCAACACACGTTACTTGTGGGAACTCAAATTGGCCCTGCCTCCCCCCGTGTGCCTCTTGGGACACATACATAATATTTACGTGTCACAAAATATTATTCTTTTGATTTCTTCCAGCCGTTTTAGCTTGCAGGCTGCACGGGAACAGACGGTGGGCTGGATTCGTCCCACGGGCCCTGGTCCGCCCACCGCTGATCTAGACTTCACCATAGTACGATTTTGATAGACAATTGCCCGACATTGGGTTCCAAAACGAATCTTTTTAAAAGGGTTAAAGGATGGATGTTGAAAATTTAACCGGGCAAATTACCACCGTCCAATACTTTAGCTCCTTGGAGCTGGGCCTAGAACCAACTCATGCCGCATCGTGAGGCAGAGAGAACATGGGCCTAGAAGCCCTTTAGAATCTCTCAAGCAGAGCTGCTGCTTTCTGTTGCTATAATGATTATTTCTTCACTTTTAGTCTCAAGGCCATGCCCCCGCCCAACCTCCAAAACCAAAAATGAACCCGAGGCATCATTTCCTTTTCTACTCATCTTCTCCCAACTTGAAGAGAGAAGGTGGGTGGCAGAGATCTAGCCTTTCATGCCCCCTCAGCCTCTTTACCTCTGTGGCTTCTTTTGTCCTCTCTACTCCACCTTCCTCCTGAGGCCAGCTTCCCTTCGCCGAGGAGGTGGCAGCGAGGGGAGGGAACCCATGGGACGTGCTTACCGTTGATACTCTTATAAAGAGAGTCCCAGATGGGGCTCGACATGATGGACTTCAGCGTGTTTGGCATTCCGGTACATTCTTCTTTCTCCACAGACAGGGGCACCCGCTTCATCATGTCAGACAAGATTTCCATCACCAGCTCGTCATTACTCTGCTCATGACTGCCAAAGAAGTGAAGGGAAGAATGAGCGCCAGGGCCGGCCGCTCCAGGAGACCCCTCCGGGAGACCCCTCTGTGAAGGTGAACGCAGTGTCACAGCAAGAACTGTGAAACCGTGACCAGGAGACCCGTGGACACTTAGAGACACCACGGGGTTCACTTCATTTTACAGACGAGGAAACTGTTCCATGCACTTTAGACGTTCGCAAGGAAAGTGGTCTCTTTAAAGTTTTCTTAAGATTTCATTGTAAAATGTTCATCGTCTGAATGTATCTGCATGAAAGGGGTCCCAAGACTGGAACGAGAAAGAGGAGGCAGCCAGATGGAAGATGCTTAGGCCGCCGTCTAGGTTATTCGACTGTGTCGCAATTCCTGGGTTCACATAAAGTGTCCCCGGTCACACGCTCAGCGGGTGACGACTGGAGGACAGTGTGTGTACAGGTCTGGGTGAGGCTGTGCTACTAAACAAAGCCATAAAACTAAAGCTGCGGGAGCTTTTGGGGTCCTTTCAAAGATGAGGAACCCAGGGCTCAGAGAGGTGATGGGACCTCCCTAAACAGTTAGTGGATGAGTAGGGAACGGGACATACCTCTTCCGGGTTCCCGCTCTGTTACTCTATATACTAGTGGGGACAAACGGGCATCCCAGGTAAAACACAGCCAAATGGCTGTCCAAGTAGGTGGCAATCCGAAACGACAGCTAATTATTCAGTTCAACAGTCAGTTCACAACTCACATGAAGTAAGACGTGTCCTTGTTTGGTTGTCGCGCTTTGTTTTTGATTTTAGAAATAGGGTTCCTCAGTGGAATTCATCCAAGGCGGCTTCAAATGGTGGGGAGGGAAGATCGATCCCTTTGACAGTCAAGGCGCTGAGGCCTTAAGCCATGTCGTCCTGGCATTCCCAGACACGACCTCATTTTATAGTCACAGGCTTGAGGAGGCCTGAGAGTGTGGGCTGTACGTGTTACACCGTTTAAACCTCACAATGGCCTTGATGGGTAGACAGATCCCATCTCCATTTACGGATAAGTAGGGTGAGGAGATGGAGGCAGTGTGACCTTGGGTGCAGAGCTAATGGGGGGGTGTAATCAACGCAGGCTTTTAAAAGCAGGGCCCGTTCCTCTCAACCATTCTGTCCTCTGACTTATTATGATGGTTATGTTCCCCTCTCCTACAGAATAGGGCATTTCACATTTAAACAACCTCAGTTTAAAAATACCACTCACCAGGTACAATTCAATTAAGCACTTGACAAAGATTTATTGAGTAACTGCTATACGCTTGGTAATTATATATATGTATGTGTATCCGTGCACGTATGTGTATCCTTGCTTCTGCGCCATTTGGAGAATTTAGATTATATTTTTTCTGGAAGTCCTATATTGTATCTCTTCACATAAATATTTAAGAGTTTTCGACTATATGATTTTTCTAATGTAACTACCAATAGTGAGCCTTACCTGACCTTGAGGCCGGTATGGGTGGTTCTTGGTTTCAGGATAATGAGATTGTCAATGAAATCCTGGCTTTGGATCTCCCTGCAGCCCCGGGTGGCCTCGGGGTGCAGCCCCAAGAGCTCGGGAGGGTCATCGTCAGGTAAGGACTGGATGACGAGTAGGTAATCCTCTATGCTTGCAGATCCTGGCACTGGCAGATATATCTGAACATTTAAAAATTGTTAGTTTTTGCCTGTTGAGGTGTCTACCTGAAATAATGCACGAACACAATATTTCCCCACGAAATCTTATACAGAAGATTCTTCTTATACACATAAGAAGGTGACATATTCTAGACACTTCTGTCAAAAGCTACATCTGGGGCCACCGTAGGATAAAGTTCAGTTGCATGATATGCACATATAACTTTCTTGCTGGGAAAAGAGAAAAAGAAAGAAAGGAAAATCCTTAAAGGCTAGGGTGATTCTGACTACCCATTGCCTCAATAAGCCATATCCGGAGACAATGAATGCACCCAAACTTTAACGAATCATTTTCACTTTGGTAAAACCTGTAGAAGGAATGAGAGTGAACTTAGTAACTGACCACTCAGCAATCGGTGATGGGGGTCCAAAGGTAAAAACTTCCAGTTATAAAATAAATTTAAAAACAAAGGGAGAAACTATTTAATGGGAAAAAAAGAGAGCTCTTTCTTCCTGTTTACCAGCTGTAGCTTCCTGTTCCTTAGCTGTAACTAAGGACTGTTGAGATAAAGGCTCTATAAGGACAGCTCTTGGCTGGATAGACGAAATGGTAATGAATAGAGTAATGGCAAATTAATTTTGTAATACCCAAAGTTAACAAAAGCCACTACGGGTGAACATTAAGATTTATTTAAATGCAGATTTTAAGTAATGCAACAAGATTTCGTTAAAAATAATCAAGGGATGTGAGAAAATAAATCCCTTTCTTACCTCAACGCCAGAGAAACCGAAGCCCTCTTCCAGCACTTCGGGATTACAAAATTTGTAGAGAAGGGTGTTCAGACATCGCCTGTCCCAGTCATCAGTCACGCAGCCACCGTAAACCACGTCCCCAATCAGGAAGCGCAGTTCTTGCCACGGAATGGTGGCCTGCATGCTCAGAGCGTTTTCCAACACCTTTATGGCAACCTGTAGAAAACCCATGAGTTTTTATTATTTTGGTATGTGTTTTTAGCTTATTCTGATATGTTAACATAAAGTCAACGACTCTCAAACAGCTTTGGCTGTTTCTTTTAAACAATATAAAGAAATATCAGGAGGAATGTAAGCATTAGGATCTACATTTTTATCCATTGATTCTTTTTTGTCATTGAACAAACGTTGAACTACTTAACTAATTATTATTTTTACGATAGACAGAACAATCCTGTGGTACTGAATTCCGAAGTTACAAAACAAGTTACAAGTTACAAGGGAAAGTGAATTTTTTCCTACTTTCTACTCTAGCTATTAGATCCTGTCCCTTGAGGCCACCACTATCATTTTCCTGGGTTCTCTTACACGGATATTCTATGTAACCGTTTGCACAGAAATTGATTTCATTCCTCCTTCTCTCTCTCCTTCTCTTCCTTTCTACCCTCCTCCTGTCCTTCAAGAATCTCTCATCACTCTCTCCCATCTTTTTTTTCTCTTTCCTGTCTTCTTCCTTTCTTCCACAGATGCTAGTGTAGCATACACACCGAACTGCAGTTGGACGATATATCTTGGGCTGTTGTTGTTCAGTGGCTGTAACGATTCATATTTCCACTAACGATGTCACCGTTCTCTCATTCCTGATACCAATAGATGTTGGTCTATTTAATTTTTTGCCAGTCTGATGGGTGGTACTTTGCTGTTAGTATAACTTGTATTTCACCTAGTAATAGTTATTTTGAGCCTCTTTTCTTATGTCTGCTGGTCATTAGATTTGATTTTCTATATATTACTTATTTTTCCTTTGGATTGTTTGTCTTGTTCTTGTTAATATTTTAAGAGTGTTTTGTATATTATAGATGTTAACTCTTTGTCAGTCATTTGTATTGCAAATATCATCCTAAGTGTGTGATTTGTCTATTGACTTTATTTTGTCACCATTTGCCATATCAAAGTTTTTATAATCGAATATACCTATCTTTTCTTTTATGGTTCTGGGTTTCTAGTTTTGGTTAAGTTATCTCCAAATCCACGATTGTACATGTAATCTTCTATATTTATTTTTAAAGATTTGTATTATTTTATAATACCTTTAAATTTTACTTCATTCTGGAATTTATTTTTGCATAAGATATAAGATAAAGGGTCAAAGTATTTTTCTTCAAGCTAGATGGCCAGTTGTGCTGGTATCGCTTACTTAAAAAAAAAAAAAATCTCTTTTTACTGAGTTAAAATACTTTCTGTATCAAGTATTAAAATATCATGTAAACTCTGATCAATTTCTACATTCTCCATTACGTACCACTAATTTAAAGTCTATTTCTGCCAAACAATATTGATTTTAGCATCGTGATTTTTAGTATGTCTTGATATCTGGTGAAGGAAGACATCGCAGTATTTTTTTGTGTGTGCATTTCTAGCTTATTCTCATTATCTCTTCTTCTATATGAATTTTATTAATTTCAAAATCTCCCTAATAGGATACTAATTGAAATTGCATTGAATTTGATTAGTAATGTTGGAGGAATTGATAGTTTATGATATGGGAAATCTTCCCATCCAAGAACACAGAATATAGTTATTTAGAGAAGGCATGATCTGGAAAAAAAAAAAAAAAAGAACTGTGCAATCAGACTGCTACTTATCAGCGGTGTAGCTCGGGCAAATTTGTTAAGAGTCCCATGCCTTTGTTTCCTTACCTGTAATGTGAAGATAATTCGTGCGCTCACCTCATAAGGTTTTTATGAGAATTAAGTAATTCATGAAAAGCAATCAGAACATTTTTTAAGTTCTCAACAAATGTTACTCTTTCTCCCATCCCCTAATTTATAATGTTCTCTATCTGAGACAATCACATTTCTTGTTAAATTTGTTCCTCAATATTAAAAAAAATTAATCGCTATTGTGAAAGTACTGTTTTTTCTACTTCCGTTTCTAGGTGTTTACTGTTAGAGAAAAGTTACTAGGTATTTTATATTTATATTTTTACCCAACTATTTTACCAAGTTCTCTGATGACTTCTAGCAGTTTTTTTAAAACCTAATTTCAGGTTTTCTAGATATACAATTGTATCATGTACATTTTTTCTGTTTTTTAAATTCTTTCACAGCATTAGTGTAAATTATATAATTTTCTTACCTTATTGCATATACTAGTACTTGTAAAGAAATGTTAAATGATAATGGTTATAGCATTTCTGTTTCTTGGTTTTATTTGAAACAATTTCAGTATTTATCTATTTAGAATAATATTCCCTGTAGTTTTTTGCTAGTCTTTCTTATATTTCAGCAGTTCCTTTGAATCCTATGTTTTAATGTTCTAATTAGGAATGGCACCTGAATTCACAATAAAAGTCATTCCTACATCTATTGATGTGATCATATAAATTAAGTTTATAGTTTTCCAGATGTTGAGCCATTCTTGCATTCTTGGAATAAACCTTATGTGGTCATAATGTATTATTCTTCTGAATCATTGCTGAAACCTATTAATAGTTTACATAGAATTTTTACATCAAGTTCTAAGCAAAATTGTTCTATAGTTCTTATGTATATTATCTTTATCAGGTATTCATATTAAAATTATAATGACTTCATAAAATGAATTGGGGAGATTGCCATCTTTTTCTAAGGTCTAGAGTAGTTAAATAATATTAACACATCTGTTCTTTAAAGTTCAGAATGAACTGAGCTCTAAAACCATTTCATTCTGGTGTTATTTGCAATATCTCTTAATGTCTCTTGCAATCAATGTCTCCATGTCAACTGGTCTACTCAAAATTTCCTTTTCTTTTTGAGTCTATTTTGATAATTCATATTTTTCTAGGAAGTCATCAGGTTTATCTAGATTTTCAAATTTTATTTGTCTTATCAAAACCAATTTTTGGATTTCTTTTTCTTTCCTACAATTTTTTTGTATGTTATTTTATTAACAATAAAATTATATTTATTCCTTATTTCCTTTAGTTCCTTTTGTTGTTTTTTCCTAATTTCTTGAAATGAATATTAATTTCCTGCATTTCTTCTTTAATAACAAAAATATTTAAGGCCATAGTTTCTGTATTTTTTTATTTTTTTTATTTTCCTGAGCATGGCTTTGGTACTGTCATGTCATTTTTGGTATGAAGTAATTCCATTTTCATTGTGTTCGAGATATTTTGTGATTTCTTTTTAATATCCTCTTTAATATAAGGGTTATCTAGAGGCATGTTTCTTAATTTCCAATTTGTTAAGATTTTGGGTCAAATTTTTATTATTTATTAAATTATGATCAGAGCATGTGGCACATAAAATCATTAAAGATTTTTATTTTATTTTATTTTTAAATCCTTTAATGTCACCACATATTTGACCCCTTTCCCCCTCTCTAACCCCCTGATTCCCCCTCCTCCCCAACCCTCTGGTAACCACTAGTCTATAGTCTATGTCCATGAGTCTCTGTTTGTTTGTCTTATTCATTTGTTGCTTTTAGGTTTATATCCCACATATAAGTGATATCATGTGATTTTCAACTTTTTCTGTCTGGCTCATTTCGCTTAACATGATTACCTCGAGGTCCTTTGCGGCCATGTTCACGACTGAGTTTTGTAACAGTTCCTCAGATGTATGAAGAAACATGTACTGTCTACTGGAGGGATGTTAGGCTCTGTATACATCTGTTAATCAAGTTTGTTGATTATCTGATGGATTATATTATTCTATTCTTTGCCTTATTTTTGCTTATTAGAGTCATCAAATTTCGAAACAGGTTTTTGAAGTTTCCCACAATGATGACATATAGGCTACTGTATGCTATTGTCTAATAAATACAGAGGCCAGAGAGTTTAACGGCTGAGGGCACAAACTCTCAAGCTAGACTGCCCATGTTTGAGTCGTGTCTATTCTGCTTACGAGTCAGGCACATTAACCTCTCTGCACTTCAACTGTAATGTGAGGATAATACTACTTTTTTATAGGGTCGTCGTAAAGTTTAATAATCCATAAGTACTGAATCCATGTCTGAGAGGAAGCCCCGTATAAAAGTTAACTGTGCTCATGACCATTGTGTCTTCATAAATCGTTTCCTGACTACCATTTGGTGCCTTTTCAACTTAAATTTCGTCTTCTCTGATATTGCTATTCTTTCCTTTTTGCTGTTTTAATTTTCTTGGTAGTTTCGAGCTTTCTTCATTAATTTAAATGTTTTTCTTATAAAACAACCATTTTCACAATTTTGTTTCCTAATGAGAGGCTGCGGTCCATTTACGTTTAATATGGCTGATAACACCCCTCTCATATGGCTTCATGTTATTCTTTTTTACTTTGTTGTTTCTCTCCCTATTATTTTTGATCAAATTGTTATTTATTTTCTTCTTTCTTCCTCATTCATTTAGACATTGCACTGTTCCTATTTTACAGATTATTTTTCCTTTCCTTCTTGAATTCATAATAAACTAACATAATTTTCTGATCCATTTCCTGTGTTCTTTCTCTCTTTGGCTACAGAATCTGGTTAGATACGTTATTTTTCTCGGCCTTGTCCTTGGGGCTCAGGTCCAGGTTTTGGGGAGCTTTCAGTGGCTGACGCCCTACGTCTGGTGGAAGAGACACTAATGTTTGGCCCTCTGGGCTCATGGTCAGCCCTGGACACAATGACCAACTGGGACTGAATTTCCCCTAGGGGAGGAGCTGTGTCCAAAAGGCAACTTCCGCTGAGCTGGAGTCCCCTTTTCCTTAATAAAAGAGGCTGTGCAGAAGTCCAGTCTCTCACAAAGCTCCCAGGTGCCAACAGGTGGGCCTTCCAGCCAGCATGCTGGACGCCAGGCACCAGAGGCCCGAGATCTGGGCTCTAGGCGCTGCGTTTCCTCCCCACTGGCGAAGCTGCTCTCACATTTGCCATGTAAAAGGCATATTAACCATTTGTCTAATATACGGTGCAATTATTTTTGTTTCGTTTTCTGTCCCAGTTCGGGGCAGAAGCATGTCCTCTGACAGGCAGGTGTTTGAGCTTAAAGCCTCTTTGTGGAAACTGAAAAGCCTCATGAAGACATAGAAGAGATGGAAGGGGACCCATCTAAGGTGGGTCTCGGTGACAGATACCCAGAGGCAGAATCAAGGTTTTCCTCATAACGTTTTTTCTGGGCTCCGCTCTAACATGTAAACGCATGCGTAACCGAGGCCATATTCTGCACTGGAGGCACAACCGTGAGCAAGTTAACCTGGGAGAAGCTGAAGCAGGTGCTGCCACGTGTTTGCTTTAGAAATAAGGAAAACACCCTACCACATTAAGCACAAACAGAAGATTCTACATAGAGAACAGTAAAGAGAGACTATTAAGCTGTACTTTTTCCCACCACGATGGGACAGTGTAATCTCACTTTAACTGAATAAGCAAAAACAACAGTTGGGTAGTGATTTATATGTGTCAGGCACTGTTCTAAGTGCTTCACCCACATAACTCGTCTGCCTCTTATAATACCCGGGAAAGCATTTTCCCTCCCCTCCCCCACCGTGCCAACAAAACTAAGACCCAGAGGGGTTAATTAGCTTGTCCAATAAAGGAAAAACTTGTACAACTATAAGCAGTGGAGCTGTGATTTGATTTCGAAAAAGCCGGCTTCAGAGTCCACGCTTTTAAACATTAGCCTTTTCTACCTAGTTACGTAGTTCAATTTCATATACCATAAAAAGCACCTAGTATTTGTGTAGACACATAGTAGGCTCTCACTTTGCACTGCATGCTTATTTATTATTGTTTATTTTAAAGATACTATACTTACCTCTAAATCTGAAGAACTAAACTCATAATCAATATTCCAGCCCAATACTCCATAATTTTTTCTTTCATTGATCAGGGCATTGAAAAAACATAAGCTGAATAAAAGTTTTTTCCACCACGGTCCACAGTCGGGTTTTTTAAACATTTCTTCTGTGACCTCTCCAGTCCCACTAAATCCGAACGTCTGAAGTAAGTTATTTTTCAATCCCAGGGGATTTTCCACGGCGATCTTTAAAACAGATGTGAATAAAAACAACACGTGAGATCAGAGACGGGCACTGGGACCAGAGGGGACCCACTCTGTGTGGAGCCAGTAAAAGAACTAGCTAAGAACGTAACCGCTTTCAAGATTCCGTGGCAAATCCAAAATCTCGTGTATTCTTTTCCCATTTGAAAACGTCCACAAAAGGATTTTTACTAGATTGCCTTTTGTTCCAAATTATTTCTTAAAACGAGAAGTATAACATTGTCATTAAAAGCGCCCCTGTTTGCTCTACGTAGAGTTCTAGAAGCAGCAGCACTTGAGAAAATTTGACAAAAAATAAGGAGTTACTGTAGTATGAACTCTCAATGGCAGGTAAGTGGCTTGTCACAGAATCAGGGCCGTGTGGCCCCAGCGAGGCAGTGGGGGCGGGGGGGGCGGGTGCCAAATCATAGGAAACAGAACCAACAAAAGAGTCGACTCATCATTGATGGTAAACAGGAAAACAATGAAAAACAGCATATTCGATGTGTTGCTAAATTGTTTGGCTTGCATTAAAAACCCCTTTGGCGGACTTCTTAACTAGGATGATTGACGTGAGGAGGGACAGAAGGTGAAGTAAAGAGAGAACCAACTGGAGGGCTTGTTGGAGGATGCGGCTAAGTCTGAAACTGTGAGGGTCTGAACTGTCCCCTCGCTCGCACAGCTCACACACACACACACACGCACGTGCGCGCGCACACACACACACGCACACACACACGCACACACACAATGAAGCGGAAGGAGAGGAAAAGGGACAGAGAAGATGTGTGTGTACAATTAAGACCGCCGTGGGGGGGAAAGCTACTCACTCGTATCTGAAGAAAACTTTATTTGGTTAAATTTCAAAAGCAGGTCCATGCCATGTCCAG
>NW_011888841.1:1699785-1708326 GCF_000151845.1 Pteropus vampyrus
CTGCCTTTTGCCATAGTCATTTTGTGTTCTCGTATCATTATATATTCCTTTAGAATTTTATTTTCAGTGGCAGCATACTATTTCATCATATAAATACGCCATAATTTATATGGTCTTTTCCTAGAAGTGAGTCACCTGATCAAACTATATGAAACTTCAAAAGACTCTTTATACACATATATGTGTGTGTGTATATATATATATATATCAAAATTACCTTTCTTTCTGAATACTATCTTTCTGATATTATCTCATAAGCAGTATACGAGAGCAGTGACTTCATAGTGCCCTTCATATCACTAACTTTATGTTAACGATTTTTAATCTTTGCCAATTCGATGGGCTGTCAAAGGTATCTCATTGTTTTGATTTGCACTTCTCTATCTAGAGGCTGAATTTTTATTTTTTCATATGTCTATCGATCTTTTGTGCCCTTTGCCCATTTTTTATGGGGTGTTAGCATTTTCCTTAATTTTTTGTAGGTGCTCTTATTTATATTTAAGTAAATTGTCATCTCTATCTATATATGGTATATGAAAAAATCCCATTCAGTTTTATGGATGTATTAATTACGACCACATTAAAGATGCTTACGCTGATGGAGACCGAACGTGGAATCAGAGTGATGGACCTACTCACGAGGAAATGCTCCTTGAAGCTCTGTCTCTGTGCCTCCCTGCCACTCTTCCTTCTCCCTGCCCAGCCCCTCTACCTCCCAAATCTGCCACTCCTGGCCAAAGAGAAAATGCTGTTTGAGATCACAACCTGCCCAACCCTAGGAGATAAATGGAATACCTTGACTCCTAGACTAAAAATGTGGATTTCTCCAATCCACATTCTGTCCTTTCTCCAACCCAAGAGCAGGGGTGTTGAGAAGTGGCTCAGAACTGTCAGCCTGGGCAGAGCTGGGGAGCAGTGTGGCAGGGAGAAGCTTTGTTGTTCCCCAGGAGTGAATCTGATTTATTCTCAGGTTGGTTTGGGACTCTACCAGGACAGTGCCCCGTCTTCCCGATGTCCTCTACCCTCACCTCGATTCTGTTCAAGTGGGACCTGTGCATGTACTCGCACATCTGTGACTGCGGCTGTTGGTCAGTTTTCTTTGCTATTAGGACTCCATCTTTTGATCGACTGGACACTTGTTTAACAGAATTGACCAGGTTTTAGTATTTACTCAAAATCAATGATGGAGATGAGTAGAAGTCGCAGATAATCCTTAATCAGGATTTTTTTTAGTCAATAGTCTCAACCTGCTTTCTGCCAGACCCTTTCCAGAGACTTCATAATAACTGAGAAATAGTTAAGGGGAGCAGAGGCAGGAAAAAGCTAGAGAAATAACGGGAAAATTCCATATTCTAGTTTATCACAGTTGGAAGCCTCAGCATCTTTGAGAAAACGAACATGAAAGTTGTGAGCCATCTGTAAGGAGGGATCTTGTCTATTACTTTAGCATCCTTCCTGGTCCACTGTATAGGGCTGAGCCCAGGGCAGAAATTTAGCATACTAGAATTAGACTCACTTCCTACTTCAGAACTATGATGCAAGATTATTTACATTTAAACAGTGTTCCTCGGTCAATATTAAAATCTTTTAGACTTTGTCCTTACCTTTAAACTCTTTTGAAGAATAGGAATTGGGAAAGAACTGTCCGATTTTGAGCTTAACCAGAGTCTAAACTCAGGGTCTACTGTCACCTCTGGGCTATTAAATCTGCAAAGTAAAAAATTTATATATTGATGTAAACAGTTGAACCAAACCAACATGGTCTAAGAATCACAGTGTTTCAATGTTTTAAGTAACCTTAGAAATCAAAGATCTTATAAGACGACCCTAAAAACTTTCATGCTTCTAAACAATTTGCACAAGACCCATTAATTCCTATTTAAAAAAGAAGTTTTCCCCCCCCAAGGAAAAAAAGGGGAAAGCAAAAAACACAGAAAAAAAATAAAAAATAAAAAAAAAAATGAAGAGTTCCACTGGGACGAGTGAACATCAAAATAAATGATGACAGAAAGATTATAATCCATTGAATAAAATAGGAGTCCATGAGCCCACGCTGATATAAATGAACAATTAATAAATAAATGGGGGAGAAGGGAAATCTCTTAGAGAACATCGCTTAATAAATTTAGAAGGAATCGTGGAGTTAGAAAGTCGCCATTGGTAAATAAAATTGTAATACTTCAGTAAAAAATTATTGGTGGACGTTAAAACCAGTGGGTTAAAAGTTTAAATGTATATATGGTTTGAAAGACCCAACAGGTGCAGAAACCACTTTGATCAAACGATAGGTGTTAGTATCACCAGTCATGGGACAGGCAACCTCATGTGCATCTTGGTATGAGGTACCAAGGAGGATATCACATTACTCCTGTGGTATTTCTGCATAACCTTCACCTCACCATAAGAAAATAGCAGACAAACCCAAATCGATGAACACTTTCCAAAATAACTGGCTTGTATTTTTAAAAATGTCAAAGGATGAAAGACAAAGACAGCTGAACGACTATTCTGAATTAAAGGAGATTTAAGAGACATGGCAACTGAATGCAGTGAGAAATCCTCAATTGGAACCTGAACTGGAACTTTTTTTTTTTCCAGTAAAAGATCTCTTTGGGACAATAAGCTCGATATGATTAAGTTTGGTTGATTAGAATAATCAGTAAACATGCTGAAATATTTAAGAGTCATGTCTGCAATTTACTTTCAAATCAGAAAAAAATTACATATGAAAGAAATGACAAGGTACATGTTAGCAATTGGGAAATTATTCTTTCAACTTTTCTGCAAGTCTGGAATTAATTTTTTTTAACTTACAAAAGAAACCAAAGCAACAAAAGCAAACAATACAAACCCCCCCAAAACGAATCACCAAATACAAAATTAAACAGAAAAATAAAAACAATCTGAAATTCCACTAAGTATAAGTATGTTTTCTTTTTTCTCTTTCTCTCTTTTTGAATAAAAAATTATACTGTATATCCTGTTTGTTTCCTGCTATTTTTTCTCTCAGTAGCATATTGAGGATTTATTTTTTTAATTCCACTGTAGGCTACGAAGGTGATAGTCTTAAATATTTAGAGGCTTGATTTGATAAAGAAATATGAATTTCTCTTACTTATACTCTGATGGTATAGAATGTTTTTTACATATCATTAATTACTATCTGCCATTATATTGTTTCTATCTTAATACACTTTTAGAAGGCCGATATGATGTCTCTGTATGTTTGCGTGTTTATCTACCGAGAGAGTTTGAGAAGGAATGAGATAAAGAAGACGGAAAGTAAAAACTAAAGAGGCTCTTTTTTCTAATAAAACCTGATGCATTTTTACAAGGTCATAGAAACTCGTAAAAAATTTTTCTAAGAACTTGAAAACTTAGGCAGTTTTCAAGTTCTTAGAAAAACAGAGCCCTCATAAGACTTAAGTTTCCTCTGAGTGGCCCAACGCATTATTTTACCACCATTTAAGCACAATAAATGTTGCCATTTCCTGTGGCCCTTCATCGTTTCGATAACTAATCCGCTCTTCGGCAAATAAACGTAAAACTCTTACGATTCTACAATAGCGCAAAGCCTTGGCATGAACGACGCTGCGAGATGGCAGTTCTGGAGGAAGACCCATTGCTCTGTCTTGCTTAGGGCCTTCACGAGGAGGTCTTCTGCTTTAGCCGCCTGGCCGTGGCCCAGAGAGAGCATGGTCACATGACGGGTCGTCCCTTTTAACTCTTGTGCAAATTTCAGGAGAGTATTGGTGAGATCGATCCCTGTGTAACAATGCGGAGAGGTACGCGCAATGGTGAACTCATTGAATTCCCTCTTAAAAAACACAGTCTGGCACTTACTGAGTGGTGGTGGGAGAAGGCGTAGATATAGTGGAAAGACCACAGTATTTGAAATTAGAACCTAGTGTTCAAATTTTGACTCCGCCACTTACTGACTGGGTAACCCCAGCGTTACTTGAGATGGCTGTGTACCCATTTTCAGCCTCTCTTGCAGTTAATTATGGGCATCTAAGTTTTCCGAATAGGCTTTGGCAGTAATGTTTGTTATATAGTTGTATAATTGTATAATTATATAATTGTTCTAGTTCTCCATCTGGTGTTTAGAACACGGATGTGATGGCTGGTGCCCTCGCTGCCATCTTGTGCCAAGTCTTGAAGAAATGGACAGCACCTATCATGAGTGCGTCAGGCATATAGCCAGTTGCATACCAAAAGTTTCAGATGATAAAGCCTCAACATGGAGGCATTTTGAACAAGATTTTTGCCCAACAGAGTCAAAGTTTGAAAATGGTGAATTCTAAAGACATATTTGACTTGGAGATGATAAAGAACAGGAGATGAATGAAGAAAATATTGTGCGTAAGGTCTGTAGATCAAAGACAAAAAAATAAAGCATTTGGAGTTTTGAAGAATACAAGGGCTGGATCAGCAGGGCCATTTCTGATAGATTATTTTATAACATCTATTTTTTTCATGAATTAATGTTAATTCAAAGAATTAATAAGTTCAAGGGAAATCCCAACTTTCTGATCAATAACATGTATTTGTGAGGTATTTTCTGCACAGAAAACTAGTGCTGATAAATTTTTCCATATTTGTGAATCTGGGAAATCTTATTTTTCTTAATTCTTTTACACTTTTAGAAAGATTCATTCTTAATATACTTCAAAATTTAAATCTGTTCCTTTCCCAAATATATAAATAATAGGAACATATTTTAATCATAGAATAACCTGACACAGAACCCACTTCTCTGCATCTTTCGACAAACATTGTATCGTCATCTTAACTGTTTGCAAGTAGCTTACCCTGGGAGTGAATAAGTATCAGCGGAGTGATAGCATTGCATTCTTTATATAATTCTTTGAAATTAGTTCCAGTTCTGTGAATATATTCGCTTCCTAGTTTTTCAGTTATAAACTTTCTCACTGCATTCTTTAAACGTTCTGGTTTAAGAATTTTTATCTAAAAAAGAAAATATGGAAGATAAGGTAACTTTAAAAACCGCCGAAAGGATATTCACTATAGTAAAACCACCACCGCCACCGCCACCACCACAACAACAACCCCTAAGGTGTATTCATCATGTAGGTTGTCAGTCAGGTGTTCCTTGTGCTGGAAAGATTAACGGGGGAGAGTATGTGTGGTGGGGAAACTGCAGTTATTGATTTTTTCTTTCTTTCTTTTTTTTTTTGGAGCCCCAGAAAAAGATATTTATTTTCCCATGTTTGTCACCACAAATTCCTTATTAACGATGTAAAAACCCATTTTTGTAATTTAAACAAGCAAAAGCCCCTCAAAATTCTCTCCTATGATAAATTTGATGACATAAGAATAATACCAAGTAAATGCACAAATGACAAAAGACGCAAGATTAATGGAATGTTCATCCTTCCTAAAATGTCTCTTAAACAGCAGAGGTAGAATCAATGCCGCCACCTAGTGGCAAGCCAAGCAAATCACATAGCATCCCAGAGCAAAATGGGGATCATACATAGGCCCAACATCTGGTTCCGGACCTAATATCAGGCCATCTATTACCTACCTTCCTGCAAAAAAGAAAAAAAAAAAATCACAGCAACATTTCTGAACCAGTCTCTCCTCTGGAGTCTCAGTCTAATCATGGGAATACAGAAACCCAAGCCTGGCCTAGGACAGGCTACTTCACATGAAACTTTCCTCTGACAATTGTCAGGTCAGTTTGCCCAGTCTTATGGCCTAGTCGGGATGACACAGGACAACATGGCCACATCCACAGTGCTCATCTGCTCTGAGTGTATGCACAGTAATTCCGATGCCTGCAGCCTCAAACACCTCCTCCTTCATCACGGACGCATTTTCCCACTGCAGATGTTCGGGACCGAATCCAGTCGGTCGGTCACTCCATCCTTCAGACGAGGGACTTCGCGACCTCTAAGCTCTTTGTAAGTTTTGTGTGAACCCCTCTTCTTCGTAACCAATTAATATACGCATTTCCCATCTTGCTTCAGAACTGCCACGTCTCCAGATTTCTCTTGCTGATTTAATAGTTCCTGAACCCCTGCAAAGAGCACAGCTGTGCCAGCGCCCATTGGACGATGCTCACTGATACAGTGGGCTAGAGAGTCCGCGTCGGCGCGCGCAGAAAAGCCTCCTTTCACCTGAGTGGTTCCGCTTCTGGATCTTCATTAGGGCTTCCGGCCATGATACTGAGCCTTCATCTTCGGAATTTGAATGTTTCTTCGCTGTACTCTCTGGTGGTGTCCGCCAAGCGCTGCCGTTAATGCTCTTGACCCTCCTCTGGCCCTTCCCAGACGCCTCTTTCTCTTTCATGCTCTGAGATCTTGCCGCGGGATGTAAAAATCCAAGTTACGGTCCCTGATTCTGCAAAAGGAGACCTTGCCCCAGGGTTTCCTCCTGCTCTGCTGTGCACGTCTAGAGTGAGTGCTGCGCGGATGAAAATCCAGTTTGCCCAGTAGATCCAGTTAATGAAAGTGTTCGAATCAGCCAATGAAACAGACGATCCGGTGCGGTCCCCCGACACCATCGCTGCTGAGGATCTGTGCTCCCAAATGTCACCATCATGTTGCTGGCTCCTCCTTTACTTTATTGATCAATCAAGAATTTATCAAATTTCTCCAATGTTGTAATTTTTTAACCCCAAGGACTTTTTTTTTTTTTGAGGTGGGGCGGGGGAGAGAAGGGGAGGATGGAAGAAATGGAGTTCTGTTGAAGTCAATTTTACTAGCTCTTTTCTAAGCAGCTACAAATACTTCTGAAAAATTCCTCGTGACCGTGTGTCCTCACTGTCATCTTTCCCACTCAGTCTTCTGTGCGACGGGCTACAGCAATGGAGAGAGGTGAATAAGCTAGACACAGACCGGGCCCACACGGAGCTCCATATTACACTTCTCCAGGGGACGTTTCTTTCTAGTATCTTCAAACCTAACCTCGTATGTGGCTCTCAATTTCCGACTCTTGCAGGGCGGGCCCAGTTTCCAATAGCCTAACTCAGTTTCCCTACATGTACGCTCAGCATTTTATCAGACCATGGCTTCTGACTGTGGGTTTGGAAAATAAAGTTTCTAGCGCATGAACCCCGATCCCCCCCGGGGAGTACGGGGTGGGGGAAGGTGAGTTTCTCGTGATTCCTTACAGTCTGTGCACATATGAGCATCTATCTGCCCCTCTCTTTTCCACAAACGGAGCTGTACTTTACAGATTGTTCAGTATTTTGCATTTATCAATTTTTCAGTTACTTAAGTATATTTTTATGTCATGACTACGTCAATAATCCACGTGTAGAGCAGGGGTATCGATCTACCTACAGTTTGCCAGGTAGATAGCATGATTTAGAGAAGCGGATTGAAGAGGAGAAAAAGAATTTTCTTGGATAAGAGAAAGATGCAAATATGATGCTAAATGGCAACTAGCTTTCAGCTTCCGTGTCAGGAAGTAAGGGGAAGCAGTGAAGACCGTGGAGCACTGGTCCAAAGCGGCAGGCGCGACTCAGCTGTAACTATTGCTACTGAGGGTTGCCCAGTATAGCTCGATCTTCCGATTTTTGATAGAAACTGGAAATCTGGATTTTTATGTGCAATCTCTCAATTTGCAAAGTTTGGATCAAAGGAAAAAACAAACAAACCTAACCAAAACCAAAAACACACCTGTACACCAATGTTCATGGCATCATTATTCACAATAGTCAAACGGTAGAAGCCACCCAAGTGTCCACGCATAGGTGAATGGATGAAAACAGTGGAATATTATTCAGCCCTAAAAAGGAAGAAAATCCTGACACATGATACAACATGGATGAACTTCTGAAAACATCGTTCTAAGTGAAATAAGCCAGATGTAAAAGATAAATATTGTGTGTTTCCACTTGAGGCATCTGGAATAGGTAAATTCATAGAGACATAAAGTAGAATACTAGTTGCCGGGGTCTAGTGCGAGGACGGACTGGGGTTCATCGTTTAATAGGTACCGAATTTCTGTTTGGGATGATGACAAAGTTCTGGAGATGGTGGTGGATGTACCATATGCCACTATATTTTGCATTTAAGTAGGGTTAAAGGGGATTATTATTGGGATTAAATGAAATGATGTATCTATATTTTGCCACGATAAAAAATAGAAAACAACTTACTTTCAGATATATGTACATAGAATTTTTAAAATAACATATTATGCTTTAGTTTTCTTTACTTGACAACTTTGAAGTCTTCTAAGAAAGATCTCCTTAAGTTCAAATCCATTTGTTTAGTGATAGATTGCTATTGCAATGTCGAAAAATGACAAAAAACCTACAGGCCAAATATAGCATGTCTATAATCCAGATGCATTTTTTTTTTTTTTTTTGCAATCTTAAATTTTAAAATGTTGCAAAGATAAAATTTAAGGTGAAAATCAAAAGAAATAGTATTGGCTGTCCAGGCTGGCATTTGCAGGAGGTTAGGGTCAAGGGGGGTGTGAGAGGAGGGTGTTTCCCCTCATTAAACTAGAGAATAAATGGGAAAACAAAACGAATCAACAGGACAAGTAATAACAAATGCTGGA
>NW_011888841.1:1708376-1712178 GCF_000151845.1 Pteropus vampyrus
AACGAATCAACAGGACAAGTAATAACAAATGCTGGAGAGGATGCGGAGAAAAAGGAACCCTCATCCACTGCCGGTGGGACTGCGAATTGGTACGGCCGCTATGGAAAACAGTATGGAAGTTCCTCAAAAAACTAAGAATTGATCTACCACATGAACCAGCAATCCCTCTACTGGGCATTTGCCCCAAAGACTTTAAAACTCATATCCCAAAAGATATTTGTACTCCTGTGTTTATAGTGGCATTATTCTTGGTGGCCAGGACATGGAAGTAACCGAAGTGTCCTGCAATAGATGATTGGCTAAAGAAGCTGTGGTACATATATACAATGGAAAATCACTCAGCCATAAGAAGAGATGAAATACTGCCATTTGCGACAACAGGGATGGACCTCGAGATAATCATGCTAAGCAAAATAAGCCAGACAGAAAAAGTTGAAAATCACATGATATCATTTATATGTGGGATATAAACCTAAAAGCAACGAATGAACAGGACAAACAGAGACTCATGGACATGGACTATAGACTGGTGGTTACCAGAGGTTTGGGGAGGAGGGGGAAGGAGGGAGGTAAAGGGGGTAAAAGGGGTTAAATACGTGGTGACAGAAAGAAATCTAACCATGGGAGGTGACCACACAGTGTAAATATATATATATGCCTTACTGTTAAAGCGTACAGCTGAAACTTACTAGATTTTGTTAACCTATGTCGCCATAAAAATAAATTTAAAAAGAGAATAAAAAAATAAATAAAAAGATTGTTCAAGGTGATAAGGATGAGTTCAGGATGATCTGCTTTGGTAAAGCATAATACAGTGTTACAGCCAAGAGCACAGACTTTAGAGCCAAATGGTCTGAGTTTCAATTATGGCTTCATCAGGCGTTTTCTAAGCTTTGGCTTCTTGTTCTGTAAAACCGGGGAAATAATGGTGCCCTCCATCCTAAGATTATCACGAGGATGAAATAAAATAACTTATGTGAGATGCTTAGCATACACGGAGCTTTTGATGTTTTAAGGGGCTCATGAATGACACCTGTTCACATCCCTAACCCACCAACCACTCCCCTCCCCGCCCCCGCAGCCAGATTCCGAAGCAGTCATGAAACAGAGGCGTCAGGCAAAAACAAGCCCTTTCTTAACCATAAAGGCCAAGCTGGTGCACATGGCTTAGGTATGTGTGCTTCCTGGCACTAAACCCTAGAATTAGACGGCCCTGCCTGTCACCAGCAGTGCCGGGCAGCCACTGGCTTTTCTCTGAAGAGCCAGGGTCTGTTCCTGTGTAATTTACAGCATTGAGAAGCAGAGCAGAAAATATGCTTTTTTGCAGGCAGGCGGATCCTAAAGGGACAGGAGAGAAAGGGCTGAACGATGCACCGTGAGCTTATCTCTTGCATCTACCCTTCTTGCAAGTCCTTCCTCTTCTCTAGGGAGGAGGAAGGGGACAGAGAGATGCCAGGGATGTCGCTCTGACTGGACTCCCTCCACGTCAAAGAAACGTCCAGATAGAGTGAGTCCGTTCCTCTAACGTTAACACTTGCTAAGTGTTAGCCTGTGAAATCAATGTTTTGTTTACGGAATTTTCGATTCGAATGGTTTAAGTTACTGATCAAGTGCTCAAAACATTTAGAATGTCAATATTTTCTCATAGCACATCTTACCAAAATAAGTCTTTGAAATGGAGTGAGTTTCTCCCAGGGAAAAGTTATCGAGTTACACAATTCTTCATTTTCATTCAAAAGTTCAACTAGATATAATTTAGAGAAAGAAACTGAGATTAGCAATCAAATACTTTGGATCGCAAAAAGACACCACAAATTAAAATTTTTGTTATATAAAGTTGTGACGTTCTTTTTTTAAAACATGGCTGACAACTTTTAAGGTGAGCTTTATTTCTACGGGATTGGAGACATCACTAACTATGCTTAATACAGCAAAAGAGGTCGATGTTAAGGCAGAATTAAATTTCCACCTGGTCCTGGTGAAGAGGTTGGTGAACAGCGCTTAAAGATGCTGGACAGCTGAAGGGGAAAAGAGAGGCAAAGGGCATAGCCAACACTTTATAAACTGCTCCTGCATATGTGAAGTTTTTCTGGTGAACGCAAACTAATAACTTTAGAGGTTAGAGATTTTTATTCATAAGCTACCTATAAAAGATAGAAAAAATAAGGATCGAATAGAAATACAACAAGAGTCTCAAATTTTTGAAAAACTGAATACTGACCCCTCTTCCCTCTGCAATAGAGTCCTACTGGATCACACTCCCCTGCAAGGTGAGAAGCTTTCTAGTCTGCATTTCTAGTCATCCTAGGCACGGCTATCATTGCTTCCTACCTTACATTTCTATGGCATCTCCCCAATGTTTAACTTTAAATATGACTTACAGATTATAGAAATAGCTTTTTTGAATATAACTAAAATAAGGTTGCTCATCTTTAAAAAAGTCCATGATACATAAAAATAGAGTTACAAATAGATAAATTTGGGGTTATTTGAAAAATAAAAAGATCTTCACTTTATAAAATGGGTCAGCAAAAAGTTCCTTTAATTCAAAGATGTTGACTGTTATAGTATAATAAATGATGAATCCAAAATTGGATAGTGACGAATGCAACAAAATAAAACAATATTGACCCAGAGAGAAAACTCTAGAGGAGGAGAACTTCTTAATCAGAAGTAGAAGTCAAGGAACTATAAAAGAAAAAAAAAAAAGACAAATTTGACTATGCGAACATTTAAACAAAATACAATAGACAATGACAAATTATGAAAAAAATATTTGAATGAAAAAATTAATATCTTTAAATTAAGGACAAAATTTAATAACCTTTTACACCAATAGGTTCTTACAAATGGACAAAGAAAGAGATAAACAATCCAGTAAAAATGGGCTAAGTACATGAATGGCAACTCCAAATGGTCAACGAACATCTGAAAAGATACTTAAACTTGCTGGTAGTCAGGGAAATTCAAATTAGAGCACTAGAAAAAACTTTCCAGATTGGCAAAAGTTAAAAATAATCAATACTCCTCTTGGAAAATGACACTCGTGGATTGCCGGTGGAAGTATAAATTATCACGGACTTCTAAGAAAAGCAACCTGGCAGCAGCTATCAACCTAAAAATAATAGATTTTTGACTCAGCAATTCTACTTCTGGCTACCCATCTCATAGAAATAAAAGCAAAGGAAATACGTGTAACGTTTATGTTATCGTATACTGTGGCAAAAATCTGGAAGCAAAATGGAGAAAAATATGGAAGGAAAACAAATTAGATTGTATCCTGAACAGGGGCGATGTGGGTGGAAGTGGCGGGGAAAACCGAGGAAGAAGGTTCAAAATGGAAAAACAGGAAGGAAAAGAGGCGCTAAAAGTAGCAAGTCATTTAAAATAC
Organism: Pteropus vampyrus; assembly: GCF_000151845.1. Classification (NCBI taxonomy): domain Eukaryota; kingdom Metazoa; phylum Chordata; class Mammalia; order Chiroptera; family Pteropodidae; genus Pteropus; species Pteropus vampyrus. Next base: position 1,711,768 of record NW_011888841.1, read on the forward strand.
GTTCTATTTCCTATGTAATTAAAAAAAACCCACGGATCTGTCGTATAAAACACGGATCCGTTCTCGAAAATGCGTATCTGTTATCTACGTCGTCTTGTTTAGATTCGAACATCGAAACCAGCGAGGTGCGAGGAAACTAACGTGGCATAGCTCATCTCTCTGAAATTTCGACTTCTCATCAGAGCTGCAACGTTGCTGAATATCATCAACAACGATCTTCCTAAGAGCCATTTCACGAGACTGTCGTGAGCATTACGTGAAAGAACAGGAGACCTGCTCGGCATAGTTACGTCCCTCTCTTCAGTGTTTTCCATAATATAAGATCCTGAGCTACATTTATAAGTTGATAATCTCCATACACATCTACAGAATCGAGTTAGTTAAAACGTGGAGTACTTTCTTACTTTCTTC
>NW_011888841.1:1712228-1721905 GCF_000151845.1 Pteropus vampyrus
TATAAATTATCACGGACTTCTAAGAAAAGCAACCTGGCAGCAGCTATCAACCTAAAAATAATAGATTTTTGACTCAGCAATTCTACTTCTGGCTACCCATCTCATAGAAATAAAAGCAAAGGAAATACGTGTAACGTTTATGTTATCGTATACTGTGGCAAAAATCTGGAAGCAAAACGGAGAAAAATATGGAAGGAAAACAAATTAGATTGTATCCTGAACAGGGGCGATGTGGGTGGAAGTGGCGGGGAAAACCGAGGAAGAAGGTTCAAAATGGAAAAACAGGAAGGAAAAGAGGCGCTAAAAGTAGCAAGTCATTTAAAATACGTTCTATTTCCTATGTAATTAAAAAAAACCCACGGATCTGTCGTATAAAACACGGATCCGTTCTCGAAAATGCGTATCTGTTATCTACGTCGTCTTGTTTAGATTCGAACATCGAAACCAGCGAGGTGCGAGGAAACTAACGTGGCATAGCTCATCTCTCTGAAATTTCGACTTCTCATCAGAATTGCAACGTTGTGAATATCATCAACAACGATCTTCCTAAGAGCCATTTCACGAGACTGTCGTGAGCATTACGTGAAAGAACAGGAGACCTGCTCGGCATAGTTACGTCCCTCTCTTCAGTGTTTTCCATAATATAAGATCCTGAGCTACATTTATAAGTTGATAATCTCCATACACATCTACAGAATCGAGTTAGTTAAAACGTGGAGTACTTTCTTACTTTCTTCCGGCGATTTTTCACTTTCCTCCAACGAAGCATTTTCTGAAGAGAAAGGTGTGCTCATCAGAAAATATACAGCCGTACTGTTTTTAAAAGCGTTCCATTGCAACACATTTGATAAGAGGGATTTGCATAGAAGAGAAAATGGCTCCAGGTGACCGCTGACATATTGGCACTGCTTCCACCTGGAATCCGACAACCAGTGAAGATGCTGATTTTTATAGATTTCATATAAGCCTGATGGAAGAGGAAAGAATGATCACATTGGAAGACATGTATCTTGTAGCTTCTAGTTACTCATGACAAAGCAGATGCTTAATAAATACTTGGTGTTGAGAGAAAGTTATTTTATCTAAAAATTAATTACATAAAAGATAATGCTTTATTGTGGAAAAAACATAAAATCTACCACCTTAACCATTTTTTAAATAAACTTATTTATTTAAATTCGTTTCAAGTATCCAGTACATTGGTTAGACATCGATAATGCTCATGAAACAATCCCCCCAATAGCTCTCTCCCTCCCCTGGCCCTCCACTTAGCCATCCTATCAATGCTAACTGCATTCCCTCTGCCATGCTCCTTCATCTGAACCGGGTTTAAATGTACACTTCAGTAGCGTTAAGTATATTCACGTTGCTGTGAAACAGGTATCCAGAACTTTTCCTGCAAATCTGCAACTGTGCCCATGAAACAACCCTTCTCTTCTCCCCTCCTCGCCAGCCCCTGGTAATCACTTTACTTTCTGTTTGTACGAATTCGACTTCTTTAGATAACCTCATATAAGTGGAATCATACAGTATTTGCCTTTTTTTTTTTTTCTGACTAGCTTATTTCACTGAGCATAATGTCCTCAAGCTACATCCATTTTGTAGCATGTGACAGGATTTCCTAATTTTAAGGCTGGATAATATTCCATAGTATGTATATTCTGCATTTGGTTTATCCATTCATTAACTGATGGGCATTTGGGTTGCTTCCACCTGTTGGCTATTGTGAATAATAATGCTATGAATAGAGGTGTGCAAATATCTCTCTGAGACCCTGTTTTCAATTCGTTTGGATTTAAACCCAAACGTGGGATTGTTGGATCATATAGTAGTTCCATTTTTAATTTTTTGAACCTCCATACTGTTTGCCATTACAGTTGCATCATTTTCCAATCTCTCTGATGGTGTACAAGGGTTCCAATATCAGCACATCCTTGCCAGCACTTTTTTATATTTTTTTGATAATGGCCATCCTAATGGATAGTATAATAGCTCATTGTGGCTTTGATTTGCATTTCCCAACTCTTAGTAACGTTGAACATCTTTTCATTTGCTCGTTGGCCATTTGTATAGCATTTTTGGAGAAATGTCTGTTCAAGTCCTTTGCCCATTTTTAACTGGGTTCTTCGATTTTTTGTTGTTGAGTTGGATGACTTCTTTATATATTCTGGATATTAACTCCTTAGCAGATATGATTTGAAATATTTTCTTATTCTATAGATTGCCTTTTCACTCTGTCGATTGTGTGCTTTGATGCACAAATGTTAAGTTTGATGTAGTCTCATTCGTCCGTTTGTTGTTGTTTTGTTGTTGTTGCCTGTGCATTGGTGACATAGCCAAGAAACCACTGTCAAGTCCAATGTTATGGAGCTTTTCTCCTATGTTTTCTTACAGGAGTTTTATAGTTTTAGGTCTTATGTTTAGGTCTGCATCCATTTTGAGTTGATTTTTGTATTTGGTATAAGATAAAGGTCCAGTTTCATTCTTCTGTGTGTAAATATCCAGCATCCTCAGTGCTCTTTGTGTGAGATCGTCCTTTCTCACTGAGTGGTCTTTGAACACTTGTCAAGGACCATCTGACTATATGCACCAGGGTTAATTACTGGGATCTTAATTTTGTTCCATTAGTCTCTTAAGTCTGTTTTGATGCCAGAACCAGACAGCTTTAATTACTGTAGCTATATAATATAGCTTAAAATCAGGAAGTGTGATTTTTTTATTTTCAAAATTGTTTTGGCTATTTGGAGTCCCTTGGGATTCCTTCTGAATTTTAGGAAGAAGTTTTCTATTTCTGCCAAAAATGCCATTGGGATTTTGATAAGGTTTGCATTAACTCTGGAGATTGCTTTGGGTTAGTAATGAAGTCTTAACAACACTAAGCCGGCCAACCTGTGAACATGGCATGTCTTTCCTTTCTTTGTGTCTTCTAATTAATTTCTTTCGCTATAATTTCTTCTTGTAGTTTTCAGTGTACAAGTCTTTAGCTTCCTTGGCCAGGTTTATTCCTAAATATTTTATTCTTTTTGATGCTATAGTAAGATTGTTTTCTTAATTTTGATTTCCTATTATTTCTATTTGTGATTGTATAAGAACGAAGCTGATTTTTTATGTTGGTTTCGTATCTTGCAACTTTGCTGAATTTGTTTACTAATTCTAACAGTGTTTTGTGAACTCTTAGCGTTTTCTACATATAAGATCATATCATCTGTGAACAGAGATCATTATATTTCTTCCTTTCCAATTTGAATGCCTTTTCTTTCTTTTTCTTGTCTAACGCTCTGGCTAGAACTTCATGTTAAGTAGAAGCGGTGAGAGCAGGGGCATCCTTGACTTGTTTCTGATCTTAGAGAAAAGTTTTCAGTTTTCCACCACTGAGCATGATATTAGCTGTGTATCATCTTTGGAGAAAGGTGTATTTCATAAATGACTTTTATTATGTCGAGGTAGTTTCCTTCTAGTCCCAATTTGTTGATTTTTTTTTTTTTTAATCAGGAAAGAGTGTTGAATCTTATCAAATGCTTTTTTTGGGGGGCATCATTTAAGACAGTCATGTGGTTTTGTCTCTCATTCTGTTCATGTAGTTATTACAGTGATTGATTTTCTTATGTGGAACCAGCCTTTTATTCCAGGAATAAACTGCACTCAGTCCTGGCGTACAATCCTTTTAATGTCCTGTTGGATTTGGTTTGCTGCATTTTGTTGAGGATTTCTGCATCTATAGTCAGGAATATTGGTCTGTAGTTTTCTTATAGTGTCTTTGGCTTTGGTATCAGGGTGATGCTAGTCTCCTAGAATGGGTATGGAAGTGTTCTCTCCTCTTCAAATTTTTTTGTAGAGTTTCAGGAGAATTTGTGTTAATTCATTAAGTGTTTGGTAAAACACTCTAGTGCAGCTAGCTGGTCCAGGAGTTTTCTTTTTTGGGAAGTTTTTGATTACTGACTCAATCTCCTTACTTTTTATAAGTCTGTTCAATTTTTCTATTTCTTCATTATTCAGTCTTGCTGGATTATACATTTCTATTTCTTCTCAGTTATTCAATTTGTTGGCATATAATTGTTAATCTCCTATGATCCATTTTATTTCTGTGGCATTAACGTCCCCTCCTTTCATGTCTGATTTTAGTTGAGTAATTCCTCTCTTATTTTCTTAATGGAGTTAAGAATTTGTCAATTTTGCTGAATTTTTCAAAAAGCCAACTCTTATTTTTTTATTTTTCTATTTTTTATTCATTTATTTCTGTTCTAATCTTTATTTCCTTCCTTTTTCTAGCTTTGTGTTTAATTTTTTTAAATCTAGTTCCTTGAGGTATAGGGTTAGGTTGTTTATTTGAGATCTTTTTTAATGTATGCATTTACAGCTATAAACTCAGTACTGCTTTTGCCCTACTCCAAAAGTTTTGTACATCGTATTTTTATATTTGTCTCAAGATAGTTTCTAGTTTTTCTTGTGATGATTTCTTTGCCCCACTGGTTATCTGAATGTGTTGTTTGGATTTTTCATGTGCTACTGATTTCTAGTTTCGCTCCACTGTGGTCAGAAAAGATACTTGATATGATCTCAGTCTTCTTGAATTTATTAAGACTTGTTTTGTGGCCTAACATGTGCTCCATCCTGGAGAATATCCCACACACACTTGAGAAGAATGTATCTAGGAGTGTTGCCGTTGTTCTGTGTATGTCCGTTAGGCTCCGGTGGTCTATAGTGATCTATGGTGGTCTATAGTTCAAGTCCTCTGTTTCCTTATTGATCTTGTGTCTGGTGTTCTATCCATTACTGAAAGTAGGGTATTGAAGTCTCCTACTATTATTGTATTGCTGTTGTCTATGTCTCCTTTCAATTCTATCAATGTTTTCTTCATAGAATTAGCAGCTCTGAGGTTGGGTGCATAAACATTCATAATTTTAATATCTTCTTGATGAACTAACCCTTTTGTCATCATATAACGTCCTTTGTCTTTTATAACAGTTTTTGACTTAACATCTATTTTTTTCTTATATCAGTATAGCCACTTCTATTCTCTTTTGGTTATCACTTGCTTAGAATATCTTTCCCCATCCTTTCGCTTTCAGCCTATGTGTATCCTAAAATCTAAAGCAAGTCTCTCGTCGAAAGTATATAGTTGTTGTATTGTTTTTTTGTTTTGTTTTGTTTTATCCCATAAGCCAGTCGATGTCTTTTGATCAGAGAGTTTAACCCATTTATGTTAATTATTGACAGGGAAGGATTTACTATTGCCATTTCGTTAACTGTTTTCTGTATGTCTTACAGCTTGTATGTCTCTTGTTTCTTACTGCCTTTGTATTTTATTGATTTTTTTTAAAGTAATTATATTCATTGATTCTTTTCTCTTTTTGTGTATACTCTATAGATTTTTTTTTTTTTTTTTGGTGTGTGTGTAGTTACTCTATTAGGGTTTTCCAGAGAAATGGAACTAATAGGATATATGTGTGTGTATATATATATATAAGGAGATTTATTGTACGAACTGGCTCTTGTGACTGTAGAGGCTGATTAGCATTTGAATTGAAGATGGCCCTCACCAATTTGGGTGGGCATCATCCAATCCACTGAGAGGCTAACTAGAACAAAAAACAGAAAGGGCAAAATTCCTCTCTTCCTTGAGCCTCATCTTCTCCTGCCCTCAGATGATCTTAGGACTTGGACCAGGCCTTACACCATCAGTGCCTCTGTTCTCAGGCCTTTGGACTCAGGCTGAATTATACCACTAGCTTTCCTGGTTCTCCAGCTTACAGGTCATGGGACAGCTCAGCCTCCATAATCGTGTAGATTAGGATTGTAATAACTACAGCAATTGCCATTTATTCATTCATTCATTCAAAAATGATTTAGTGCCAATTATATGCACAACAGTGTACAAGACAGAATGATGAATTAGACATCACGCTTGAACTGAAGCTGCTTTTAGTTTAATAAATATAAGTGTTGACTCAGAGCACCTTAGAAATCTTTTGGTATTTTTCAGGGAAACATGTTTTTAATGGGTTTTTACTAAACCCAGAGCGATGACTTTTACTCACTATTGAGTCGAGGTTGGGGTGTTACACCTTTAATATTTATCAATATGCCAGAGTATAAGAAGATGTTCCATTCTTTATCTGGTAGGGATCCGATGTCATCCTGAGTTAGACTTTCATTAGCATTATTTTGCATGATCGTAGTGCAAAGCAGAAAGGAGAAGCAAAGTTTATGCTTATTAAATAGAGCTGAAGAAACCACCTATGGGGGAAAAAGTAACTTAGATCAACAGGGATAGATTAAATAAATTTGCAAAATTCACATTAAAGAATGGCTCACCTTAAAAATATTTCTTGTCAACGCATCTGTTGAATTTTTGAGATGCCCCTCTAAGAGATCTTTCTCACGTTTTAACTTTGGTTCTTTTGAGTGATTTGTAATTTCATGAACTTTTTTCCGAGACACTTTGTCTCTTTCCAAACTGTGTTCTTCTTGTTTTTTGCTTCTGGAAACTACTGATGAAACAAAAACTTGCTGAAACCAGTCTAGGGAGAACTGGTACATGTAATTGATTTGTGTAAGACCAGCCACCAGAAAGTAGAGCAGGGCACCTCGGGTAGCGAGGGGGAGGTAGTTTTTACGTGTGGCTTGAATTTCACTTTCTGCTTTTTCTGCTGCATCGATCCGCTTTGAAATTTCATTTGAAGTAATTTTGGATTTTCTTAAGATGTCTACAATTTCCTCATCATCTAATACATATCCTAAAGACAAACAAAAAATAAATAAAAACCGTTGGAGTATTACATGGCAGTTTCTTTATTTTGTACTCTTCATAAGACGTTTTTTTTTTTTTTTCTGTTGGTTTTTTGTTCATTTTATTTCAGAGAGGAGCTCTTAAGGGCAGATAAGTCATATTTCTAATAAATTTGATTAATAGCACACATGTCCCCATTTCCCACGCCCTCATCTCTTCTTTAGATTAGAGTTTGTGGATTCCATTTTTATTACAGGCACATAATAAGCAGTCCTTCTATCATAAGGAATACATTTCCACTGTGACCCACTATACACTTAGAAAATGAAAATAAAATTTCCTGTAAATAACGAGTGAACCATTATTCCATGTGACGCACTCTGATATCGCCTGTTGTATTCTATTTTTTTAAACAGTCGATAATGACTAACGAAACTGATTTCTCATCTCACTAATAGGTTGCCCCTCGCTTTTTGAAAAAACACTGCTCTAAAAACACAGATGATAATTCTATCCCTTTCAAATATTGAAGACAGCTCTTATATTTCCATTATAAACTCTACTGTCTTATGGGCTAAACATTCCCATTCTCAAGTAGTTGTTTTTTTTTTAATGATATGATTTCTAGACCCCTCGCCAAGCTTATTTCTGAACACACCACAGTCTGAAAAGAGTCCTCTTAAAATGTGATAGATATCTGACACTAAAGGCAGCTTGATAGGACCATTGCAAAGAATTGTGTGATTATTACATTCCATGATCTGGACACCATATTTTTATCGATGTGGGTGACGCTTGACCTAAGCTGTGGGCCACCTCTCATAGGTCCCACCCTATGACACTATTGCCTACAGGGGTTGGGGAGTCACACCAAAGATAAAATATTTTCAAAGAGGTAGTAAGGATGATATATATTACTATTTCTTGGAAAGAAGTAGCAAAAAACCTATACAGAATCAAGGAGTCTTTTTATTTAGCATTTTTCAGGAACAATTTTTATTAAAACCACTATTAGCAAAAGGTTACAGTCTTTTGAATATCCCAGATGCTAATATGAGGAATAAATGGCGCCCTTTCCCTGTACTTCGGTGGACACGTCTCTTCCATTTGGCTGTGCCTGAATTACGTTCTTTTATAACATCTATTGGTAATCTAGTGGAAATGAGTTTCCTAAATTCTGTGAGCCACTCTAGCAAAGTAATCGCAAACCCAAGGAGGGGGTCGTTGAAACTTCCGACCTGTAGCTGGTCTGTTAAAAGTATAGGTGACCACTTGGGCTTGTGATTGGCATCTAAAATAAGGGGGAGGGGGCAGTCTTGTAGGACAGAGCTCTTAACCCGTGGAATCTGATGCTGCCTCAGGTAGTGTTGGAATCGTGTGGGACGGAAGGCCAGCCAGCTGGTGCCACACTGCTTGTTGGTATGGAGAAACCCCTCCTCCATGTTGAAATTGAGTATTCAGAATCCTTTTTAGAAGCAAGTGCATCAATGTGCCCTAGGAACTTACAACATTTTATATTTAGTTGTTTAGTTGTTCATCATCTAATACATTATATTGTTTGCATTTAAAGACTATGGTTTCTTAGACACTTCTTGTGTTAAAGAGGAAAATGATTTCTACTCCTATTTTAATAAACATCATACTTTAATGGAATACATATAAGGTACTGGACTGTGTCCTTTTATATTTTAGTTACTAACACTTGGGGCAAATGTAATCTTTTGGTCTCTCTATACTCTAACTTGACATACGTAATAGATGTCAGATACCCGAAGTATAGGCATAGAGCGAGGAGGAAACTAACCAGTCTCTGTGAGATTTTTTCTACAACTTTTACTGATTATATGGTAGAAAATGTCCTATAACATGAGCTAAAGCAGGGGTAGGAACCAAGGAACATCAAAATTCACAATGTTTTAATTTTAGAAATGGAGTGACTTGTCTGTATCAATCAGTTTATTTGGTGAAAATGGAGATTGGGTAGTTTTGGCGCCAATTCAGAATACGGTCCTTACAACTTTAATTGCGTCCTTCACAAAAGTTTGCAAAGGTCTCCCAATATCACAAAGTAACTTACCTTGTGCGTTCTGCAGTACAGTTAATGCTTTTTCTTCCAGTTCCTCAAGAGTCATGGCATCGAGGGAAATACTCTCCAATAATTGGTAACGCTGATTTTCTAAATGAGGAACTTCGTGACTTAATACAGTAGATAAGAGTTGATCTTGCAACCCTTGGAATGTTACCGTAAAGTTGATCATAGTAACAAAGTTATAAACTGATGGAGGAAAATGAGGGTTGTCTATTTCTGTAGAAATGTATAACCTAAAACATGGGAAAGGCACCAGTTATTCAATGGATATGCAGAGGAAAAAAATGAAACATATATTTAATAACGGAAGAAAATATTTCTCCTGGAGGTAAACAAGGTTAATTTTTAATGTTATTCAGACTTGTACACAAGTAGGCTCTTGATTTAAACTATGTGAATACATTTGCTATTTAGGACTTAAAAAAATACAACCATAAACCGTGTCCATACTATATTTAGTCTAAGTAAAAAGACAGAGTAAAGAAAAATGCTAACTGGTAGTGCTGACCTCTCACTAGATCATGGGAAGGACTGTGGTTTTCACCCCGAGTAAGAAGCCAGTGGAGGGATCTGAGCAGAGAGACATGCTGTGTTTTTAACAGGACCGCTCTAGCTGCTGCTGTCTGGAGAGTCGTCTGCAGAAGACGGAGCCGGGCAAGGAGGGCACTGGGAGACGGGCTGACACGTGAGAGATGACGGCGCTACGAGTAGCAGTGGCCGGGAGTGGTCAGATTCTGGGTCTTGTTTAGTCTTCATTGCAACCCAATAAAACAGGAAGAGCCCTCTTTCCATTTTATAAAGGGTGAAATCGAGGCTTTGAGAGGTTAAATAAGTTGCCTATATCGTATGGACAGGAAG
>NW_011888841.1:1721955-1743256 GCF_000151845.1 Pteropus vampyrus
GGTGCCACACTGCTTGTTGGTATGGAGAAACCCCTCCTCCATGTTGAAATTGAGTATTCAGAATCCTTTTTAGAAGCAAGTGCATCAATGTGCCCTAGGAACTTACAACGTTTTATATTTAGTTGTTTAGTTGTTCATCATCTAATACATTATATTGTTTGCATTTAAAGACTATGGTTTCTTAGACACTTCTTGTGTTAAAGAGGAAAATGATTTCTACTCCTATTTTAATAAACATCATACTTTAATGGAATACATATAAGGTACTGGACTGTGTCCTTTTATATTTTAGTTACTAACACTTGGGGCAAATGTAATCTTTTGGTCTCTCTATACTCTAACTTGACATACGTAATAGATGTCAGATACCCGAAGTATAGGCATAGAGCGAGGAGGAAACTAACCAGTCTCTGTGAGATTTTTTCTACAACTTTTACTGATTATATGGTAGAAAATGTCCTATAACATGAGCTAAAGCAGGGGTAGGAACCAAGGAACATCAAAATTCACAATGTTTTAATTTTAGAAATGGAGTGACTTGTCTGTATCAATCAGTTTATTTGGTGAAAATGGAGATTGGGTAGTTTTGGCGCCAATTCAGAATACGGTCCTTACAACTTTAATTGCGTCCTTCACAAAAGTTTGCAAAGGTCTCCCAATATCACAAAGTAACTTACCTTGTGCGTTCTGCAGTACAGTTAATGCTTTTTCTTCCAGTTCCTCAAGAGTCATGGCATCGAGGGAAATACTCTCCAATAATTGGTAACGCTGATTTTCTAAATGAGGAACTTCGTGACTTAATACAGTAGATAAGAGTTGATCTTGCAACCCTTGGAATGTTACCGTAAAGTTGATCATAGTAACAAAGTTATAAACTGATGGAGGAAAATGAGGGTTGTCTATTTCTGTAGAAATGTATAACCTAAAACATGGGAAAGGCACCAGTTATTCAATGGATATGCAGAGGAAAAAAATGAAACATATATTTAATAACGGAAGAAAATATTTCTCCTGGAGGTAAACAAGGTTAATTTTTAATGTTATTCAGACTTGTACACAAGTAGGCTCTTGATTTAAACTATGTGAATACATTTGCTATTTAGGACTTAAAAAAATACAACCACAAACCGTGTCCATACTATATTTAGTCTAAGTAAAAAGACAGAGTAAAGAAAAATGCTAACTGGTAGTTCTGACCTCTCACTAGATCATGGGAAGGACTGTGGTTTTCACCCCGAGTAAGAAGCCAGTGGAGGGATCTGAGCAGAGAGACGTGCTGTGTTTTTAACAGGACCGCTCTAGCTGCTGCCGTCTGGAGAGTCGTCTGCAGAAGACGGAGCCGGGCAAGGAGGGCACTGGGAGACGGGCTGACACGTGAGAGATGATGGCGCTACGAGTAGCAGTGGCCGGGAGTGGTCAGATTCTGGGTCTTGTTTAGTCTTCATTGCAACCCAATAAAACAGGAAGAGCCCTCTTTCCATTTTATAAAGGGTGAAATCGAGGCTTTGAGAGGTTAAATAAGTTGCCTATATCGTATGGACAGGAAGTGACAGTGGGGATCTCTTGCTGGTCCACCCTCTAAAACAGTGTCCTCCGCCACCTCCTCAAACACCCAATTCAAACATGGTGACCAGGTTGTCAATTCAGGAAAAACGTTACTTATTAATATTTCTAGAGCTATTCCTTAACCAATCATGTAGCATTTAGTGAGAAATAAAGAATGAGTTAATGTTTTCCAAGGGTATTCTGTAGGACGCTATTTTCTGGAGAGGGTTTGTTAAACAGAGGAGTTTTAATTAAAATAAAAGTCTATTTAATTAGTAAAAAGAAAAGTCTATTTAACCAGGAAAGACTCTTGTTTAACTTTAACCCAGAGCTTTTAAAAAGTACCAGATCCCTTTTTGAGTGACATCTATTAAAATCCTAGGAATGCTGTTTTTGAAGAACGTGCTTTGGAAGTGTTTAACGGAAGGAAGGAGGTTGGAAGAGAATTCTGAAGAGTCAGAGTTTGACAGCCCTGCCCAAGAGAGAGGACTCAGCGCCGGCAGAGTTAAGAATCAGGGCCACTGGTCAAAGAACCAGTCTCTCAGAGTCCCAGTAACTAAGCTAAATACACCGGGCGGGGGGCCATTGAAATCATCTTCTAATGCTCCTTGCCGATTACTTGTTTACCCAGCAAACTTCTGCTTATGAAATGAAAGAGGGAATGCATGTGTCTCAAATGTCTTATTCACTTGGGAATTGTATGTGTGTGGTAATTATATCTGACTGTATAACGCTGCTTTGAGAAGTTAGCTGGTGGGAGTCAAATCTCTGAAGCCCCATTACTGCTTGGAGTACGGTATGATGCTTATCTGCCCAGGCGAGAAGTCTCTATTTTTTTTTGCTCTAGATATCAAATATGGATTTTTTTTTTTTTAATGGAAGCAGAAGCTTTTCCCGTCCAAATAAAATGTTAGGCAAACAGATCACATCAACATCCTCTGGATCAAGCGAGACTCGGCTTTCTGTTTGTCGCTTTTCCCTCATAGCTTCTGAAGACTCTTTGTGGAACCTACAGGTTTCATCTGGCAGAGTTTGAAAAACATTGGTGGTGTGCAATGACTTAATAAATACAAATCTGTTCTCTATTCTGTATACTAATGAACGAAACATAAAAACTGGAAACATGAAAAATAAAAAGAACATTTAGATGCAATCTTACTTCTTCCTCCAGCTTATCAGACTGACCTATTGGGACCTTCAATATTATTGTCTCAAAAAGTCTGAATGTTTGACTCAGTTTAACTATGACAGACGTTACCTAAATTTGGAATTGTATTCAATCTCAGAATCATCAACCCTTATGAAATACTGTCCTCTTCTTTGATAGATATCCTTCTTCAAAATTGCCTTTAAACTTGGAGCCAATGTTTCAGGGAGATTCTGAAAAACCCAATAGACTGAATGAATGAATGAATGAATGAATAAATAAATAAACCAACCCAAATCATCTTACAACAAATAAATCAGTAGAAAAGACAGAGCTTTAAAAAAATGTAAATCTTGTTACTATCTGGACACCAGTAAAAGACAAATCTGAGAGAACTAAATAAACAATGAAAACTCACTGCGTGTGTGTGTGTGTGTGTGTGTGTGTGTGTGTATGTACATACACACGCACACACACACGCGCACACACACACACACATGCATTTTTTCCCCTGACAAAGTTACCTGTCATTTAAAACTCTTAGTCTTTACGTTTAGTGCACATATATGTCAACTACATGGAATTCGGGAATTAGGTCATTTTGTACAAATACCTGCAAGAGGATGCTCCCTCCTGTTTTCATAGCATTTTCAATTTTTTTGACGTAATTGCTGTCCTCAATGTAGAGCTCCTGCAGCCTAGATCCTTCCATCTGACGGATCCAGTTGTATGCTTGTTTATGTGGGTCAATTAGCAGTGGCCACTGCAGGCCGTTCTTGATCAAGATGGCGTTCTCCGCTGAATACTGACCGAGAGGTAGCCCCTGATGATGCCATCGGCTGATCTGGAATGAAACCATCAGTGCTCGCATTGTTTCACAAACTTCTTTGCATCTTTAATATTCTACAGCATACACCCACCCTTTAGTCTCTTAGTAGCCATCTCAGTTATTGGATTAGCTGTTGTGGTATTGCAGTGCCTGCGTTCAAGGAACCTTTATTTAACTTAATAATGACCCCCAAAATACAAGAGTAGTGATGCTGGCAATTCCGATACGCCAAAGAGAAGCTATAAACTGCTTCCTTTAAGGGAGAAGGTATATAGAAAGGAATGTATAGCGCTTGGTACTATCTGAGGCCTCAGGCGTTCACCGGGGGGGGGTCTTTGAACATATCCCCTGCAGATAAAGGGGGGTTACTGTACATGAGATCTATAGATCCATTTGGAAAAAACTGGCAACTTCAGAATATTGAGTCTTCCAATTCATGAACATAGTATAACTCTTCATTTGTTTAGGTTTCTTAAAATTGATCCCAAGGATACTTTATAGTTTTATTTCTATAAATTCTATAATACTTCTTGACAGATTCATTTCGATGCTATTATAAATGGTATCTAAAAACATTTTACACCCTATTTGTTACTGGTATAGAGAAATGCAATTGGTTTTTGTATGTTGACTTTAATTCTAGAAACATTGCTAAACTTTTATTAACGTTCATGATGTATCTACGTATTCTTTTAGATTTTCTAGGTACATAATATATCACTTGTAAAAATTTATACTTTTTTCTTTCTTCTTTCTTTTCCAATCTTAATCTTTTATTTATTTATTTTTTGCCTCGCCGCGCTGTCGAGGATCTCTGGTACAGTGTTAAACACAAGTGGAAATAGAGGAAAACCCTTTGTCATGTTTCCAATCTCAAAGGAAAAACTTTCACCTATGCTTTAGTTTTTCAATTATGGTACATTCTTTGACCTATGGTTCGTTTAGGAGCATATTTCCTCACTTCCAGAAATATGGGGATTTTCAAAGAAACTTTTAATGACTGACTTCTAGTTTAATTGCATTTTGATCAAATAATATATTCTGTATGATTTCTGCCCTTTGACAGTAGTTGAAATTTTATTTGTGGTCTATTACATGGTCAATTTTGGTAAGGTTCTATGTGTGCTTGCACAGAATGTGTCACCTGCAGGTGTAGGCTACAGTGTCTTATATATGCCTATTAAACCCATTTGTTGATGATGTTGGTCAAATCTTTTCTGACTGATTCTTATGTTCTTCTTCTATGAGGTACAGACAAAAGTATGTCAAAATCTTTCACTGTGATTGTAGATTTATCCATTTTTATCTGCAGTCCTCTTAATGATTGCTTTATATTATTTGGGGTCATTATTAGGCACAAACAAATTTAGAATTGTTAACATATTCTTGAGGAATTAAACCACTTCTTATTGTAACATAAGTTTATATAATTCCAGTAATCTCTTTTTACCTTAAAGTCTATTTTGTCCTTTTTTTAAAGGTAATCTATGGTAAATTTCTTCCCATTTTCTGCTGTCAATCTTTATGTTTTAGAACATGCTTTCTGTTTTGTGTTTTGGTTTATATTTTTATATAGTCTTACAATCTTAGCTTTTTAACTGCGCCATTTAGTCCATTGACATCTAATGTAATTATTAATGTATTTCGGTTTAAATTCATTATTAACATTATTAACAATATTTGCTTCTGAGACTTTGTAGGTTGAAAGGTCAGTTTAAGTTGTGTTTTCAGCTGGGGAACCAGTCTAAAATTATTCTCTGGGGATAAAAAAAAAATGTGTTCTTTTTTTTATCTTTTCAACATCAGCATAGAACTTACAAAGACAGACAAGTATTTATCTGATAAATTCATAAATGTTAGGTACATATTTTTGGCTGTTTCTAAGAATATTACCTGTGGCTTAATGAGTTCACCAATTTATTAATGAAAAGAGTTTCAAGGAGAGAAATTGGCTATATTTATTAGACGAGGTAGTAAGATTATAATGAGAAAAAGGGTATTTTGTGACTTTTGCCCAGAGGATGAGAAACAGGAGGTAGAAATAATTGAGGTATTAGAACTGTAACTTAAAATAACTTTAAGGCCTGGAGCAAACTTCAGTATTTCCATTTAGCCAAATAATTTTGAGGAAAGATCTAAGCGAAAACAATGCGCATGCACGCAAAATCCAAATTAACAATAGCAGCCACTTAACTGGATAATAGAAATGTTTCTACCTCATGTTTTTGCGCCATGACTTCAATTAAAGAAAAATTGGAAGACAAAGAAATGTTGTTGTTAGTGCAAAGTTTCTCCCATTTGTTCACAATCAACTGGCGAAATTCTGCTGTTAACACTCCGCTGTAGACAATGCACGCTGCTGCAAGAAGTATGTCACCCAAAATTCCTTCCAACTTCTGGTCGATTTGATTGATTGTTTCCTGCCATCGAGTCTAAATGTCAAAATAAAAATGAATTACCGATACTTGCCATAAAATATACTATTATGAGATGTTTTGGATATGGATGGTCTCCAAGTTAGATCTACCATTGTTATTTTTATCACTTTTCTCATGTTGTAGTTGTATTATAATTAATAATGAATACCATTAAAAACAAACCTGAGGGGAATATGAGTCCTATTCTTGGATTTGTCAATAGTATCCTATCAAGGTCAACAGCCACTTCAAATCACTTGTGTAATAAAGCAGGAAAATTTAAAAACGTATGTCAATTCATTATAATATATTATTAATAGTATTCAATAATAACAATAGTGACCAATATTTATTGAATCCTTATTTATCTGACAATTTACTTTGGAAATCTCATTTGACTCTTTCAATATCCTGTTCAGTAAAAGTCATTGACATTATTTTAAGATGAGGACGTTGAAGTTTAGAGAAGCTGAGCAACTTGCTCAAGTTCACAAAGCTTCTGAGGGGAGTAGCTGAGATCCGGACCCATGTTCTCTGGCTGTGTATCCTCCTTCTACAACCACGTATGTGCTTAATTGGTCAATAAACGAAGCATGGGGAGCAAGAACCCTCCCTTAAAATCTGGGATAATGCTGATGTCTACTGCCTCTCAGCACCTGCTTGGCTCTCAAGGACATCAATCGTCTTTCGAGGGATGTAATCTTCCTCTGATTGGTCTGATTTCATAACCTCCTTCTCCCTGCCTGCAGGAGCTTTCCAGGACATGTATCTATATAAATAGTTAAACTACATTAAAATTATCTTGAGAATTTTATAACATCCTTTGAGATGGCTGAGGTATGGCAAAACCAAGTCTCTATAGTCAGCTCACTGGGGATTGAGGTTTAGAGAAGAAAGATGAATTAGAAGAGAAATAAAAAGATAAGATGAAAGAGGTCGGGAGACCGACAGAACAAAATAAAATTTTATTTTTCCTTTTTAGTGACGTCTTCTTCCTTTCAGCGGGTTGTTCCTGTGCTACAAGAAGAGAACTGACCCCTCGCTGACAGGTCCACTTGGGCCTCAGAGACGATGGTGTGCTGACGTTCTAGGCACAAGAGAAACCAGCTTCTGATCTCTGTAGCTTGTAACCTCTGTTTTCAGACTACTTGCCCAGGACTCCTTTATTTTTATCTGAATAGGACCATCTACTAATCTCAGTAAGAAAATGGTTAGTAAGATCATTTTAGGAGGTATACATATATATTTGCCTCCACTGAAAATAACATCTTGGGGTTTGTCAAGCCCATCAGGAATTCATCAGGAATTAACAAAAGTCATACCTTCTCATCTTTTAGGGCAGTTAGCAAGATAGATGCACAATGCAGGCGCCTAGTGGCCAGTTGTCTTCGATTTGCTAACAGTTCTTTTTCGGCAACAATATCTTTGTAGGTTGCTTGCAAAAATGTCAGATGTTCTTCAACCTGAGAGACAATTTGTTATGGAGACAAATCCTACTCTCGTTTTGCCTCAAGAGCTTATTTATTACAAATATAGTGTGTAATCACTTCATTTTCACAACCTGGAACATCTCCCAGGAAAGATGGATTATATTACCAGTGAAAATATACATTGCAGTAATTAAAAGAATGATTCCTTGATATTGAAGATTATTTTTTAAAAATGTCATTTAAAATAATCTTCCCCAATAGATTTTTTTAAAACAATCTTAGCATTTGAAGATTCATCACTTTCTGATTTATTTTTCACAGAGAAAATTTTATGTCACATTCAGATTCTTTCTCTAAGAAAATGTTTTCACCCCAGAGTCACCGGCCAGCCCAGGGGAACTAACGAATTTTTGAAGTTATGTTGGAAGGATGAATTGGCTATTAAATTATCCCTAGGCTGTCAGTCAAAAACATATTTTCATAAATAGCTGATAAAAGAAGTTTTCAAAATCACCACTTACCTTGATAAAACCCTCGCTCAAAAGTATTCGGTGAATTCTTATAGAAATGAAAGCCTAAGGATATGGTCAAAAGCTTTGGCCCTCTTAATAAAAACCTCCACAATCTGACCCCAACCTTCCTTTCCATTTCATCTCCTTTATTATACCTGAGTCAGATTGGTTTATTTCATATCTCCTAAACATTCCTTAAATTTTCTCATCTCTGGTATTTGGCTCACATCCTTCCCTTATACCTGTAATATTTTTTACATCAGGATCCAGGTGAACAAGACTTATTTTTAAGTCCTTAAAATCCTTATCAACTTCAGCTGTCATGAAGTCTCAGTCTCGTTAAACCCACACTGATGCGCTGTTTACAAACTGTCCGATGTTATTTCTTGAGTTGTGGTCTCATAGTCTTATTATCCTTTTACTGTTATTTATAGTTTTGAAAGATTTTCATGTCTTCTCAAAATCTTGGAAGACTGAGTTTAGCATGGAGACCCGAACATGGTATGTATACATAATTATATATACAAAATTGTGCTTATTGAACACAGTTTGCGATTTGTGATTTTTCCTCCCATTTAATGAGGATTTAAAAAATATATATACACATTAGCTAATTTAAAAAATATATATACACATTAGCTACTTTTGGCATGCTTACTCTAATGACTTATTATTTATTCCTGGTTTACCCAAAATAATTATTCAGTTATTTACTCTTTTATATATTATGTTGTTTTGTCTGCTTGCTCATTCCCGTTTTGATGACTCTGAGAAAACTCCCTTCCTACTCATGACCTAGTGAGTTATTTATATATTAAAGTGTAAGCTTACTAATTCAATTAAACCCATAAAATTTCTATTATAATAACAGGCACTGTGTTCCCTTTAAGGTGACTTTTTTTTCTTTTTTTTTTTTTTAGCATTTTATTTTATTATTAGTTTCAAGTATCCAGTACACTGGTTAGACATTTATATAGTTTATGATAAGGTGGCATTTTTAATGAACACCCATGTAATACGATAAGTTCTGGCATTGTCTATTTCTCCCCAAATTCCCTAGATTTTTTTCAGAAATGTTTTTTTATATTAGGGTCCAGGTGAACAAGACTTATTTTTAAAATGGGAGACAGTACATGGTGGAGTGAAGAGAAAACCTCCACGAACGGCTTCAAACCAATGGAGTTAACTACCGCACTTAATTTTAAAACATAAGTGTAAAAATATACATTTCAAGTAGACTTGTTCAATCAATTAAAATATCAGAAACTTCTCAGGAAGCCTGCGGTTGAGAGATGGAAAGGAATGTGGAATATTAGTCAGGCTCGAACTAGAATTTGCAGTTTACCTTTCTCTTGGCTACCATTTTATTATTTTAATAATAAAAACAAAAGAATAACATTATAAATAAACAATTTGTTGGATAAATAAATAAAAATACTAAAGACACAAAAAATCATGGCCATCAGGAGAATGGATAAATAACAAAATTGAAAATACTTTCAAAATACGTCCAATACTTTTTACATATCTGAGTTTGCAAGAAAGGCCTATGGGTCTAGGCCGGTAATAAAAATACTTGAAGTTAAGTAAAGGCCTTATCATAGCCAAGTGAGAGCACGAGCCCAGGGTTGCCAGGTCTTCTGAATTTTCAAGAGAAGATAGAAACTCACATTTTAAGTGAAATCCCTAGATTAAAAATTTTGATAACTACCTCAACTTTTGTACAAGCCAAACAAAAGATGCCAATGGGCTGAATTTGCTGGACTGCCATTTCTGAAGTATATTATTTTATTTACTCTTAAAATGTAAGTGAGTTAAAGAGGAGACAGGGATTGATGATCTCAATTCTACTTCTAGTTCTCATAGTGATACTACGTTTTAATTTAAAACCAAGACATTTAAGGAATAACCATGTCTTTTTGAAGTAACAGAGTAATTGATATAAACAGGTTAAGCAGAACGTTTTAAGAACACAGATTAATACCGAGTGTCGTTGGTAGACCAAAGTTACAAATATCTCCTGGAAGAAATTTGGTAAAATCATAAAATAATATATTATTGACATAATAGTAATTAATATTATTGCGTGTTCTATTATGTGGCAGGTACTAAGATCTTCATGTATAGTATCTATAGTATTTACTTAATATTAACTAACCTCTTACTACTTTTATTATTATTCCCATTTTATCTTAAACAGATTACGAGATACTTACTTTTTCCTGATTTTTTTTCTAGTTTATAAGAGTGTTGATAGTTTAACAAGTAAAAAAATTTCTTACCAGCTGTAAACCTCTTTGTTTTTCTGCCAGCCTTTGCCGTGCAATTTTTAGAACATTTTGAGCTTCAGCTACTTGGATTTGTTTAGGGCCCACCAGCTTGAAAAGAATGTCACAACATTTAAGTGTTAAAAAACCTCAAGTTCACTTTAAAAAATGCCACTTATGTTTAAAAAACAATTATAAGCGTTAACTCTTAAAATTAGCTTTCCTAGAATTATGTGTACAAAAAAGAAATATAAAGTAGTTTAATATGGTGAAACACATTAAAACAAATAGTACAAAAGCATAGAGAATGAAAAAATTTGACAGAGGCGCTTGATATCTATGTGAGTTAGCATAATATGTTTGATTCAAGTGTTTTTCATTAGATATTCCTTCCACAGAAGTTCATTTGAGTATTGTTAAATAAAAATTATTTCTGGAAATTTAATCACTGTAATGTATCACTTCCAAATTGTTATATTTAGGAGGATAAGCATACCTTCTGTACTTCGTGGTAGTTATTCAGAGCTATGACCCACTGGCACATGGAGCAACAAGCAACAGATACTAGAGCGATCTTGTTTGGGTTGAAATCAGGTAAGTTTAAAATTTTCTTCAGCTTAATGAAAACCTAGAGAGAACACAGTCCATGTATTACAGGAGAAAGAACTGTTATTGGTTTGAAGTTTCCCCGATCTACCTTAGAATGAAATTTTATTTCATATAAGAAATACTCAACTACTCTTCAACAGTAGAATATACACCTAGGTACAAACTGGCTCTAGCGCCAGTAATTTTTTTTAAAAGGAGAGGGAAAACCTCTTTTACAGATATCTTGTTATTGCTATTGTTGTTACAGTAGCTTTATTACAGATTTTTAAAAAAGAACTCCATTTTACAAAAAGAAAACAGGTTAACTTTCTCCAGCTCTGCAAAATTTGGTGTGCATGGAGATATGGAATCTTTTTCTTAAGCGAATGAAGTCCAAAGTTAGTAGAAGGAAGGAAATAACAAAGATCAGAGCAGAAATAAACGGAACTGACTAAGGGACAATAGAAAAGATCAATAAAACTAATATTTGTTTTTTTGAAGAGATTAACCAAGTTGAAAAACCTCTGGCTAGGGCTTGCTTTGGCAGGACATGCACCAAAAAAACCTGTGGCTTAGACTCACCAAGAAAAAAAGAGAGAGGGCTCAAATAAATCAAGTCAGAAATGAAAAAGGAGCCATTATAACTGATACTACAGAAATACAAAGGATTATTAGAGACTACTATGAATAATCATAGGCCAATAAAATGAACAACCTAAAAGATATAGATAAATTCCTACAAACATATCACCTACCAAAAGTGTATGATTTTATTTATATGTAGAACCTAAAATAAAAAAAACAAAAAACAAATTCACAGATACAGAGAACAGATTGGTGGTTGCCAGAGGTGGGGGAGAGGCGAGGGGAATGGGTGAAATGGGGGATGGTGGTCAAAAGACACAAAATTCCAGTTAGAATATAAACAATGCCTATGGATGTAATATACAGCATGGTGACTATAGTTAATAATACTGTATATTCTATATTTGAAAGTCGTTAAGGGAGTTGATCTAAAAAGTTATCATAACGAGAAAAAAAGGAAACCATGTGTAATGATGGATGTTTACTAGACTCACTGTGGTGATCATTCTGCAATATATACAGATATTGAATCATTATGCTGTACACCTGAAACAAATACAATGTTATATGTCAATTATATTGCGAAAAAAATTTATCCACTCGTTGCACCTTCACGGTGTAACGCAATCCATCCGGAAAGACTTTCTCCCACTGTTGGGCTGTTCTCTAATCTCATTCTGATGAGACATGACACATTTTCCAGTTTCAGCGACATCTTGCTTTTCCTGCACACTTCCAGGAAACCTATCGTGTTTGGAGATACGGCTTGCTCTCTGATCTTTGAACTTTGACCACTGTCTCCCCTTTCTAATACACGATACCAATTTTGACTTCCATAGATCATAACTATAGGATGCATCAATGAAGCGTTAATTAGTGGCGAACTTTTTACCTTCTCAGGTATGCTGTCCTTGTCCAGGTTAATCAATTTTTTTAAGAAACCAGTCTCTGAAAGAAGCAACTTTGCAGTAGCCCAGTTAGGTTTCTTTTGCAGAAGAATACAAACTGCGTTCATGACCGTCAGCACAAGGAAAGGGGGACGTGTGTATACTCTGCAATAGACAGTGAAAATCTCATCAGCTTCCCCAGTAAAATCAGAAGACAATATACACCGAGTTTTAACAGGAATTTTGACGAGGAGAACTATTTGCCGACATAGAGCCTTTTTCATTATTTGGGCATCTTTAAAAATGTGGGTATCTTTAACATATGGGTATCTTTGCTTTAGGAAGATGAAATGCATCAAACTTAAATATGGAGAACATCTCCGTCATAGGTTAATTCTTTCACTATGAGAGTATTCTCTGCAGAGTTCTTCCTGTTTCATCGTAGTGTTGATTTACTGATGGCTACAAGCCTGAGACAGGGTAGGGGAGTTGGGCGTCAGCCCTTCTCTTGTGATTTAAGGGGTGCTATGAGGTGCAACTTCCCTTAAACATATCCCCTGATGAAGACTTTTCTTCATCTCGATCTCAAATTCCCACCATAAAGATCACTGATACAACAGAGTGGGAGGAGGAGATGGGTGGGAATTTGTCTCTCAAGTCGCCACTGATGTCGTTACTGGAACGTTGGGAACTGCCTCTTAGCTGTGTCCTAATCAAGTGACAAGCCTCTGCACCACTGATGAGAAGCCGACACTTTGGAAATCCAGAGGTCAGAGTGACATTCACAAGAAGTAAGTTTCAGTGAACAGCCATGCGGGTGGTGACTGCTGTACAACAGCATTTGGGACTTGGAACTAAAGGGACAGGTCTATCCAGGGTAATGAGTCTCCCTCAAATGAAAATCGTATAGACTTCCCCAAAGAAGGGAGGCGATGAAGCCAAGTTGATATGGCCAACATTATCTACAGGGGTTACCAGGAAGGTCCCCCTGCCTTGAATGTTGTCATTGGCGATTCATTCAATTATAGTAATCTTTGTTCTCTTTAACGGTCTTTTAAAATGTAGATATTTTTTTCAGGAGGACTAAATCACTAAATCATCGATACCTTACTTAGAAGTGATTAATCAGGTTGCTTTTCTGAGGTTATCAGTCTGGCTTTTCTGAAATAATGAGAAAGATAGTAACAGAAGAAGCAGCAAGAAAGAGACTAGGTTCACGGAAGAGGAATGAGAGTTCCCAAAACAAACTTATCCCTCAACTTCGCCTCGACTCTCTTTAAAGCAATCACGATGGGAACGTAGTCAAATTAAGACAAAAATGTATTATCTATGAAATGTTAACGTAAATTAAAGGGAAAGTAGGATCGAACTGACTATAGTTTAATGTAGGCGCCACTTTCCAGAACCAGATATTTGATCCAAAGCGAGTCCTGTCGACACAATTTGCTTTAAAGTCCTCTGTTGCTACACAGAAACACTCTGTCTTGGACCCTTACTGGTTTACTCCGATCTGCATTTTCTACTTTCTTCTTCCTTCTTCTTGTGGCTAATGTTGCAAATTGGCAAAGGACTGTACTGTCACGGGCAATCATTTGCATTTTGATGATGAAAACGGTGGCTAGGAACAAGAACGGACTAAACTGTGCACCTGCTAGGTGTCTTTCCTGCATATCCTAAGAATAGCAACCAAGACCCTATTATAAGGCATTTCATTTACTGAAATGAAGTGAAATGTACACTATTGACCTCACGAGGACTATATTAAAAAAAATTCAAGGACGAATTCAAGGACAAGGATAGTTTTCTTTAGGTTTTTTGCACTAGAGCAAGAAAAAGGACCTACTTGATCTGAGGAAACCTCTTAGCATTGAAGCAACTTTTACTGAGCGCGTGCCTTATCCCAGACTCTATTCTAAGCATTTTAACATGTTTCAACTCATCCAATCCCCTCAACATCTGTTATTGCATAAAAAGGAAATTGAGGCTCAGACAGTCTATGTAACTAGAAAGTGGCAGGACCAGGATTCCAACCGAGGACACTCAGTACCAGAGCTCACATGCTTAACCACTATACCACACCGCCCCATGGAAATTAGGCTGAAGGGAATCTGAGCTGATCTCTCTCCCTTGGGAATACCTGCCAAAGGAAAGCTAAGAGAATAGAACTTCCAGAACAAAGTCACAGGTACAGAGGGGACTCTGCTGGGGAAGGGCTGGGCCCTGCTGCTTCTCTGGGGTCATCTCCTGACACTCCCTCTCGCTCACAGAGTGTCAGGCATCCCGGTCTTTAGCAGCTCCTGAAACCCGGCAAGCACGTGTCTGCCTTAAGACGCTTGTGCTTTCCGTTTCTTCTGCTTAGACCACTCCTTCTCTAGATTCCTTCCTGGGCCATGTCAAACCTCATTCAGTTCTCCGCTTTACTGTCACTCAGCAGAGAGCCCTTCTCCAACGTTTACGTGCTGTGACTTTGGCACCTAGAATGGGGCCTGTCACACAGTGTGCACTCAGTGTAGCCGCTGAATGAATGCAACTTTAGGTGGGATACACCTTCAGCCTTGCGACATGTTCTGTTCTTCCTGTAAAAATACATTGATTAAACCCTCCCCCCCCCACCTTTTTTTTGGCCATTTGCTATTCTTATCCCTAGAGTTAATAACATGTCATAAATATCACTGGAGATGTGCTGCATATTTCTGCATCTTTCTATAAATAATGGAAAACTCAACACATTCTGACAGTTCCAATTGTTTGGAGAGTTGAAGAGCTTACGTTAAAAATTATCTCTCCTAAAGATTCAAGTTAGAGCCATCAGGTTCAAATCTTTGTACCTTAAAGTATTTCATTTCTCTTGCATTTCCTTATGAATTTCTCTTTAACTGCTCTTCCCACACACACAGGGAAGGCTGAGCTGGGCAAAGGGGACAAGGGAAAGTGCTTCCCATCTTGTGCCAGTGGCCAACAGTGCAGTACCAGATGTGCGTTACTGCATTTCTACAGATCTCCCACGCTCTACAGCTAAACTCACATAAACGGCAGTGCTGTAAACATCGCCTCTTATTTTTGGAACTGCAGGTCAGATGTTTATATAATCGCTACGGCTTTTCTTTCTAGTCCAGGTAATACAATATTTTAATAATTCTAAGATGCACATTTTTACATCTCTTGAGATTGAGATTCAGTTGATAGCCAATGGCAAATTATATAGTTTACTTGGTAGCATTTTTTCTTTCTTAAGGAGACATAAAATACTGCCATGTCTTTATAGTTGATGGAACCATAACATTGATTAGATACAGTATATAACACACATAAAAAATTTTTTAAATAACCAAGATGGGTAAACATGACTTAATCTAAAAATGGAATAGAGACTTAGTAACTTTTGCCACGTATTTATGCTTTATCCTGAGCTTTTCCAACTCAATAGAAACAGATAAACTGCTTACCTTAATTCAGAGACATTAGCTTTATCCAGGGCATTTAGAGCCACGATTGCCTTGTCTAAGGCCGGCAGTACACTTTTTAGTTCATTGGCAGTTTTCTGCAATAAAGTTACAAGCCTCCAAATACATATTAATGAATATAGTTGCATATTTAACATTTTTATATTTTAAACTTGGAAAATACAACTTGACATTTTTACAAGGTCCATAAATTATGCTTCTGACTTAGGTACGTACACACTGTTGGAAATGTGTTTTACAGACCTAAATGAAGGGTGTTGCTCAATCCCCTATGAGAAGCCATCTGTGAGAAGCAGAAACACCGAGTGGTTGCTGCCTTCTCTAATGGACTCAGTGTAGCACTCACGATGTCCCTTTGAGGAGTGGTTCAGTTAGAGGTGGCTTCAGAGCTTCTCACCTGCATAAGTCCCTTTCAGAGCCCAGGAAAGAGCTGTGCCAATGTGTTTGTAAGGTCACGTGTTTTCGTCAGACTAGCAAAAGTAAGACATTTTAATTGGAATCAGGTAAGAACAATTTCTCTTTACACTCTGACTCACTCTTTGTCAGGTTTCCTGTAGTCAGGTGGCACCGAAATAGCTATGGACATTTTTAGGATCTGGGTAAGGAGCACAGTTGGGAATTATAATTATGTCGCTCACAGTCACTTCTTTGTATAATTAAGTCGTTGCAAGCTAGCTCTAAAAGGAGTGACTTCTAGAAATACTTCCAAAAAAATTCCAGCTTTCCTGGCGATGTGACATTGAGGTGCAGGGCCAGAAGTCATATTGTGATAGAAACTTGTCCTATAGTGGCCAGCACCAGAACTGTGTGAGTACTGGAGGAGAAACAAGGTTTGCAATGTATAGATCCAGAATCTGGTCTGTGGAAAATCTTGCCTTTATCAGATGTATAAAATTATAAGGTCCACGGTCAGATTTTCATTGATACCTCCTCAGAATGGAAGTTTAGTTCTTCATGAGTATATTCAATAATGCAGCATATATTATTTTAAACCTATTATCTATTTTTCCTTTTTTTTTTTTTTGATGGGAGTTGAGCAAAAGAGTTCATTAGAATTCCTGGGTATTTAGGTAAGCATGGCGGTGTAGGTAAAGATGTTTTGGAATGTCTTGATGAAATAAATAAGAAATTACAGATTCCTTATATAGATATATGTGAAAGGTGTCTTATTTTATCATTTTAATTTTTATTTATGAATAAATAATTAAGACAAAAATTTGTAGAATGTTAAAAGTAATTGTGTGTTAAAATTGATAGAGATTATTTTGAGATTGTGGAGTAAAATGTAATGAAACTTTTCAGATCATGCCAAAAGCAAGAATTCATTATGAGAAAAAATAAATTTAGGATAGAAGTAATGATTTGGGTTTGGGTCTGTTTAATAATCCAATTAATGAAAAATGCATCATATAATTATACTAGAAAAACTCAAGTTTTTGGCTGAGTTTGCAAGACATATTAACATTAATGAAAATATAAATACCAGAAAATACCTCAGTTATGAAGATATTGATGGAAAACTGGTTAATGAATATTGTCAATTCAAACAGTATTTAAAATTAATCACTGCACAAGAAACTGAAATGCCACTGCTAGTTTGATCAAATTTGAAAGTAATACTAATAAAAATGTTCATGACATTATCAGTGATGAGTTATGAAGTTGACAAAAACTTTCACAAACTATCAGAAATGAAAAGCACATTTTAATCAACATTAGTAAAGATTTTATAGGAGATGATATTACAGAATCATTATCATGTGAAGAAGGGATCAGTACACAGTGAAAAAATGCAGAAAAAAAGTAGTAGGAGGTGTGGAAGGCAGTTAATTACTAAACTGTATTGTAATTTTTCTAGACCTCGTGATGTTTATAATAATTGTCAGCTTTTAAACATTTATATATTATCTGATTTCTTTACTTACTCTAAATAAGTATTAGCTTTCATGTAAGGAGATTTACTGACTATGTTACCCAGTTTGAAGCAAACTAGCTCTTAAAACACGGACAGGAGTAAAGGGCAGGCTGAGACCTCTCTCATCCCTGGTGTAAACTCTTCTTCAGCCGTGTTATAAGGTGAAAACGGGGATGATCTATTCAGCTCTGACAAGAAGCCAGACAAATATTTAGAAATCACTAAAAGGACCATTGGAAATATGTATTCACATTTGCTACTGCTCACAATAAACCTGGGTATTTATTGCGCTTTGGGACATTAGCTAATGAGAGTAGCTCATGTATAAATAAGTACATAGATATTAGGGGTATAGGCATATATATACATATATATGATAGATATTATAAATTGCCGGAGTTGCTCGATTAAAAACCTTTGCTTATGGAAGACAAATGAAACTCCATTCTCTGCCTCCTCTGAGAGGCGGGGTGGGGCTACTGAACATTTGGTTACCTGCTACCGCAGACTGTTTCCTGGTGGGATTCTGGCTAAAGAGGATTGAGAGGAGCAGCAGGTCAGTTAAAAAAGAGAGAATTACTCAGTCAATAAGGGAAGCGACACGCACCAAACAGATAGTCCCCAGAGCTGCTTTACTTCCTGCGGATGTTCCTCTTGGAGGCCACGTGTAGTTCTGACATGGCTTCAGTGAGTTTCTGTTCATTGTAACCAGAAGAACTGGCTTATCTGTCTCTTGTAAGGATTATAGGTCCCTCAAGAACAAGGACCCTGTGTCCTTGTACTCCCTCTTTTCATCTGATAGTGTCTTACACGTAGTAGATACTCAATAAATATTTGTAGATACTCAATAAATATGAAAAGTATCCAAAGTTGGAGCACTATACATTAAAAAGCCTGACCTGTTAAATTTGGGGATTAGGAAATGATTTTGCAAATCTCCAAATGATTTTTAATGATCGTATTTTAATTTTACCTGAGCATAGTTTTCCACAATTCGTACTTCTTCTGCCATAATTTCTTCATCCTGTTTGACAAGCATCTGAACTTTCTCAACTACTTGTGAATCTTTCTGTAGTTTTTCCATTAAGATTTCTGTTTCCTAATGAACCAAACAATTCTTCTTAACATGAATTTTAAGAGACATGATCTTTTGTAAAGAGAAATTCAAATAGCTTATTTCATTCCTATAAAACTGATCAAAATCAGCTTGAAATATATGTGTTTAATAGACTGAGGGATGACTATAATAAATATCATTTCATATCATACACATAAAGAATAATAACAAGTAATGATCTTTAGGACACGTGGCAGCTTGCAACTGACCACAGCACATTTCAGATGGATTTAACTGATAACTACAGAATTTTCTATGTCAATTTTTATTATTAGTTATGTACCTATTCTCACATTTAATTAGTAAAGAAAATGATGTTAATATTTTGCTATTACTGTTGCTCTTTTCCTCATTTTACAGATAAGAAAATTGAGACTAAGAGAGATTACACGGTTGCATGGTAACAAAGTGAGAATTTTAATCCACACTTGTCAAATACCAGAGACTTTGCTTTCAAACACTGTTTGATATTAAACTTTAAAATCTTTAAAAAGAGACTTTAAATGAAATATACCTTTGTCTTTTGTTCTATCTGAGGGCCAAGAATCAAGAGCTCCTCCTGCATATCTGTAACTAGAGTGGTTGCTTCTAGAATCTTGGATAGACCCATATGGAAACGGTTCCTGAAGGCAAAAAAAAAAAAATGTTAACAGGTGTAAGATGCAACAAAATATTAGCAAAGCAAGATATACTGTGATCACGGAATGGAAGACAACAGGGTAAAGGTGTCAATTCTCCCCAAATTGATAAATAGGTTTAATGCAGTTCCTATCGAAATTGCGGTCAGATGTTTTTTGTAGATAGTCAAGCTTATTATAAAATTTAAATGGAAAGATATATGAACTAGGATAATTCAAATAATTGTGTAAAAGAATAACAAAGTGGGTAGAATCACTCCACTTGATTGTAAGACTCATTACATAGTGACAGTAATCAAGGTTATGTGGTATTGGCAGAGGGACTTCGCATCTAGATTACTACGATAACTCTCAAATCCTGTTTTTATTTTTTAAAATTATTTATTAGTACTATTTATGCCTACAGCACCTGGTCTCCCTAGGTGGTCTCCCATCTAAGTATTAACCAGGCCCGACCCTGCTTAGCTTCCAAGATCAGACATTGGGCTTGTTCAGGGTGGCATGGCTGAACCATGCCATGGACTGTGGCTGAACTGGGGCACGAACCTAGGACCTTCTGCGTGTAAAGGAGACGTGCTCACCGCTACACTGTGGAACCACGTCCTTGTTTTTATTCTTGTATCTCTCCAATTTATTCCCCAGTCTAATCTCATACTAGAGTGATCTTCCTAAAATACAAGTCTATTTAATTACTCAGAGTTACTATTTGTTCTGTGCTGTGTATGCTAGAACAAGTGTGCTTAGCATTTAATCTGTAAACATATCAAGAAGCAGGTGCTATTAAAAATAAAATGAACTCTTAAAGGACAAACTGAAAAAGGTAATTGGGTAACCGAAGCTCACACTCAGGATAGGCAATTTGGGCTTTAGATGTGGTCATTCTGCAGAAGAAGACTTCCCATTTAAACAGAATGTTGAATTATGAGTTCTGGGGTTGGGAAGAGGCACACGCTGGCTGTGAGAGACCCAAGCCACAGCATTAACCCTCCCCGCTTTTTCTTCTCCCACATCTACCCCTGGGAAACTGGGCTGCCGAAAGGTGTGAGGAGCCGAGAGGAGCTGGGGACCTGTAAGCTGATGCTTCTTCTACCACTTAGCTGTGCGAGATGGATGTAAGCAGCTATGAATATTAATGATAATGACCGGGCATACGTGACGACAGCTTTTAAGGTGGTCCTGGTATGACCTGTGCGCCAGGGGTCAGGAGATGTTCTAGGATCCTACGTCATATATAAGGAACAAACTACTGAGCCGCCTGGGGACATGTCTGGGGATACTGGGGTGAGGGGCGGGGGCGGACATGGGAAACACGGGAGAAAGGTGATGTGATTGTGACAGGGACTGGTCACGCAATCATGTGGCTTAGAATAGGGAGCAACAACCTATGAGGTTGAGAGGGGACACCTCCAAAACGCGGAGGTTAGAGGTGGAAGGAGGATCTACTAGTTTCTCTTGACTGTTATCGACAGGGCATCTGGCCGATCTAGCCAGACTTCGTCCTCCATTTAACTTCTGATCAACAAAAATCTTAACCTGAGGACTTTCAGAAAGACCCCAGGCACTGCTAACTCTAGGGGAGAACAGCCTTTACTTAAAACACCAGGACAATATAAACTTAACGAACGAAATGATTCCTTTTAGCTTCATCGTATTCACAGACTATAGCAACTGCTCTGAATTTAATTGGCGTTGAATCTGCCACACTCCACCTGACTCTGCTAACAAAAACTTAATAATATTAGACCCTGACTCCCAAAATGCTGCTGTTGATGTTGCCACTTCTTATGTAAAAGTCAGGCCTATATTTACCTAGCACAGAACCTCATCTAAACGTCTAAACGCTACCCTGGGCTTCCTGCTGGCTTCCTGAGGCCAGTGCCTCTTAATCACATTCCTAACTGGCCTGGCTCCAGACAGGGAGCTTGACTGTGTTTATCCGCCAGGTGGGAGGTGCAGTCAT
>NW_011888841.1:1744966-1764888 GCF_000151845.1 Pteropus vampyrus
CATCCATCCATCCATCCATCTATCCATCCATAATCTATCATTTATCTATTATCTACTATTTAGATATAGAAAGAGAGTAGAAAGAGTATCTCCTTTGCTTAGTTTTGGAGAAAATATTGTCTTAGACCTAACTTTGTCCTGGTCATGCATCTCCAGTCCACCAAGCCCAGCCAACAATCTGGTCACTTTTAACCCAGCTACATTTTTTTTCCTGGTTCTATCTCTACCCTTCTTGGCCTTGGCCTTCCTCGAACACTTGGGCGAGTAAGGCTGCAAGCCCCTCTCTAAGTTCAGGCCTCTATGCATTTACAACTTCTTTTGTCAAAATCCCATGGGATCTTCAGCTGAACCACTCTAAAAGAGGTTCTTACTTGCAGCTCAAACCCTGAGCTAATTTTGTGTGTGGCTTGTGCTCTCATTTCTTTGTAGTTTTGCTGTCGCAGCCAAGCCGGAGGAATTTACAAGAAATACACAGAAGGTTGCAGCATCCTTATCGTAGGGTCTGGCGTGCAAAGTGGAGGTTGTGTTCCTTCATGGAAATGCACTGCTCACCATGGGGACAGAATAGTGAAGAGACCCAGGCAGTAAGGAATCTGGGCATCTTCTAAATCGGGTGAATCAGGGAGCAAAAGAGACAGGAAGTTGATAAAGAGTCAAGACAAACACTTGACTCGTAATTTTGCCGAGAGCTGCCTGTTTTTGCCCATATGAAGTTTCTTGCTATTCAGAGACATGATACTGTCATATTTGGTTAATCATCTGAAAACTTCCTTTGTATTAGGTTTTTATGTGTTTTTTTTTTTAAAAGAAGTTATATTTACCTCTCTTTTCTCTAAGTCCACCTTTTCTCTTAAGAAAGAGTCGGCCACGACAAAAAGAGCCTCTTCTGGCCACTTTTCATACCAATCAATCGTGCAAGTGCTAATCATAGAAGAATACATTCTGCAATTATGGCGGAAGTTAGGTCCTGTAGGACTCATTATTATGAAAATATGAAAATTTTTATATATTCTCTGAAAATTAATGAAAATATAAGTCATTAAAATGTAATCGACTACTTCGAAAAAAGATTATATTGCAAATTCCATTTTAAACGTGTTTCAATTCTTCCCTTACTCAGTAAACTGGCCAACTGTGCAGTGAGCGCCTGCTGTGACCAGAGCCCTGCCAAGGGAAACTGCGAGTCCCATGGAGCTCTTCTGAGGAAAGTGGCCAGGTGCTGCTCTGTGTGACCCCAGTCTCCTGGCTTCAGCTGGATGGACCATGCAGGGGAGACACTGGACTCCAGGACATCCCTGTAAAAGCCAACTCTTGTGAGGTGGCCTGGTGCTAGAGTTGCGTTCAGTAGGTACCCTTACATCAGATGGTGATGGGTCTGACTATCAACGCTTTCCTCTAGGGTGGTGTGCATTTGAGACCCACAGAAACTCAAAGTGAGAAATGGCCATGAATTAAAGTCACAGAGAGAAACAGAGACCATTGTTGTGGGTGGAGCACCAGGGAGATATTAATAAGCTACTAGAGCTGAAGGATGATGCCTAAGCAATATTAGATTCTATACAATTTTGCAGGTCCAGGCAAAGCGTTAGTTTCTATGAAGTTTGCCTGCATCCTTTCCCCCCATTAAACCTTTCCCTCCACAAGTTATGCTGCTTCTGCTGCTACTGACTTCTTGGAATTACTGGCCATGGGGCACGGATTCCTTTCCCACTTCAATATATCACTTTATAATAAAACCACATTTCTGAAAGCAGCCTCGGTGAGTTACTATTTCTTTTAATTTGAAGAGTTCGACTTGTACAAAGTGATAATATCTTTGAGGATCAAGCAACCTTATTTTGCCAAATTAGCAAGATAAAGTTGAAAGAAGGCTGTAAGTGTAACATTTTCTTCTTTTTGTCTTCAAGAATTTTATAAAAGCAAATTAAATGGCTCAGTGCAAAATTCACACCATACAGAAATGTTTAAATTCCAAATGAAATTACCTGTCTTTGCTTTACCCATGCCAGCTCCTACTTGAACATATCTAATATTAACAGCTTAAAATGTGCCTTCACTATTGATTATTATTGTAAGACACTTCAAATCATTTTTGGAAGATATATATATTTCTAACTGGGATTCTTGGTTTATTTTTCATTTCCGGAGCGCACTGTTCTCTACACTCCAAATGAGAATTTCTTTGATCTTTACCACTTACAATCTATTAGATAAACCTACTTAGTATCAGGGCACCAGAGTGCCACATGTTATCAGGAAAATTGCTGTCCCTTCTTTCTTGGGATCTGACATCTCTTGATATTGCCCCTAATTATTATTATTATTTTTTAGCCTTTAAGAGTGAGGCATTTTAAAATATAACTCAATCCAAGCATCCGTTCATATGATATTGCTCTCTCTCAATTGTGGATTCCATTTCTGGAATTTTTTTTTTAACGGCTTCTTGTTCCAGATCACAGAGTATCTGTTGAGGAATGAAGGGTGGCCCAGCTGAATTTTCAAATGACTCCATGATAGACAGAAACTGGCACCAGAAATAAGTTGACCTGTGGTACTTTCCCACTGAACCCTTCGGTTTAGGTAAATCACATCTACCCGCTCACCAAGCCCCTGGCCGGTCATCATGCCTTAAAGACATGGAAAGCCTAGGTCATCGGTCTAGTCTATATCTCTCATAAGACTGGCCCCTTCACAGCTATCCTACTGCTGAGTTCATTCTAAACATCCCCTGCTTTTTCTGGCTGATTTCTTTCTGTACCCATCAGCTCCTGGCCAATTTTAGGGCTATTCAAAGGGATAAAAGAATTCTCGTTTCTTGCCTTTCCACACTTGCTACCAGCATGACCGAAATGAAAACCTCATTGGCTAGGAAGGAATCTCAGTGTTAAGAAATCACCCTGGGATCCTGCATCTCTTGTCATTGCCTCCAGCTGTTATTATTTGTTTTGGGCTTTAATAGGGAGGCTGAGATCTTTGTTAACCTTTGACCTGCCTAAGAGTGTTGTGGGTCTGAGTGTAGGGATGACAGTCATTATTTTAACTTTAAAAACTCATTTAAAGAACTAAAGAAATTACCCAACTTGAAAGTAATGCACAGAATTATAAACATAGTCTACTTTTAAATTAACACGACAATTTGATAAACCCAATGCGTGAAAAAACAGTACCTTTTGGAAGAATGAAAATAAAGCTTGCCTATTATCCATATAACCAGACTGTTCAGCAAGAGGTCTAATCCTTAGTGCGATGGAGTCCAGCTCCTCATTTTCAAACATGTCAGGTATTTTTCCCAAATTCAGAATGCTGTTCAAATCTTCTAACAGTGCCTCCTAAGAGGAAGCATATATTTAATCAGGAATGAGTAAATTATTCATATATTCTACTCTAAACACACCAAACTGAGAAAGCAATAGTGTTTAAAGAAAATTGAGGTTAATCATAAATATCTTTTTTTTCCCCCCTGAGTCAAATAAGCTTCATTCATCCATTTATCTATTCAACCATTAGAGAAATGCATGTTTGATACAGACAATATGCCAGACACCTGTATTACGCACTGGGGCTAGCGGCACAGGAGGGGCGGATACATGAACTGAGCAGAGACTGTGCCTCGAGCCGTTTATAGAAGACCTCAACGCATCCGCTTTTTTCATTGAATACTACACAAACTAGAAACAACATGACTGAAGGATTATTTTAATTTAATCAAGTTCATCGCTATAAAGAGTTCCAAATCGAATGGAAAAGGTAAAAAGGAGAAAGAACAGTAAAAAAACTACCAGAGGAGTTCTAAAAAGTATAAACATTTTGGTTTTGAGAGTAAATTCAAGTTTGTTTGTTCGTTTTTTTTAAAAAGAAAAGTATCCTTGGCATTTCTGACGCCTCAGGATACTCCTCAGACACTCACACGTTCCTGGTATTTCAGCCCAGGTAAGGATGGGCAGAGAGCAGGGTGGGGCAGGCTCCAGCAGAAGCCAACAGAGGTGACATAGAGCTAGCTGCTTTCCTGTTTCACCTAAGACACGATATGATGGAAAACCACCAAAGCTTCTTACACACATTGATTATTACCCACTTGTCAAAAGTTTAACTATATTATTCCAAGGTATTGCTGCTTTGGCACTCATCTTGTTTGGCCAAGTGGCCTGCGAGGCATTAAACTGACACTAGCCCCTTCATGTGAGCACATGCCCGAGACAGCAGCCAGCAGAGTCATAAGCCAATGTAAGTTCCTGATACGATTTCCCAACAGCCCTTGTGATGAACGGTCTCCCCGCCTCCCAGCACCTGTAAGTCTTCTGTGTCCATTAGGTAACGCCCTGTGGGATTTACCAAAACCTGACTCTTTAAGTTTGAATTGACTAATCTGACGCTAGCCCGGAAACTCCCAAGTACAATACAAGGACGTTAATAAACGTGTATGCTCCCGGTCCTGCCCCTCTCTCCCTGCCTGCAGCCTGCCTTCGCCTCCCTGTGTGGCCTTTCGAGGACCTGTAGTAACAAACTTCACTATTCTAATTTGTGACTCACCATCTGATGCCTTGTGTTCTACTTGACACGTTAATTTTACAAAGTCCTAAAACCTTTTTTTTTTTTTGATTCATGTGGAAAGCAATGATATGGCCAGAAGAAATCTGAAAAGTGTGGAAAGGCGATCCAATGGCCTTGAAGTCCTGAACAGCACGGAAGGAGAGGAGCTGTGTTCACCTCAGCTTTGATCTGATAGTGGTTTTCCGAGAAATTCTTTCTTAAATGAGAACCCACAGGCTCCTGGCACAGGAGAAACTGCATCTCCCAAAACCCAGAATGGAAGTGTCTGGCAGAAACCTCAACCCGATCAACAGAAAAGGTTGTGTAAATTAGGAAGGAGAGAATATACAGCAAAACCAGAAAACTGGATATTATGGAGTATAGTAGATATGACATGGCACTTAGATTTACCCTCAAAATAAGACATGAAAGAAAAACACACCTCTGGAGAAGCCCAGAATTAGGAGAAAAAATAAGATGAGAGTCTGAACAATACTAATAGTTATATATACATGTCTGGATCACAGATAATAAACAACGTTCCCTTGAAATTTTGCCACAAAGAAGGAAATATAATCTATGTGTTTTGGCTGTGAAAAGGTGTAACTTATGCAAAACAACAAAATTTTAAAAAGTTGAGTGATTAACGTTTTCGCTTTTATATAAATAAAGTATATCCTGCAAGGACAGTCCTAAACTTGATGGTCGAACTAGAGCAGAAGGATAAAGGGGAGACTCAGAAGCCTCAGCTCTGTGAGAGCACATTGCAGATTACAAGGTCAGATAGTGGATACAGATGATAGCGTTTTTTTAAAACACAGATTACAAAACTAGTTCAGATATAAGATGGACGACTTATCTACACAGATAAATGGCTTCCGATCGATCAATTAAAGTGAAAACTGTCCAGTTTGAATATAAGATGGATGATTAGTTCGCATATAAGATGGATGACTTAGCTACACAGATAAATTACTTCCAATCGGTAAATTAAAGTGAAAACCATGCAGACACAGAAAATGCTTTTGTTGTAATGTTTATGTAAAACCATCTATATCATGATTACAGATATATAAACTCTATGGGCTATAACTGGGTAAGGACAGAGAATAATGAAAAGAATTGATATGGTAGATTCATCATACTATAGATTATTTTCTTTTCCGAATATTAAATTTGGAGGGCCATTTAAATATCAAACTTTAGCAAATAATGAAGACAAAAAGCACTTACCTGATCCAGGTTTAAATTAGCGACTATCAAAACAGTGGGGTTCCCCTCTAATCCTGCTTGAACAAACATCTTTTTAAAGTCTTCTTTGAATTCTAAATAGGCGTAATTGTGAGATGCAGGCACTTGGTAGACTTTATATTCTGTCAAGTAACAGGCCAATGTTGCACAAGTTTCTTTTCCACATCCATCTATTCCAATCTTTGGGAGAAAAAAAAATCCAACATATGATTCCTATATATGGTCTGGGAATCTTTCAATGTATAAATTTCTGTTTAGATATATTTGAAATTTAGATAGTAAATATACTTAGGCAAGTTTTATAACTTTTTTGGGGAGATATATTAAACATAATTAAAGTATTTTATTAAAATTTTATAAGGAATTCATATACATTCAATATTTTCACCTTTGCCTTCATAACCTCTTGAAATATATAACTTCACTTATAAGATAATCTTGGAAAAATAACATGGATCGGCTTATAAATAATCATTATATCATTGTCAATATTTTCCTCTTCATTTATCAGAATTTAGATGAGTCCTTTCTTATTTATTTTGAGCAATAAACAATAAATGCTCTTGGTAATTATGATGAAGTATTTACCTTTTAAAAAGTTTTATTAAGATATAATTTACAGACCACACCTGTTTTAAGTGTACAATTCAATGATTTCTAGTAAATTTACAGAGTTATGCAACCATCACCAGAATCTCTTTTAGAACATTCCATAACCCCAAAAAGATTTCTCAAGCCTGTTTGCAGCCAATCTTCATTCCAACATCCAGTCCCAGGCAACAACTCATATGCTGTCTCTCCAGATCTGCCTTTTTTGGACACTTCCTATAAATGGAATCATGCAATATGAAATCTTTTGAATCTGCCTTCTCACTTAGCATGGTGGTTTGGAATATAAAGACTTCAACAATACTGTAAAGCAACTTGACCTAATTGACATATAAAGAAGACTCCACCCAACAACAGCAAAATACACGATCTTCTGAAGCATACATGGACCATTCTCCAGGGCGGCCCACATGCCAAACCATTAAACGAGCCTCAATAAATTTAAAAGGATTGAAGTCATTTGAAGTATGTTCTCTGACCACAATAGAATTAAGTAGAAATAAGTAATGGAACGAAATTTGAAATGTTCACAAATATGTGGAACTTTTACAACACACTCCTGAACCAATGGACGAAAGAAGAAATCATAAGACAAATTAGAAAATACTTAAAGACCAATGAGAACATCCAACATACCTAAGGCAGTGCTTAGAGAGAAAGTTATAGCTACAGATGCCTACATTTTTAAAATAAGATAAATCTCAAATGTATAACCTCACCTTCTACCTTAGAAAACTACATAAGAAAACTAAGCCCAAAGCAGGCATAAAGAAGAAAATAATAAAGATGAGAGGAGAAAATAAAGAATAAAAAAACAATACTCTCGATGAAACCAAAAGTTCATCTTTTGAAAAGATTAACAAAATCGACAAATCCTTAGCTAGACTGACAAAGAAAAAAAGAGAGAGGACCCAATTATTAAAATCAGAAATTAAAGTGGGGCTGTAAACGCCGACATTATAAAAATTAAAGGATGATAGACAATGCTATGAACAACTGTATGACAACACATCAGTTAACTTAGATGAAACGGACCCTTTCTAAAAAGACACAAATTACTGAACTGAAGAAATAGAAAATCTGAATAGACCCACGACAAAAAAAGAGATCGAGTTAAGAACTTCCAACAAAGAAAAGCCCTGGGCCAAATGGCTTCATTGGAGAGTTCTACCAAACATTTAAGGAAGAAATGAAACCAATCCTTCACATACTCTTCCAGAAAATAGAAAAGAGAATACTTTCCGCCTCATCTATGAGGCCAGTATCAGCCTGATACTGAAACTAGAGAAAGGTATCATGAAAAAAGAAAACCATAGACCAATATCCCTTGTGGATATAGTGGTAAAAATTCTGAACAAAATATTAGCAAACCAAAAGCAACAACATATAAGTAATGTACACCGTGACCAAGTAAGATTTATTGGGATGTTTGGTTTAACATTCCCAAATCCATTAAAATGTAATACACCATATTAATAGAATAAAAAGCAAAAAACACATGATCATCTCAAGAAATGCAGAAGTGTTTGATAAAATCCAACACCATTTATGATTTAAAAAAAAAAAAAACTCAGCAAAAACCAGTAGAAGGGAACTTCATCAACCTCACAAAGCGGATCTATGAAAAACTTGGAGCTAGCCTTATGCTTAATGGTGAAGACTAAATGTTTTTCCCCTAAGGCTGGGAACGAAGCTAAGATGTTCTCTCTCACAATTTCCATTCAACACCATACCGGAGGTTCTAGCCAGTGCAGTTAGGCAAGGAAAAAAAAAAGCTCTTTATTCACATTCCACATGATCCTGTTTGTAGAAAATCCTAAGGACAAACCGCTCAATTTAAAACAAACAGACACTTTACAAGAGCATATGAAAAGATGCTCGATATAATTTGCCATTAGAGAAAACAATGAGATACAACTACACATATATTAAATTCTCCCAAATCTCAAATATTGATGATAGAATTGCTAACATAAGGATACAAAGCGGCAGGAACTCTCACTTATCGCTGGTGGGAGGGCAAAATGGCATAATCACCTTGGAAGACAAGTTTGGCAGCTTCTTAGAAAGCTAAACATAATCTAAACACGATCGAGCAATACACTGTCTTTTATATTTAACTATGAAATTACTCTAACTGGTGCTTTTTATTATTCATGTGGATTCAAGTTACCATCTGATGTCATTCCCGCTCAGACCGAAATGTTTCCTTTAGTATTTCTTGTAAGATAGCAACAAATTCTCTGTCTTTGTTTATCTGGGAATGTCTTTTAATCCATCTTCATTCTTTGAATAATAGTTTTACTGAATATAGCAATACTGACAATGTTTTTTCTTTCATTGCTTTGACTATGTCTTCTACTGTTTTTCTGATGTTTCTGATGTCAGCTTGCTAATCTTATTAAGATTTCCTAATACATGATGATCTGTTTTTCTCTTGCTGCCTGATAATTATCTTTTTGTCTTTTTTTTCTTTTTTTAGTAGTTTGACTATGATGTGACTTGGTGTGGATCCACTTGGGTTTATTCAACTTGGAGTTTCTTGAGCTATCATTGAACTTCTTGGATGTAAAGGTTAACGTCTTGGGTATTATATCTACAACATTTGTTGGTATATCACAGGTCTTTATAATTTTGTGTTTTTTCTTTCATTCTTTTTTTCTCGCTTTTCTTTAGACCGAATAATTTTTACTGATTTATCTTCAAGAACACGGATTCTTTCTTCTGCCAGCTTAAATCTGCTGTTGAGCCCCTAGAGTGAAATTTTCATCACATTCATTGTACTTTCCGACTCCAGAAATTCAATTTTGCAAAATAATTTCTGTCTCTTTGATGACGAGTCACAGTTTTATACTTTCCTTTAATTATTCAGATGTGGTTTCCCTTAGTTATTTGAACATATTTGTCACAGCTGCTTTGAAGTCTTTGCCTTGCATAGCATCTGAGTCTCCTTCGATTGACTACTTTCTCCCCTGTGTAGTTCACACTTGAATATCTTTTTTCATGTCTTGTAACTTTTTGTTGAAAACTGAACATTTACATAATAGATTGTCTGCAACAATCCTTTAAATCAATGCCTTAAATCAAAATATGACTTTGCTTGTTTTTTTGGCTCTCGTAGTTTGACAGTACAATCCAGTTGCACTAAGAAATATTTTAAAAAGTCACGTATGATTCCTTTTTTCTTCCTTAATAATAATCTCATTTGAATTGACTGACCTACATTATGATCATTTGACTCATTTTAAAAATCTATTTTGAATGTTCTTCATCAAATCATCATGCTCCCTCCAGCTGCATCTCCCTACCAAAGCCCCACATACTAAGTCAGCCTCCAGTCATGTGATTGTTTTTGCAAAATTGAACCCTAGTGTTAGCTTGACCCAAGGCAAAGATCTAAGGTGTTTAACTGGCAAAATAGTCAGGATTAGAGAGAAAGCAGGGACTTGCCATATTTTATTTTGTATTTTAAACAGGGGTTCTGAGATCGAAGATAGGTTTATAAAAAAAAATCTGTAGATAAATTAAGAAGGCAAAGTTCTAGCTGAGTGTTAGACTTTAAAAATATTTCTGTGAATACATTATCAGGAATTTTAGAACTGAGAACTTGTACACCTACCTGTTATTAGAAAAGCAAGAGTCACTTTGGGGTAAAAAGAAGCGAACTTAAGATCATATACCCTTTAGGAACAGAAACGTCTATTAATAGTTGAAATAAGACATATTAAATTCATAGCTCTTACAGAGCTATGTTCTATATTATAGAGCTATGTTCTGAATGTGGAGACGTGATAAATAATGAAAAATTAATGTATAAGGTCAGAGGATGCTAAGGACTAGGAAGAAAAACTAAGAGGAAATAAAGGGATAGTGACAGGGACCGAGGGGAGGAGAAAAGGACATGCTAGTTTAGATGCGGGGAGCAGAGGAGGCTGCTGCAGCGGTCCAGGTGGAGGCGATGGGGTGTGGAATGGGGCGGGGGCAGGTGAAGTGGGCAGCTTCGAATACATTTTGAAAGTTGTACTGTCAGCACGTATTGATAGATTGGATGCGGGGAGCGAGAGAAAAATGTCAAGAGCTAGGGGCTCCCAGGTTTCCGGCTAGAGCAGGAGGTATACGGTGGTACCATTCATGAGATGGGCAAGGCTAGT
Source organism: Pteropus vampyrus (assembly GCF_000151845.1). Classification (NCBI taxonomy): domain Eukaryota; kingdom Metazoa; phylum Chordata; class Mammalia; order Chiroptera; family Pteropodidae; genus Pteropus; species Pteropus vampyrus. The sequence continues at coordinate 1,755,508 of NW_011888841.1, forward strand.
AGAAGAATAGTTTTGGTGCTGGGAAGATTTGCTTTTGTATTTTCCGCCTTAATTGTATTTTCCCATTTTTAATTCGTTTTAGTCTTGTACCTATCTGTTTAAATAAAGGGCTGTTTAAATAAAGCTCTAGTTGTTCTGAATGTCAAAGGAAAAGCCTTTTTTGGAAAAAAAAAAAAGATGTGAATTACATAACATAAAGTATAAAATAAATGACTAAATAATACATAAAGTATAAAATAAATAACTAAATAATAGACATAAATAATAAACAGTCATAAATAACGCCATTCACATAATCGGCTAAATATGTTTGATTTTATTTAGTCTTCCGAAAACTTTTCTCTATTTGAGGTATTTGGGATTTTCCAAGAATTTAACTCTCACTCGTTTTCATGAGAAGTAAAATTTTATGCAAAGACTCATGTTTCTCAATCAATATTCAAGTAAGCATACTATTTCGAAGTCAACATCCCCCGGCATAGATAGCATATTAATGCTGAGAATACGCTTGAGACGGGGCCAGATCGACCACTTTAACTCACACCATTTGCCTTCTACAGACAAATAACACTTTCATGTGCTGATAAACTTCTTATGCAAACTCTTGAGAGGACAAGAATCTTGTCCTGTGACTCGATGACTTCAAACTTTCATAAACAAAAAGTCTGGATAAATAAAACTTCTGCGAGCAAAGCAGATTCTATTAAATATCCTTAATTTTTATCTTACGAACTTAAAAACATTTGAAAAATTTAAATTATTACCAGTAACATGTGACTCCCTGGTTGCCGAAGGACCCTTGTAGCTCTTGTAATGTGTTCTATGGCTTCCTTGAAGAACACCATGGAATGAGAAATCTAGCAGAGGAAAGGTGACAAACTGATTACAGGCACAGAAAAATGTTCATTATGGTTTTATGCACAAAGATACGGAAGTGAGAATAACTATTCTAATAATGTAGTAATCTAGACCCAGTACACTGGTTTACATTTATGGAAAATTCGCACAGTGAAGACTGTCTCTATGCCAGTATTCTGCGGGGGGTGGGGGAGGGGAGGTTCATAAACTTGAGGGAAGAGGATAAAAAGGACAGCAGCATCCGGGTGGTTTTCCTGTTGCTGCGTCTTGGGGTAGAATAAGTGGTGGGAGGAAGAGTCTTAGGAAATTGGTTTATGGCATCTGCGAGTTTGCTGGCGTCTCTGTTCTAATGCATCTCTGCCCACGACAACACTGCGAAACAAGTAGATGAGTCTCATCCATTTCGCTGCTCCTTGTCGCCACTCTGGGGCCAGTGCCACTCTCTCTCTTCTTGACTCCCCCAACTCTCCTCATTCAACCCCCCACAGCCTCAGCCGTGCACCTCGTGTGTTTCCGCCTATTAAATGACACAACACATGATGACACAACATAAAATTATTTCTAATGGTCTGCTTTGAAATAAGAGGGCACACATTTTTCCTGAACTCTCTCTGTTACACACACACACACACACACACACACACACACACAGCTTAAAGATATTTGATTTTCTATCTCTGTATGTATATATGGATAAATATATACACGCACTACAGTATTTCTCAGATTTTTATACATATATGTTTTACCTCCAAAGACGTTGAACTCAACTTCATTTGGAATTCATTAAGTACACTGGCGAGTTTACGGTAGTCATTGGTGTTCTGATAGATCTTTTTTCTATGAGGCTTATTTATATCCAAGAAGTCCACAAACACAGTTGAATCATTCATCAGTGTTTCTGTGGTCCACTGAATCTATTGGAAGATAATAAAGAGTTATCACGTTTTATTTTTTAAAAAGCCAACCGGCTGAACAAGTTATTAAATGATATTGGATAAACCCAAATGTTCGCAGGAGTAATTTATGTCCTTAAGTCATTAGGAAGATTTGGTTAACATGTCTTAATTCGGGGCACTGTGGTTGTTCTTGCGGTCCATAGGGCTGACTCCTGCTCCGTCAGTATTTGCCTGCTCATCGTCTGCTGCCTCTACATCTCTTCCTTGGTCTAGCAAAGTCGTAAAACTGAATTGCAGTTGGCACTTACGGGGAGGGAGTTTAGAATTTCTCCTGGGACAAGAACGTTCTTTCTTTAGATAGTTATTTTAGCAAAGTCTCTACATTCCTTCATTTATTCCTTTCATCCCAGATATATGTATCAAACACCAACTGGAAGTAAGGGAGGATGTAAAATTCTGGAGATTTAGGAAGGGAAAAAAATCTGGCTTTGTTTTCATAGAACTAACTCATAGGTGAGAGAGAGGGTGAGGGGGAAAGGAGCAGATCCGAGGCTCCTGAGGCCAAGCACACAAGCAAAGGTGACAAGGCCGCGTCGTTTCTGTCATGTCAAATCTACGCTTAGACATTTTCCAGTGAAAGATGGAATCGACAGCAATTTTTTCATTCATATTATAGAAATGTCTGGGTACTTTTAGAAAACAACGCTTTTGCCTAAGATACCACTTAAAATGTTTTTTTTTAAAATATAAGTTTACCTTAAAATAATTCTCAAGTTCCTTTGAAAGAAACTGATAAAAAAGCCCCTTTTCAGTATGTTCGATTAAGCGATCGTGAAACACGCGGGTGGCTTCATGCACGAAGAACAGAGCGACCATGTCTTTGGAGTTAACGACAGACTTTTCGGCTTGCAGCAGTCCTAGGAGAAGCTAGTGGGGATTTAAAAAGGACATTTAAAAAAAAAATCATTAGTGGGAACTATGTGAGTAAAGGCTCAATTTTTGCAAGTTTATGTTTCCGTAAAAATAGGAACAGTTATCCAAGGTTAAGAATTGTCAACTTCTAGAAATGATAATCTGGATTTCTGATGAAATCCAGATTATCATTTCTAGAATGAGATAGGCAAGCTGTACATCAGGGAAAACATCACTGGGTTTAAGGGCTCCTCAGCCACATCCAGTGGGGGCCTCGCTAGGATGGGCAGCCATGAGTGTTTCCTGTGGTACATGGAGGCTTAGGGGGTTGGCGGTGATATAGAGATGCTTCTCGGTGTTAAGTTATATTCTAAGGTTCTTATCTTGGATAAAAAAAAAAACAACGAACCCTTATAACCCATTTCAAACATTATATGTGCTCTTTGGGGCTAAAGTCCCATAGCAATGAAAGATCAAATTCAAGTATTGTTTTTTTTTTTTTAACATGTTAATTCTGAAAATTACATATTTGACCAAAGCTGATGACTAAATCAGCATTGCTGGCAATGTTCCCTGGTGTAAGAAGCTGGACTCGTAAAAATTCAAGCATGTTTATGAAATGCATACATGCTTTTATTTTCTGAGATCTGCAATAAAATCTCAGCTATAAAGCAAAACCAAAATCCATGTTATAATCTTCTCATTTCTTCCCCTGCTGAGAATCTTAGCCAATATTCTAACAATCTTAGCGGTTTTATCCTTGAATTCTCTGCATGCAATTATTTTAACAATTCTTTGTCGACCAGCTCACGGGATAAGCTGCTAACAAATAGCAAAACTAATCAATTTCAATTTCCCCTTTTTCTCCTTTTAACAATTTAATGTGGACAGTATCGTTGAGTAAGGAAAACGGGAGAGAGAGTCAATTCAGTAAATTACATTTCTTCGACTTAGACTTGAAAAGTAAGCTAGAGGATGAATTTCAAAACGAACCTTAAACATATCCCGAAGATTAAACATGTAGTGACACTTGGCTGGAGTTGGCAACATGCTCTGACATACTTGGTAGTATACCGCTAGAGAACAACTTATTATTTGATCCTTACATTTCTGAACATCAGCTGCGAAGTTATTGATGGAGAAATATATGCCCAAGTGAGCCTTGAAGAAGAAATTTTATAATTTAGTTTGCCAAAAATTTTAAGCACAGATTACATCTAGCTAACTCCTACTAAAAAGGAGATGTGGATACTGTAATGGAGGATGAATTTTATTTAAGATGTAAGGAATTAGAATCCACTTTAAACAGATGGCAGACTAGTGAAAAGACATTCTGGGTTGAAAACTGGAGAAAATTCCAGTTGGTCCTAGTTTGGTGTGTTTGTTTTCTGGGGACGCTTTGTGTCCCTGTGTGTATACCAGGTGTGCTGGGAATTCTTCCATATTTTCGTTCCTCAGTGGAAGTTGCTAGAAGAAATATAAAGTAATAGAACTATTGCCTCAGTTTGGATTAGTATATGTATATATATTCCTTTCTATCAGGTTTTTTTTGAGGTGTGGATTATGGATCACCTGCAGAATTACCAAGTACTTTTAGAAAAACGATTTTAAACATTAATCTTTCAATTCGATATTATAAGAAAAACAAATGATTAGTTTTGAAGAATTTAATAATCTTGCATAAGATTTATTTTTCTAATCAAACTAGGCTTCAGCCTGAGCCATTTTTTCTAAGAGATTTTTCAGAAATTTTTCCCTCATTATTTTTTATTCCGTAAGAAAATGAAAAGAATAAATCAAACTAGCAAAAATCTGGTGTGCTTGTTAATGCAGATTCCTGAGCTCTATCCCAGATAAAGCGAATCAGAATTTCTGAGAATAAAGTCTTGGGATCTACCTTTTAAACCTTCATTAAACACACACCACATATGTTTCTTATGCAGACTAAATGATGTGTTTGGTATTTAGAGACAAAGCATGATGCTAGGCCACAAATACAAGGAATAAAATTCATCCCCTTAAGAGAATTTTCTTTCAATATTAGTGGTTTTAAGTTATTACATTTCTCCCTTACACTATGAAATTAATTTTTTTTTTTTTTTTTTTTAGCAGAAAACGAACTATATGTATTACCTGGAAAATAGTATGCAAGGCACATTGTGGAGGATGGGGCAATACTAGAATGGAAAAATGTTTGAGGAGACGTGGGCTAATATGCCTGGTACCCAGTGGAGGAATACAAGCAGCAACTAGAGAGAGATCTTGAATATTCTGTGGGAAGAGTAAAACGGAGAGTAACTAAATGTATCTGTAAAAAGTGAAATATATACCCATCTCTCAGCCCCAAACAGACAAAAGATTTTTAAATGTTCAGGTAAAAAAGATTATTTGCTGAAAAACAAAAATCATGATGGTAATAGAAATCTATCTTCTTAGAAGTAACCCATCCTAAAATGGAACTTCAAGACACATTACTTCTAAGAAGCTTTCTAAATGTCATCAGGAAACAGCTTATTTTTAAAAAAGCAATCATTGATTGTGGAAAATAAGCAATAGGTTATCGAAGCTAAAGGTTCTGGTGATAAGTGAAGAATGAGAAGAGCCTGGTGAGTACGTCTTCAGAAGAGCCAGGGTTGGCTTGGGGTGAGAAGATGCTTGAGTATGGAATAACAGCCATTTGACATAGTACAACGTCAGAGTGTTGTAGAGCTGGGTGACTCTTACCATAAGATTTCCACAGTCGGCTCACATCGGGGTGCCTTTAACAGCTTAGTTCTTGCCCCTGCCCACGCCCACAGCACAGAAATCCCATAAAAAGTCTGCCTATTTTCTTATCAGTCTGTGTATTCCAGACCCAGTTCTTGCCTCCTGGTCTCCTGGATTCTCCGTGGGAGAGCCTGCATCTGGATTCTTCTCTCTGCCTTGGGTTGAGGGCTGCTTCAGACAGCCTGACTGGTGTTGGAGGTGATGCTACTCACCAGCCAGTGTCTGTCATCCAGGATCCTGGGCCCAAATTTGTCTAAGACACGAAACTGTTTATAATGCAATGATCTAAGTGTATGGATGAGGAACCGAGGCCCAGAATGTTTACGTGATAAAGTCAATTCTAGAACGTAGGGCTTATGATTTCCAGAGAAGGAATCAAATAAGGAGACAAGTGCATTTTTTTTTTTTTTTTAATTTTAACCCCATTCTGATTTGGTTCAGTGTGACAAAAATAATTGCACAGAAATACCTCCCTGGGAATTTTTTTTTTGACTTTGCAATGCTTCTGGGAATCTTGATTTATGTTCTTAAAAATAAAGATGCAGAGTGGTCTTACACAGAAACGAAAGATTGGTTAGGCCACATTTTAATTAGCCTTTCTCTTGTGCATTAACTGCTGACACACTGAAAAATTTGATTTAACTATTAATGTGCTTAACAGTAGTGAGCATTGTTTGACTCAGACACTAAATCTATAGGATATACTTGCAATTTTTACTAAGATTTAATAGTACTAAAAGTAGAATTTCCATGAATCCATGGACCTGTGCTCACCTGCAAAGATGGAATTAGCATGGTTAAATTAGGGTCTCAACTTTGTTCTACGTGTCAATACCACTGGATTTTCTAAATTTCTCACTTAATGCACTTGACGTTTTTACGATATCTAATTTACTGTTAAGTAATAATATTTAACATGAACAAAATCTTAGCATATACTGTACCTTCCATGTAAGTTTTTCAGTATCATAAACTCCTCCCAAATCTAATAATTGTCTGATTAATTCCAGGGGTGGCTGTGCTCCATACATATCCGTTTCTGGCATATTCAGATCATCAATAAATATTATAATCTTAAAGAAGACAAAAGGTTTTGAAATACATCAGTATTACCTTTCATTGAATTACAAATTAGGAATATTAATAATGCTATGACATAAGAAGAAAATTTTATGTAATGACTTCTTTTTTCTATTAAAAAGCAGCAGACCAAATTCTATTTTGATGATATAATTTTAGAAAACAATGTTTTCAAAATAGCAGAAACTCTACTCACTCTCTATAATTATGTCGAATAATAGCTAGAAATGTATTTGATGCTGGATAAAGTCATTCAGTTGTGGCTATTACACAGGAACAAACATGGTTATTATTCATTCAACATTTACTTGTTGAGTGCCTACTATCGGCAAGGCAATGTTTTAGGTGGTTAGGTATTTATTTCGTATGTGTCGTGGGTAGGAATAAGACTGTCATCTGGAACTAGAGTTTTAAAATTCTGCTGCAGATGCTGTTGTCATGAACAACCAGCAGAAAATTCAGACACGTTTCCAGTTTTTAAACCTGTGCTACTTTCCACCTTTGATAATATTATGCATTGAAATGCACTGATTGTAATCTCTGTGTGCATTAGCCCCCTTAGATTATATTTATTTTTGTAGAGTGAATGAAAATTTAAAAAATACAAATAGTCATTTATTTTGAATTACCTAATTACCTCATTTGTATAACTGTCAATACCATTTCTTCCCTTTTGTATTACAAGGTGGATGATTATAGACAAACTGATTGGACCAAAATTTCTCTTGCCTACATTTTTCATTTGTATAATTAGGTTGAACAATTACTATCCTTTTCAAAATTTCTAAAATGTGCCTAATTAGGCAAAGATCCACCAAATTTATCTAAATCTTCAGTCAATATTAAGGAAATTTGAAGCAAATTCTTACAAGTTCTTAAAATCGACAGCCACAAGGGTTAAAGTCAGGGTTTCTGAAGGACTCCATGTCATTTTCTTAAGACTGACCCCTGCACATCTCTTGACTTAGAGCCTAAGCATATTATATGGTACTGAACTGAAATCACTGATTGTAAGTTTCGATTGTGACAGAGGGTTTGGTTTAACAACTGTACAGTTAATAATGTGCCAGGCAGACAGGGTAAGAATAAGGAATGGCCAACACCATTTCAAGAAAGTAGTTGTCCAACTTATAACAAGGCTGTTTTGATGACTTTCTCTGAGGCTGTGGATACCATACGTTTCCCAAGCCGTGCTCAGAGGAAGAAAACGTGGTAAAACACACAGTAACAAAACAATTGGCATCTAACTCATTTTCCAGTCTTCTTCTCTGCTCATATTTAATTCAGATTCCAGTAGCTTCTTTTGGCTTTCGTAATTCTGAATCAGTATAATTCTTTAAGTTAGAAACTGAATGATATCGATTTGAAAACCAAAATTTCCATTTTAAAGTGCATTTATAGTAACATTCAGGAGTGTATACTACACTTATCTTTTTCTGTCTATTAGTATTAATTCAAATAAGTCACTTTATTACGAGTAGGATAAGCTGATCATCAACAAGTATGTGAGGCATTTTACCCTGTTGCTTTTTGGTGCTCCAAGAATGTCTTTAGTTCTCCTTATTAAATTCTTGAGGATCATCTCCTTGGCTTGGGCGGCTGTTATTTTGATGCTAAAATTTATCGTAGAGACTATAATCCCTTTATTATTATTTTTAAATGAACTTTCATCAACTTTAACTTCTGGCTTTTTAATAATCTTATCTAAGATGCCAAGCATGGAAAGAAAAACAAATTTAGAACACTTTCAAAATAGTTTTGCTTTAAGGTATTAAGAAAAGTGAAAATCACACAATTTGACTATCTCGTTGCCATTTTAAGGAAATTTCTCTGAGGACAATTCAGTGAGAGAAGGAATACGAACTCTGAAACATTCCCAGAGATTTCCTTACTTTTACATGGAAAACAGTATCTCTTTGGAACTATAGCCAAATGTAACAGTACGAAAGCTCGGAGATGCCTCTACTCATCTATGCACGACAGAGGCCTATAACTTTTTATTCTGGAAAAATATTTTGATTTGTAATATACTGTATTAATAATGAAATTACACATGAACGATCTGAACGCAGCACGTGGTGTGTCCACCAAAGACATCGAAATTAGGACACACTGTCTGACTGAGGGTCACTCGGGTTATCTGGGATGGTGCTATAACAAACGTAAAAGGGGGGAAAAACAAAACCCAAACCAGAAAATTCTCCTGGAGGGGATCTCGTGGCCAGGCTCCCTTTCCCTTTGTATGGCCGCCTCTGGGCCACCTCATCGTTCCCTCTTGAGAAGTCGAGTTTTGGCTCCCAAATTACTGAGTCTGAATTTTCAGGGCTGAAGCTCTTGAAGCTCCAGGTGTGTTTCTACTGTAGAGTCTGATCTGAGAATTGCGTTATTTCTAAAAGCATTAAAGGACAGAATAGACAGATACCACCTTCGGTGACTTCTTGACTTAGTCTAAGGTTCCACTGATAAGCCAGAGTAGCCACCGTCGGGTAAACAAATAAGACCCCTCTACCAGACCTATCCCAGCTTTTGAGTAGGGTAGAAGAGTTTGAGAGGGTAATAGATTTTTTTTTCGGGACTTTTTTATTTTAAACCATCAATTGAAATTTTTGTTACGGGATTTCTGACGGTATGTAATGATATGCACATGGTTGAGAGAGGAAGATTTTGAAACTTCTGTATTACATACCCAGACTTCCGGTTGCTGTCTTATGAGTTTCAGAAAGCAAGATGCTGATGTTCTGTTTCAGGCTATTGGAATGAAATATTTTAAGAATTTAAAATTATCTTATTTACCTTAGTAGCCGTATGAACAGAATAAACTGAGACTATCAGTGCATGGTTGATTTTACTTCTATCTTCTATAAGG
>NW_011888841.1:1765145-1784875 GCF_000151845.1 Pteropus vampyrus
TTTCTAAAAGCATTAAAGGACAGAATAGACAGATACCACCTTCGGTGACTTCTTGACTTAGTCTAAGGTTCCACTGATAAGCCAGAGTAGCCACCGTCGGGTAAACAAATAAGACCCCTCTACCAGACCTATCCTAGCTTTTGAGTAGGGTAGAAGAGTTTGAGAGGGTAATGGATTTTTTTTTCGGGACTTTTTTATTTTAAACTATCAATTGAAATTTTCGTTGTGGGATTTCTGACGGTATGTAATGATATGCATATGGTTGAGAGAGGAAAGTTTTGAAACTGCTGTATTACATACCCAGACTCCCGGTTGCTGTCTTATGAGTTTCAGAAAGCAAGATGCTGATGTTCTGTTTCAGGCTATTGGAATGAAATATTTTAAGAATTTAAAATTATCTTATTTACCTTAGTAGCCGTATGAACACAATAAACTGAGACTATCAGTGCATGGTTGATTTTACTTCTATCTTCTATAAGGAAACAAATACATTTTTTCCTGTCCACACTTTTACAGTAATAAAATTAGTATCACCATTAGAACTGACACCTAAATTTTAAAAATATGAGCTAGAAAACCAAACTGGGCAAATTCCTAGGATGCCAGGCTACTGGGTCTTTTCTTTGGAAAGTAAGTTATTAACTCACTTGTTCCTTTATAAAATGCATTTTGCCTATGGATCACTCAATAAAAGCCCCATTCACCTTTATTTTGGTCTTCAGATGTTTTTTTCACCCTCATGTTATCTTTCTTTATGGCTAAAATCCACTTCAGTTTAAATATTGAACATATAGTAAAAAAAATTTTCACATTCTATTATTTACGATCATAATAATTTAGATAAGAAATGGTTCTTATTTTACTAAATGTTTCAAAAATTATTTCTCCGATTTTTTTTAAGGCCTTATTTAAGTGTAGTAGGATTCTATTTCAAAATCGTTAGTGTAAGATGTAAATCATGGTGGCCTGGACTAAAAGTGACATTGACAAGAGACGTAGAGGCATTCAAGGTGTATGGTGAAGACAGAACAGATATGACTAACAGAAGATTGGCCGTGGGCTGGGGTTAAATGGGGGGACAGAGATTGGGAGGAATCAGATGGGCTACTGGCGATGACTGGTAAAACGAAAGGGGGAATTCAAGGATGAGTTCTAGGGTTCAGCCTTGAATTACTGGGTCTCATTTATTGCAGTGAGAAACAGTGGAGGAAGAATAGTTTCGGAAAAGAAATCAAGAATTATGTTTCGGTTATGTTAATGTTGAGACGTTCACGAGATATCTAATGTATCTCACACAGTATATGTCATATAGTATATATGTGACGTAGGCAGCTGGATAAATGAGTCTCATGATCAGAGGAAGGGTGAGATCTGGGCACGCCCCTCCATAATCCCGTCTTCTGATTCATTGCAAACAAAGGCAGGTTTCTCTAATATTTTAACAGAATGAGCATTAATTTTAAAGTTTTATACTTTTCATTTGCACAATTTAGATTTCTTTTCCTTTAGTTTTTCTTTAGGAAGAGACACAGAATGACAAAGTTCTTCATATAGTTATATATTCAATAAGAAGGAAATATATTTCTAGGGCAACAAAACTATGTGTATGCAACACTATTAATATGTTTTAGGTGCCTTTCTTCAGGAAGGAAAATACAACTGTACTTTGTTAGGTAGAAAAAAGAATTGAAGATTTAAATTTAGTTATATTTAAAATAAATATTAATTTCTCATTGAGGGAATTAATCTAGTTGTTAATACTCTGGAGAAGTAAAGATTTTGTTCTTAACTCCTCTTTTGAATATTTCTGCATTTTTATATAACAGGCTTGCTTTTTAAAACAAGGCACATTTAGATATTAAAGCAAACTTTTTCTAAACAAACAAATAAATTTTAAAGTTTAATATATACTACCTTGATTTTTTAATTTCATGATATAATAGGACTTCTCCTAAAATTGACCCATATTTCACGTCAAATCCACCTGAGCCCTCTAACTTTTCAAGCACTTGATTAATGGTTATGGTTTTCCCAACACCAGAGTCTCCTAAGGGGGAAAAAAGATACCTTAGATTAGATTTACATGCAAGAAAATGAAGAGGTGCTAACACATTACAATGGCCCAATAACATTTTCTTTCATTTGAAAATCACATGAAAAGTATGTTTTTGCTCTTCTTTTTTTTTAAAAAAGATGTGGTTAAACGTGGATCAACCGAGTAGTTAATGTGAAAACCTCTCAAATTATTTAAATTATTTATGTCTCTCACAAAATAATAGATTAGAAGTTAACCATTATTTTTTATCTCATGTTCATTTAAGCCTATCGCAAAACTTTTTGCTGATAGCACAGTGGAACTGTGACATGAAATTAATTTTCCTGAAAAATTTACCAGCATAGTCTGTGGGGGTAATTTTAAGTAAACTATTTATTGCAGCAGAACAAGGAGGCACGACTTTACAATTCACCAAATATTAAGTAAAAATAAGAATTTCCTCAGACCAAGTTGGTCGCACAGTATGGGCCGTCTCTAAGCTCCGATTTCATTTTGCCTGAATACTTTGAGTGTAGAACTGGGACAATGATTGCTGCTGCTAGTGAAAGGCAACAACACGCCTTAGGGAACTGGAAAAGAAACCGACAGGGTTGAAATAAATGTTAAGAAAGAGAAGGATTTATTAACCAATGTTGTCCCAATAAATTTAATTTTAAAAAAAGAACAAAAGAAAGCATGGGAGCTGTACTGAATTACTCCTTGGCTAATGGTAAAGGACTGAAAAATTTTAGCATTGCTTGGAGAATTATGTGTGTACATTTTTTTTTTTTCTAAATCAGCCAGGTTTTTTTTTCTTTAAATTAGTTGAATTTAATTAAGCTATTCAATATTACTACCATCAGTCGTCTTCTAAGGATCTTAGCCCACAGGCTGTGGAGGCCATATGTATATTAATCCAGTAGTTTTGCTTCTGGAGTTTGTCTTAAAGGTAATGAAAGGATGAAAAAGACTAACGGTGTCTTGTACGGACAAATATGTGGAGAAATGGGTATTCCTATACTGCTGGTAGGAAAATAGATCAATATAGTCACTAAAGCTTTCAGGTTTTTTTTTTTTTCTGTTTTATAAAATAAAACAGACTAAATAATTACTAAGCCGCCTCCTAACTCTGAAATTCTCCTTCTTTAAATGCTTTTAATACCTGTGAGAAGTACAGGGCAGGAATTCTTTAGAAGAAGGCTGATGAGGAAAGAGAAGCATACTGTGTCTCGGGTTGCAATGTGATTAATGTTCTCTCCACATTCTGTTATCTTCAAGATGTTTTCACCGGATCCTTGAGGATCAGCTAGTATTGAAGTTCCTAGGTTAAAAAAATTATTTTAAAAAATTGAAAAAATCTATCAATAATAGTAACCTAATCTCTTAGGTACTAGATACTTTCTGAAGAAGTCTGTACATTATTAAGCGATTTAAACATACATGGAGAAACCAAATTGTTGCAAGTGCCTTGGGGTCTCTGATGATATCAGAAATTGTCCCTTTCATTCCCACTCCCAGCTGGACTCACCACCCACATTCCTAAGTCCACTATATGTAAATTCTCTGACTTTCTCACCACCAAACCTACGAATCTGCTGTCATTCGCAATGCAAGCATCTCTTTCTTTCCTCCAGTAAAAACGAAGAAAGTAGCTCTCCTGCCAAAGCTTCCTGCAATTTTTTTTTTTTAAAGAACTTCACTTCCTGGGTAATACTTCTTTCCCTATCATTATCTGTCTCTTCCTTCGTACTGGAATTTTCCATTGTACAAACATATATGTGCTAGTATCTCAATCCTTTTATTGTTCGAATCACATTAAATGGACATTTTTGTTACTAAAATAAATAAAATACACACACACCCCAAAACTAAAACAGTGTCCCTTGAGCTCACAGTTTCCTATAAATACCACCCCAATTTTTTCCACCATTACACAGCCAAAACTCGCAGAAGGGATACACACAACATAGCCTCACTTCCTCATCTTTTACCACTCTTTTTTAAAATTAAAAACTGAAGAGCTAATACATTCACATGGTACATAAAAGTACATAAAGGTATGCAATGAACAGTTAGTCTCTTTCTCATCTCTATATCCTAGTTGCTTAGTTCCCATACTGTGTATACTGTTCTGCAATTTTTAAAAATTTAGTGTATTTTAAAGATACTTCTACATTACTAAAGAATTTTTTTGTGATGAATATTATTTTATTTGATGAATACTAAATCATACATTTGTTACTGGTGCTCCAGTGATGGATTTATCTTAGATTTGAAGAAAATACCAAATTCCCTTAGGAGCGGTACAAAAAGACTCTGAGTTATATGCACTGATATTCAGTTATATTTTTTCTATATGATGATAAAAGTTAAAGATAAAAATGAAAATGGAGATAGAAAACATAAAAAAGAAAGAGTCGGAAATGAAGAATACAATAAATGAAATGGAGAATACACTAGAAGGGATCGACAGCAGATTAGATGAAGCAGAGGACTGAATCAGCAATTTGGAGGATAAGGTAGCAGAAAACACCCAGTCAGAATAGCAACGAGAAAAAAAGAATCCAAAAAAAATGAGGATGATTTAAGGGGCCTCTGGGACAACTTCAAGTGTATCAATATTCACATCATAGGGGTTAACAGAAAAAGAGAGCAAGGAATTGAAAATCTATCTGAAGAAGGGATGACAGAAAACTTCTTTAACCTGGTGAAGGAAGTAGATATACAAGCCCAGGAAATGGCAGAGAAAACCAAAACACTACTTCAAAGGGACATGTGCATCCATACGTTCTTTACAGCATTACTTATAATAGCCAAGATATGGAGGCCACTTGGATTTCCATCAGTGGATGAATAGATAAAGAAGTGATACATATAAACAATGGAATATTACTCAGCCATAAAAAAGAATGAAATCTTGCCATCTGCAACAACATGGATGAACCTAGAGGGCTTTGAGCTGAGTGGAGTAAGTCAGACAAAGACAAATGCCATATGATTTCACTTATATGTAGAATCTAGAGAACAGGATAAATAAACAAACAAAACCGAAACGAGCTCATAGATACAAAGAACATTTTGATGGTTGCTGGATAGTGAAAGGTTGAGAAGATGGGTGATGGTGGAAGGATTAAGAGGTACAAATTGGTAGTTACAAGATAGACATGGAGATGTAGAGTATAGCATGGAGAATACAGTAGTACCGTAATAACTATGTACGGTGTCAGATGGGCACTGGGTTTATTGGAGTGATCACTTTGTAAATTATATAAATGTCTAATCACTGTCTTGTACAACTGAGACTAATATAATATCTTATGTCAACTGTAATTGAAAAATAACACATACTTTAAAAAAATGACGCAATGTTAGCACTAATATATGATATACAATTCGGAGGTTTTAAATAAATGTGATCGCTCACTAATATTTACTGTGACAAATATCATATAACAGAAGCTCGGTACTTCTAACTGAAATGAGAATTAGAACTTCCTGGATGCTTTAGGATTCCAATAGCTCTGGTTGTTTCTGTCAAAAGTCTAAAAACCAAACTTCGAAATTATTTGATGAGAAAAACCTGACCTCAAAGAAATTTAATTCATTTTGCGTTCATTGGATTTCTTATAGTTGCAAAAAATCTCCATAAGCTTGATTATTAAGTTCCTGCCTCAAACTTCGACCAAGTTCTCAAAGTACAACAATTTTCTACATCTTTTTTTTTTCTATATAACGGTAGAAGTTTGAGAATAAAAACAATCTAACATATATGGACGTTCATCAAACTCTGATTATTCTTTTCTCATTAAGACTTCCCTTTACAATCAAATGTGGTTCTTACATATATGTTTTTGTTATTTTAAAAGCAATCCTCTCCCTTTTCTCCTTTAAATGAGAGCTAATGAAAATAAATATTTTTATTAGTAAGACTTTCAATAAATTCGTTTTATAATTTACAGGCAACTCAATCAAATACATTCCAACTTTCTCAGAAAGCAATATTCAAAGATAATTTTAAAGGCATGTTTTGTAAACATATATCTAAACTGGTTCCTACACAAACTTGGAATATATCAGTCCTCAAAGTTACTGACACAACTACTTACATACATAAAGTATTCCCAATATTTTAGAGAAGTTAGAGTATGATTCTTATAATTACTCTTACCTCTTTGAATTAGCGTCTGAATATTAGGAAGTAATTCTGACCATGGTATGAATTCACATGTCTGTATATCCACAAAATACCCAAAGATAGAATGTTTGCCAGTTGGTAAGTTAATGCCTACATTTGAAAATGATTTTTAAAAAAGGATAAATAAATAAATTCAAGTAAGAACGAGGTTCATTTATGGAATGTTTCACTCATGATATGATCTCACTATGAAAGATTTGACTGTTAAACCAGAAATAATAACTATTCACCAATGGTATATCCAAATATATAAAACGAACCTATCTTTCTTTTCTTCTAATCTTTAATTGTATAAAATCAATGTTTTATTAACTTTTTGTCTTTTTTATATCCAGAAAGTGATGTGAATCATGATCTAATATCCTTTAAAATCTTATCCAGAAGGTCTGCATTACCATTGTTAGATATTATCAAACACCAATAACATACTGATTGTGGTCAAACCAATACCTTAGAGAACTTTGATATGTATTTGAAAATTACATTTACTTTTCCATTATAAAAGTAATAAAGTTTCATAATAGATTCTGAAAAATACAGAATAATATATATAAAAGCAAAAGAATTTAGCCATGGTTTCATGTTATAAAGACAACAGTGTTAATATTTGACATATTTCTCTGAATTATTTATAAAATTTCTACATATAGTAAAATTCACCTTTTTTGGGTACACAGTTCTGAGTCTTTTTTTTTTTTTTTACCACATGCATGTATTCTTGTAATCACCTTAATAGACAGGATACAGAACAATTCTAAACCCTTAAAGGATTCCCTCTGTATTCAGGCTCTTCTATCAACCCTAGCCTCGGACAACCACTGATCTGTTCTCTATTACACTCTTTTGCTTTTTCCAGAATGTTGTATAAACTCAATCATAGACTATGTAACTTTTTGAAACTGAATTTTTTCACTTAGCATAATGCGTTTAAGTTTCATCCACATTATTCCTCATTCATCAACAGTTCATTCCTTTTTATTGCTGAGTAATATTCCATTGTGTAGACATATCAAAATTTGTTTGCCCATTTGTTCATTAAAAAACATTTGAGTCGTTACTGATTTTTTTTCAATTATGAATAATGCTGCCATAAATATTTGTGCATAGGTTTTGGTGTGAATATAAGTTTTCGTTTCTCCAGGATAAATATCTAGAGGTGAAACGTTGGGTCAGAGAATAAGTGCATATTTAATATTTTAAGAAACTGTCATACTGCTTTCCAGTGTGGCTGTATCTTTTGACTTTATAATTAGCAACAGATGAAAGTTCCTGTTACTATGCCTCTATGCCAGCTCTTGGTATTATTGATTTAAAAATATTTGATTTTTCGAGCTTTATTGAGACATAAATGATAAATAATATTGCATAAGTTTAAAGTGGAAAATACGATGATTTGATACACAGTTATTGTGAAATGATGATCACGGTAGGGCTAGTCAACATTTCCATCACTCACAAAATTACTTTTTTATGTGTTATTCTCTTAGCAGCTTCCTAATATACAGCAGTTATTCTCTTAGCAGCTTCCTAATATACAGCATAGTATTACTGTTTACAGTCGCCCTGCTGTACTTTTGTGCAGCTGGAAGTTTGTACTTTTAGATCCACATCTCCTCATTCCCCCCACTCCCCCAGAGCCTGTGACCACCCACCATTATATTGTTTCTGAACCTGGCTTCTTTAGATTCCACATGTAAGTGAGATCATACAGTATCTGCCTTTCTCAGTCTGATTTACTTACTTCAATTAGCATAATGCCCTTAAGGTCCATCCTATTGCCATAAATTGCAGGGATTTCCTTACTTTTTACAGATGAATAATGTTCCTTTGTATATAAATACTGAGTGTCTTTGATATTAAAAGTTAATTTCCATAGGAAATAAGTAAAAAACTTGGCAATACAGATGTCTTAAATGGAGCTTTTACAAATAACTTCAAACGATTAAGAGTTACATCAGATAAACCAGTAGAATCTGTATTTTTGATGATGTGTTTAGTTCTCATTTTTATTTAACAGATACATTCATACGTTTAATATATTTCTCCTTTTGATATCTGCATCAATGATCTCCTTATCTGTTCAAAGTTCCTTTAATTAGTAATAGCTAATTGAGAAGGTTTACTGTTTCTAAGTATTAAATAGATCATACTTGTTAGAACTGCTTCAAAATAACACAAATATTAAAGAAATCTAAGGCATTAAAATAATTTAGAAGATATTATTGTTTCAAAAAATAAATATGAAAATATAGTTTTTTACAGAAGTTTCTGCTGCATGATCATAAGTATAATACAGATCCAGCTATACAGCTGATGGGCTCCGCTTAGCTGAGCTCATAGTTCCAAGGCTTTATTTTTGTTCTGCCTTCCTCGAGTTATGGCTTTTTGTAGCAACAAGAATCAATCAAGAATCTAATTTTCTTCAGCCTCTTTTCATTGGAGAAAGGGTGTTGAGAGTGTACTTATCAACCCTCTTTTACCTTTAATCTTCACAATTTAAAAGGAGGGCCTAATCATCGTAAGCCCAATCATAGTTCCAAATTAATACTCTAACGCAAGCATAATTATGACTCCTCCTACCCAGAACTTACCTACTTGTGTATTGCTTTCAAACAACTGATGAACAAGGTTGTCAAAGTCATAGGTTACTCTTGCAAGAGAATCAGGCTCAAAACTTGAATACAACAGGATGTCATTTTCATGTTCGTCTTCACGCTTTAAAGTCCCTCCGAAGGCCCAAGTAAATGCAAACACGAAAAGCTTTTGAATCATTACGTTTAATTTATCAGGATATTTCTCCAGATACCATGTATTTTTAGACCTGGGGTAGACAAATGTAGAAGGATTAAGTTTTCAATTTTTAGAAAGCATTCAGTAATTTATTTCAATATCTTGTCAAAGTTTCATTATTAAAAATTACAATACGGTTAAGTGTTGGCATAAAAGTTTTAGAGTTAACGGGTAATTTTCCTTTGGTAAATTATGTAAACTTTTAAAAAATACCATCTGTATAAGAGATTTGTAGCCAATTTTTATTTTACTTCTTTGTACATATGATTCACTTTTATTTTAGGTCAATTTATTAGCTGAGAGTTTGCCTGTCTTTTGGGAGAGGATTTGATAATTCTCCATTTTATGGAGAAAGACGTAAGTGAAGAGTCAGTCGCTTTGTCCTCCTCTTAATCAAATCCTAATGACTGACTGAGTCCAACCTGGCTAAAGCCAGGTAATGTGAATCTGGGGAGAACCTTCTCTCATGTCTGGGTCGACCCTGGTTGCCCGGGTCTGCGGGACCCAGAAATTCTACAGCGAAAAGACTGCAGGGGATGGAGCCAAGCAAAAGGTTTGGGCCTGATATAAAGACATTGTAAACAGTTCAGGATTTAGCATTATCATAAAATAATTTATGAATTATAAAAATCCTAAAAATATATCACTGAGCTGAAATTTATTGGTGACCATTAATGTACAATGCACATGTATAATTCTGTTTGAAATTTCTGGTCATGTGTAATAGCTTATTCAGCAAATATTTATTGAATTCCTACTATATATTAGTTACTCTGAACAAAACCAACATGATCCCTTATTTCCGGGTCAAGAAAATGAATACTAAACCATGCTAAGTGTAAAGAACAGAGTCAAACATAACGCGAAGGATAATAGTAATAGAGATAACTAATTTAGATTGTGGGAGTCAGGGAGGGCCTCTTTGAAGAAGAACCAGTTAAACTGAGACCTGAAGAATGAGTGTGGTTTGGCAAAATGTAAGAGGAAGAGCATCTGAGCAGAAGGAATACATGTGCCAAGATCATGAGACCAAAGGATCATGGTTAGTTTGAGGAACTGGAAAAAAATAAAACAGGCCAGTGTCATTGAAGCACACGTCTAGTTAGTGGAGATGAATCTGGGAGCTGCGTAGAGGCTTTTAAAGCTGTCCCAAGGCTTTTTTCCTTCTATTCTGAGTGTAATGGGAAGTCATTAAATGGCTATGAAAAGAAACACTCTAATTTATGTTAAAAAAATCAAACTCTTGCACATAAATACGAGGAGATGTGGACAAGCATATTAATCACAGTAGTATTTGTAATAACAAAAATGGAAAAAAAACTACATTTTTATCAATGGATAAATAAATTGTGATATATTTATACAATGGACTATTAGCAGTGAAAATGAGCAAAGAAGCCTGAAAGGAACAATAGATTAATCATAGGAACATAACATTGAACACAAATATGAGACACAGAAGAACATAGAGAGTGATTCCATTCAAGTTCAAAAATATGCAAAGTGGCAAAATATATTGTTTGGGAATATATTAAAAACAAACATCCAGGGTCATAGTTATCACAGGTGACAGGATGCCATAAAACCTAGATAGTTGACAGGGGACTTCAAAGATAAATTGATGGTTTTTTTTCTATAACTAAATAATGTGTATATGAATATTTGTGTATTGTTATTTCTACCTTACACGTATTTTATAAATATTCTTTTATGGCTAGTCGCTATATAAGTTAAAAATAATATATGGTTGTCATGTTGAGAATAGACTGGAAGATCTGGGGAAAACAACTGGGCAACAGTGAAGGTCTGAGCTAGAATGCTGGTAAGCGAGATGTATACAAATGAATGTGAAGGCAGAGTTGACAGGTAGTGTAAAAACGATATTTAGAATGTTCTATCACTTAAAAGCAAATGTGACATGAATGTCTCAGGGACTTAGTAACAATGAGATGTAGGAAGGAAGGCATCAACAGTGACACTCCTGTCCTCCGAAATGGCAGAATTATAGAGTTAATAATTTCTAGCTATGATTTATTGAACACATACTATGTATCAGATTCTACATATCTAGTACATCACATTATTCTTCCAGTTTTATGAAAGAGAAAAATCAAAGCTCAAAAATGCTTAATAACTGGTTCAATATTTCTCAGGTCATAAACTGCAGATTCATGAAATATATTCATGCCAATTTCGTTTCTTTCTCAAGTATGCGCAGAGTCTGGACAAATGTATTCCTTTTCTGCATGTAACAGCATAAAATCTGCTGCTCTTGTATTAGATATACAAGGACACTAAGCTGGAATAAAATAAATTTAAGTGGATTTTGATGTTCTGAAGTCATCAAAGCACTGATTTATTGACAGGTAAACCTGTGCCTATTTGAGTGTCTGGCACCTAGTAGGTACTAAAACACATCTGTTGAATGAATGTAACTGACCTCTTTTCTTTATCCTTGAATTTGACAGAAATTTTTGAATGTGGAGAATTTTTCTCCTCAGTTGAAATGTTCTTCAAATCTTCACCTTAAAAAGGAAAGAGTATTTTCCCACAATCAACAACAGACCTAAAATTTAGTGAAGTTTAACTTTTAACATTGTTTAGTTTGTGAATTGTCATAGGAAAACATCTTCGTTTCACATACAGTATCTTAGAGTACCTTATCTGGCCAAAGTGAGCTACTTTTCTAAGAAAAGAGGAGCAGAGAATATACCTTCCATTGTCTGAACTGATCCTTATTTATTTGAAGCATGAATCTGCATACTTTCGTTCTTCATTCTATTCTGGTGACTTTTTTGTATATCCGATTGTTCCAAAATAGAACATTTACACATTCAGATGACTACTTCTAAAGATGGTACACATTACAAACTAAATAATAAATCGGTCTTAATAAAATGAAGCATTAAAAAAAAACCAAACCTATATGCTTTCGAATAAGAAATTTATCAAAACAAACATCAAATGGGTCAACTTTAGGCAGACTATAGTGGTCTCCCTCCCAACCCTCATCGCCCACCATTTCTAAGTCATCCATTCCACAGAGAAGCACAGAGAATGATTATTCATTCTTCCTTTTTGTAAAATATGTAGAGATAAAGAGAAGCATACAGAAGAAAATAACAATCACCCATAATTTTACCATCCACAGATAATAATTATTAGGTGTTGATGCATTTCATTATGGTCTTTTATATAAATATGTACTATTTAAATATTAAAATATTAAAAAATTTAAACTTAAAAAATTTGTTATTCAGCCAGCCACGCCATCATGCAACCCATTTATTATGTTCTTAATTTTAACTATTACTTTTTTTCAATCCTAACCTCGCTGTACCTTCTAACGGCTCCCGTTCCTCGGCTTGCCCTTCTGATAATTAGGGAATGTGCATCGGGGAAGGGGGTGGATGCTCTTCAAGGCAGAGAAGTTGTGTGCTAACAATTTCTATCTAGCCTGGTACTGCTCTTTTTCAAGTGTGGTCCCCCCCCCTTAATCATTAGGCTTTAAGATGTAAAGGGGGTTGGCAGTAGGAGGAAATATGTCTGACCTGCTCCCTAACCTAGTCGGGCGTCATCCATTCCACAGAGAAGCACAGAGAATGATTATTCATTCTTCCTTTTTGTAAAATATGTAGAGATAAAGAGAAGCATACAGAAGAAAATAACAATCACCCATAATTTTACCATCCACAGATAATAATCATTAGATGTTGATGCATTTCATTATGGTCTTTTATATAAATATGTACTATTTAAATATTAAAATATTAAAAAAATTTAAACTTAAAAAATTTGTTATTCAGCCAGCCACGCCATCATGCAACCCACTTATTATGTTCTTAATTTTAACTATTACTTTTTTTCAGTCCTAACCTCGCTGTACCTTCTAACGGCTCCCGTTCCTCGGCTTGCCCTTCTGATAATTTGGGAATGTGCATCTGGGAAGGGGGTGGATGATCTTCAAGGCAGAGAAGTTGTGTGCTAACAATTTCTATCTAGCCTGGTAACTGCTCTTTTTCAAGTGTGGTCCCCCGCTTAATCATTAGGCTTTAAGATGTAAAGGGGGTTGGCAGTAGGAGGAAATATGTCTGACCTGCTCCCTAACCTAGTCGGGCTTCACGGCATGGTGAACGTGACATTTTGTTGCTGCCACTAGCTGTGCTATGCTGTGCTGACTGGCGAAGGGAAAGACAACAGCCCTTTCAGGAGCCATGAGGAGGAGAAGGGCCGACCTAAGTGTTCTCCCCTACTTCATCTCCCGTTCTTGGTACCCAGCTCTTTTCTGCTTAGGATTGCTGTTTTCCCCCACACTGGGACTTTAACCATTTTGTCGCCCTCGGGATTTCTCAAAAGTTTTTAGTTTCGTGGAGCCAAAATTGGGTTTTGGAGAGAGAGTTGGAGCCTGTGCTAATTTGCCATCTCACAGACAACCAGAGAAGCAGCGTTTAAATGTAGGCATCCTTACTCCAGAGACCGTGCCTTCCTTAGCCATAATGCTATACTGTTTCCTTAATCTTTTGATCATTCCTTACAGATGTTTTACCGTTTACCAGGTTTATGCCTTTGTATGATTACAATTTACACCTCGGATTCTGAACAGATTTTTTTCCCCTACTATTTCTATCTCTAAGAGTTTTTAAAACATAGCAAAAACATTCTTTCCTACTAGAGACCCTCTGAGGATTCTTTAGACTCATTTTTCCTGCGACCCTTCAACACTTATGCATGATATTAATTTACTTGATTAACATGCTCCTCTATAAATGCTTTCTAGTTTGTTCCATGTACATGTCTACTGTTGGTTCAAATAGACTGAAAATTCCTGGCTTTCCTTTCTTCTATAAAATCTAATAGAAAGTGGTAAACAATTGGCATTGACTAGCTAAGACACGATATCATTAGCATGACTTAGGGAGGAAAAACTCACGTTGTCCAAAGCCTCCATTTTTATCCATGAATTCAAAGAAAGCATCGAGAATTCTGCAGAGAGTCATAATGATTGTTATGTCCTGTACAGGAAATGGCTGAAATTTCTGATATTTCTTTACAAACTGCAGTCCATCTTTGACGCTATTTTTAATCATGAATTCAAGATACTCCACTCCGGATTGACTCATAATTTTAGAAGTTTTCAAAAGCCATGACTTAATATAAGGCTCCCATCCCAGATCAACGGGATCCTAATAATGAAAAGCACCAGACAATTTTTTTTTTGTTAAATAAATAGTGTCCACCTACTTTCTTACACTATCTCTTTAGTTCACCACTGCCCGCCTGCGGACTACGGTTTAAAATGATCATTCATTAAAGGGCAAGTGATCAAAAAAGCTTAATGAATTATCCTTCTCCGAGATACTTGTGATTTTTAACCGTGGTCCTACGAGACAACAAACACTTGGGGATTATGTCTAGAGAGGAGAGCTGAAGCCATGCGCACGTGGTGAGGAACTGCTTACCCAGAAAATCAGCGCTATACTTAGCTTTATTCATTACATCGAATTAAGTAGATTAGAGCATAGGGCTAGTTGTGGCTAATGATTTCAGGGATACACAGCAGTTATTCCTCGTTGAGTCTTCTGTCTCCTCACCGCTCCCTCGGTAACGTGTTGCACAAGCTCTAAGAGGCGTGGGGTTGGTATGAAAAGACGTCAGGGCAATCTTTCCTCCACTGGAAAAATACTCCTTACAGTTGTGGAAAATACTGACGTTTCGATTACTAAGTGGTATTAACAACAGTAATAATGACATGCGCATTCATTCCTGGGCGAGGAGGCGTTAGGGGACATGGAACTTTTAAATACTGGGATCGTTCTGTTGGATCCAGAGGGAATGACAGAATAAATATAAAAATGCTATAGATAATGACTAGTTATTATCCTAAACAATGCATTTCTTTAGTTGAGCAATTGGATTTTGAAACCTTACCATATAGACCATTGCACATCGGCTAACGGTGGTGGGACTGGCGTGAGAGAGACTGTCCACTTCAAAAATCACTCTTATTTTATTAGTTAGAGCTATTCTCTCACTGTTTGCTAGGCACAGTGTTCTAGTGTCATCCAGCATGGAGTTTAGACTTTCTACCCAAAAGGTGTCCACTGGACCATCTAAGATAATCCACTGCCAGTCGAAGTCTGGGGAGAACAATATTTTTAATGTAACAGAATAATCTCAGTCTTCTTTCATTACAATCTTGCAAATATTCTATTTGATTTAGAAAAATATTTTTTAATTAAGATTAAAAATGATATCTGTTGTTTCTCACACAATATTAATTTCCACCTGTAATATCTACTTGGTCCCTGTGAGATATTAATGGTCATTTATAAACTAAAAGGGCAATATAAGCCCTGGTACTTATATAACATAACTATACATGAATATACTGTAATATAACATGTAGTAAAACTATACAAATTTTAAATAGGCACATGAGGAAAAAATAAATAGTACAATGACAAAATATCATTAGTCAAAAATGTTTTTAAAGAAATAAAGGTCATATTGGTCTGGTTTGCCTTCTATGTTAATGAATCATTTTTATTAAATTTAATAATAACACTTACTCTGACTTTTTGGAATTTTAACATCTTTCTCCATCTCCTTCTCAAAAATATTATTGTCAATATCTGCTGTATCAGAAGAATCAAGTTTGAAAACCTAAAATAAGTAATTAATTATGTTAAAATTTTTATTTGATCACACTTTCCAACTCAAATGAACTATCTGTCAATACGCTTCCCTAAGTGATAAAAATCTAAAAGGCAGAAGGTTCTGTAGCTGGAAAGACTAACACGTAAACACCAGAGTCTAATGTAACTGAGTTGTGACTCAGGTCATTTTTTTTAAGAAAATTCTTTTATTTTAGTTATTTTTTCCTCCCAGAAAGATAGTACATGCTGTTGTATAATGTTCAAATAATGCAGCAAAACACAAAGAAGAAAGCAAAAATTCTCTGATTTTCTACTATCTATAAAAATACCACAGTTGACATTTTGGTGTATATTTTTCCTAGACCGTCCTTCGTGATAGAGCTTTAAAATTTCAGGCTGCATAAAATTACCTGCAGGGTTTGCTAAATCGCAGATTCTAACACCTCATCCTCGGCAGTTCCGCTTGCATAGGTATGGGACGGAGCCAGGAATTTCCATTTTTAATATGCGCCCAGGTGAACCTAATACAGGTTGTTCTCACACCGATCTCTGAGAAATTCTAATCGATGCATACACTTAACTCTTAATTATGTGGGAGACTTAATTATTTATGCCCTCAACAGGGGTGAGTAATATACCATCAGCTGACTGGCATAGGTTTCCTTTACCACCAAGAGCAGGAAGGGAGAAGACCAAACACTAGGCCAGAGCTGGGGGCTCTGAAGAGAGGGACCAACCCTAGGTGTGAGCACAGAGCCTACGAATGCAACAAACAGTCACTTCTAATATTTAGCCTGAGCATCTTTTCATATGTCTATTGGCAATTTTTACTTAATCTGTCAACTTTCTATTCAAAGCCATTCCTCACGTGTAATCATTTCTTATTCATGTTTGAAGCACTTCTGTATTAGGGATATTAACTCATTGCATATAACATATGTTCTAAATATTTTCTTACAGACTGTAGTTTGCTTTAACGTGTTTGTTACGACTATTGAAAAATATTTTCTTATTTACATTTATATTAAAATCTTTTTGTCTTTTGATTTATAATCTTTGGGTTCCCAGTCTTAGTTAAGGACTTCCTAACTCTGAAAATATGTCCCTAAATATTATTACATTTTTATAATTTTATTTTTACATTTAGATTGTTAATTCATCTGGAATTTTAATTCTGTGTAGGGAATGAGGTAAGTGTCTTTTTATGTTTTCACATAGGAAAACAGCAAATTATTACATAAACAGTGGATTAAATAAAGAATGTTTTTCCCACTGATTAGAAATATTACTTTAGTTGTATATTAAGTTCCTATATAGTCTTGAATATGTTTTTGGACTTTATTGGGTGTTATAACTGTGTTAATACCTCACTGGTTTAATTTTTCAGGTTTTGAGTGTTTTTTTCTCTTCTTAAAATATAACTGACATATAACATTATGTTAGTTTCAAGCGTACAACATAATGACCCGATATTTGTATACATTGCAAATTGATCATCACAATAAGTCTAGTTAATATCCGTTATCACGCATAGTTACAAATTTTTTTCTTGTGATGAGAACTTTTAAGATCTACTCTCTTAGCAACTTACAAATATACAATACAATATTATTAACCATCGTCACAATATTGTACCTTACCGTTTTGGCTATAGTATGGATTTGCTCTAAAATTAATTTAGAACAATTTTTAAACTCCAAAGTACTATGTTTTCTGCCCAGATTTTTTTGAATTCTTGGAACATTTATACTCCCAAATAAACTTTAAAACATTTTTATTCAATTAAAAAAAAAAGGTATTTTGGTTGGAAAGACATTATATATTAATTCGGTAGGGATTATCATTTTTAGAATGGAAGTCTTTCCATAGAAGAATTCAGTGTATCTTCCATTTATTCAAATCAATTGTACAGTTTTCATGCCATCCCCCCACAGGACAAGTTCCTTTCTTTTACATTTTTCCAATCTATTTTTATAGATTTTTGCCGCTGTTAGAATATTTTCTGTTTTCATTTCTAACTTGTGATCATTAATATAAAGAATTTTATCATGGCCACTTTACTATGTTTCTTCTTTATCAACTGTTGAGAAAAATGCAATAAAATGTCTCACTAGATTCATATTTGTCAATTTCTCTATGAAATTCTGTCAACTTTTTCTCTATACATTTTTACAGTATGTCATAGGCACGTAATAGTTTAGAATAACCATCTTTTTCTGTACCAATAGCACATCGTTCTACTCTAATTTTATAATAACTTGACATCTGGCAGGTTTCATTGCCCAAATTCTTCCACTTTTTTTTTTTAAATTCGAGAATGTCATGGACCTTGATTCTTCCATATAAATTTAGAATCAGTTTATCAAGGTCTTAAAAAACACTTCACTTCCCTTTTTCAAAACTTATTAAAAATCTCCAGTAATCGGCGGGGTATTTGCATAACGGCAGACATACAGATCAATGGAACAGAACTGAGAGCCCAGAAATATATCCTTACATTTATGATCAGTTGCTTTTTGACAAGGGTAACAAGACAACCGAACAGGAAAAGAATAGTCATTTCAACAAATGGATATTCACCTGCGAAAGGATGAAGTGGGATCCCTTCCTTAGAACATACACTAAAATTAACTCAAAATACACCAGAGACCTGAATATAAAAGTGGAAACTATAAAATTCTTAGAATAATATATAGGAGAAAGTCTTTGTGACCTTGAATTATACAAAGCTTTCTTAAAATATGGTACCAAAAGGACATGTGACAAAAGAAAAAATCAACTAGACTTCATCAAGATTAAAAACTTTTGCATTTGAAAGGATACCATCAAGAAGGTGAAAAGACGGAAGAGAAAATATTTGCAAATCATATATGTAATAAAGGGTTCGTATCTATAATATATTTAACGACCTCTTCAAACTCAACAATTAAAAGATAAGTAAGTCAATTAAAAATAGATGAGGGATCTGAATAGATATTTCTCCAAAGAAATTATACAAATGACCAATAAGCACATGAAAAGATGCTAAAAATCATTAGCTATTAGGAAAATGCAGATAATAACAAATGTTGGTGAGGATGCAGAGAAAATGAAATAGTGCAACTCTTCTGAAAAACCGTCTGACAGTTTATCAAAATGTTAAACAAACAGTGACTATATGACCCAGGAATTACAGTATGAGGTATATACACAAGAGAAACAAAAGCCTATGTCCACACAAAAGTGGAAACAACCCATGTGTCCATCAACTGATAAATAAAATGTGATATATCCATATAATGGAATATTATTCAGCAATAAAATGTAATGAGTCCTGATACATGATACAACATGATGTATCCTGAAACATTATGCTAAATGAAAGAAGCCAGTCACAAAAGACAACATATTATATGAATAAATTTATATGAAATGTCCAGAATAGGTAAATCTATAGACAGAAAGTAGATTAATGGTTTCTTAGGGCTGAAAGGGGTGGCAGTTTGGGAATGGGGAATAGATGCTAATGATTATAAAATTTATATTTGCAGTGACGAAATGTTCTAATATTAGGTCATGGTAATGGCCACAATGTTGTGTGAATACACTGAAAACCACTGAATTGTACACATTGAATGGGTACATTTTATGATATATGAATAAAATCCTAATAAAGCTATTTTAAACAAAACTTGATGGTATTCGTACTAAAACTGCATTTAATTTGTAGCTCAATTTAGGAAGAATTATTATCTGTATAATAATGACTCTGTGGATCTCAAATCATGGCTACTGTAAAGAATACAGATGTGGGATCACCTGTATCAGCCACAGTGGAATAATAATAATGTATTTAGTAAAAGTTGGATGTTGAGAAAAGGTGAGTAGTCATCTAATTATGCTGATGCTTTCATCTAAAAGCAGGGTAGATTAAAAATAAAAATAATTATTTAAAATCAAAAGTGAAATTATTTACATAAAAACATAGCTATACAAGTAACACAGAGAAGAACTACTAATAGACTACTAATCTTCCAAATTATTGGAAGGAACGCACAAACAAATCAAAGAAAAA
>NW_011888841.1:1785450-1788154 GCF_000151845.1 Pteropus vampyrus
ATAATAAAGCCAATAACAACATAAAGATACTGCCATTTGAATATTCTTAAAAAAATCTTTCTTAAACAATTCTTGCATCAAAGAGGAAATCAAACATAAATTGCAGAATGGCTATAAAATGAATTCTAAAAAAGGACATTAAAGCAGAGGGCCTGGCTCTTCCGGATATTAAAACCTACTTTAAAGCTATATTAATTCAAATTGTGTCATTTTCCTTTTTAAATGGAGAAGCAGAATAAAGAGGGTAGAAAGATGTATATACATACGTATTAGTGGGAAAGAGATGAATTATTTAATTTTGTCAAGACGATTTTCTATCTCAGAAAAATTAAGTTAATAATTTATACAAAAATAAATTAGACATATCACATTAAAGATGTAAGAGAGTTTACTATAATGTTTGTTGTTAAACAAACTTCGGTATAACAGAATAATCTTAGACTAGGGAAAGGTGTGACTGAAGAGTTAGAGTCTATAAAAGAATATATTGAGAAGCTTATTTTCATGGATTGTGGAAAGTACAGAAAGATGACAAATAAATAATTACTTTTTTTTTTTTTAGTTTTCCAAAGATTTATTGAAGCAGAAATATATTGGTCAGATACTTGCTGGAAAAAAGCAGTTTGAATGATATTTAAAAATATTTTTGAAAAAGTATTCTAGCACAAGTCTTCATAAACTAGATTATGCTTTACTCATCAATACAATAGCAACAATACAAAAAGTTTTATTTCCTTAGGATAAATTATTAGAAGTAGATTTCTAAATCATAAGAAATGTCTAGTTAAAAAGCTTAGTATGTATTCCCAAAATTATTCCCAGATACATATGAACTTCTATTTCACAACTTTGTAATTATGAAATACTATTTTTCTATTAAAAAATTCTTGCTAATCTGTTTGGTTCAAAATATCTTCTTTTTGTTAATATATCTTAGCTGATGAGATGTACTGGTAATCTCTACTTATTTATTACTAATGAGAATATAGTTTTTCAAATTAGTTTTTGCTATTTACATTTATTCTTTGATGAATTTCATATCAAATAATTTATTCACTTTTCCATTAAAGTATTTTTGTATTTCATTCATTTGCAAGGTATATTGATGATGCCTGAATCAGTACATCATCCTCTACTTATACTTAATCTACTTCGCATTCCTTTAAAAGCGCTCTATTGTTTATTGACCACTTTAAAACATAATGCCTATTTTGTTTTTTATAGCTAATAATTTTTTTCATTTTTAACTGATCATAATAATTTTAAATTTACTTTTACGCTAGTAAGTACCTAATGATACCTAATGATGCTTTAATATCAGTCTTTATATAAACAATGAAATAATCCACAATAGCCAAATAAAAACACTCATTCCATACTAAACTTACATTAGATAAATCTGAGATTCTTGACTTTAGTCCGAGATCATTGTCTTTCTTCGAATTCCCTGTAGTGTTAAAATGTACGTAATTTCGAATTGTTGATGATAACAATCCATCAGTCCATTTCATAGTATTAGGATCCAACTGTCCATATAGTTCACTAAGTGTGATACACTTTGGATTCAAAACACATATATCTACTCTTCCTTTTCTTCCTAGAATCTGAGAAAAATCCAATGTTGTTTTAAAAGACATTACTATGGTACAATTATTTAATTTTTCGCATTGCTATTACCAAAGGGTTTTAGGAAAGGTCTTTCACTCCAAAGCAAGATTCTGTATAAAGGTAGCAATTTACAAGGAACATAAAAATTGACATAAAAATTAGCCATAATATTCAAATCATTATTTTAAAAGATTCTAGATATTACAAATAACGTCCCTAGAAAAATAATGAAAATAATTCCATTGTGCCTCATCCAGGAATACAGTATATGAACCGGGTTGTGCTGTGTCTGGAACCAGGGTTAGATACAGAAGTAAGGGAGAGTAGGATATAATTTTAACCTTCAGGTCAGAACTGGCACTCAAGTAGACCTTATTTACAACATTCTAACCTGTCTGGGGCTGGCTGAACAACTGGAATCCATTCCACCTATCTTGGACCTCAGGTGGGAAAAGTGACAGATACTTCTTGTAAAAATTGCAAGAAGACTGTAGACCCACAGAAGCCTAAGAGAAGAGATTGTGGACGGAGACATATGATAGACTAGACTATCTAAGGCTCTAGGGAGAAAGCAAGGTAGAAATCTTTGGGAAATTAAGACATTCACAAGCAGCTCTATATACAGAGGGACTGTAAAAGCCACATGCAGGATGAATGCACAGAAAAGATCTGAGAAGACCCTAAACTTTCATCTCAGACTGGTCCTTAGGTTCAGAGTAGGCCCAGCTAATCAGTGAAGAACTAATTACTCCAGCACAGAGTAAGTTTGTAAAAACCGAGAAAGGTGGCTGTTTTTACAAATGCCCAATTTTCAACAAATAATCTTGAGGCACACAAACAAACGTGAAAATATGGTCCATTCGAAGGAACAAAATAAATTGAGAGAATCCATTCTTGAGGAAGCTCAGGCATTAGACATCCTAAACAAAGTCTTTAATGTAAACTGTCTTAAATATGCTCAAAGAGATGAAGGAAACCAAGGCCAAAGAGCTAAATGAAATGAGAAAAACAAAAATGAGAACAAGTAGGGAACATAAATAAAGAGAAATTATAAAAAGGAACCAAATAGAAATTGTGGAGCTGAAAATACAACATC
>NW_011888841.1:1790069-1803498 GCF_000151845.1 Pteropus vampyrus
TCAATGGATTCTTAGATTTAACACCAAAAGCATAATAACAAAAGAAAAAGTAAATAAACTGGACTTCAAAAAAATGAACAACCTTGATGCATCAAAGGACATTATCAAGAAAGTAAAAAGACAACTCACGGAATAGGAGAAAATACTTGCAAATCATATATCTAACAAGGGTTTTATATCCAGAATGGATACAAAAAAACTCTTCCAACTCTACAACAAAAAGACAAACAATCCAGTTTAAATATGGACAAAAGATGTGAATAGATTTTTCTCCAAAGAAGATATACACATGAACGGCCAATAAACACATGAAAAAGTATTAGCATCCATCAGTCATTAAGGAAATGCAAATTAAAACCACTATGAAATACCACTCACACTTACTAGAATAGAAAAAAACAAGTAAGCGTCGGTGAGTACGTGGAGAAATAGGAAGCCTCATACATTGCTTGTGGTAATTTAAAATGGCGCAGCTGCTGTGGAGAAGAGTTTGGTGCTTCCTCATAAAGTTACACAAAGAATTACCACATGACCTAGCAATTCCACTCCTAGGTATATATCCAAGAGAAAAGAAAACATACGTCTGCACAAAAACTTGTAAACAAATGTGTATAGTGAGTGGCATTATTCATAATATCTAAAAGGTGGGAACAACCCAAATATCCATCAAGGGATAAACAGATAAACAAATTGTGATGAATGGATAAATATTCCATACAATGAAATATTATTCAGCAATAAAATGAAATGCTATAACTGGAATAAATCTCAAAAGCATATGCTAAGTGAAAGCAGCCAGATATAAGATGTCACATATTGTATAATTCCTTTTACGTGAAATATCCTAGATAGGCGAATCCACAGAGACAAAAAGCCACTCGGTAGTTTCCAGAAAATGAAGAGATCAGGTAATAGGGAATGATTTCTTGGTGGGTAGGGGATGATTGCACAACATTACGGAGGTACTAACTGTCGCCGATTTGTACACCTTAAACTGGTTAATGATATGATATGTGAATTTCACCTTTCAGTATGTGGCAAAATTATTCCCTACCACAATCCAATCCCATTTCTAGGTAGACATTTTTGAAGGATAGACACACATATATAAGGGCATCTAGTAAAAACATCCAGAGAGGGCTCCTATGATAGGAGGAAAAGGAAGTGATGATTAGGAGATAAACTAAACTGAACTAAACTAAAACAGAGAAGGTCTTGAATAGACAAGTTAAAAAAAAGTCGTGAACTAAGGAAGATCAAAACAAGTTTATTATCTAAGGTCCTGCCACCAGCCTAGACGCTTTTCTTATAATTATGTTTTTTAAAAAACCCTAAATTTAAAATTATTAAACATGAGAGAATCATTAAATAAATTATAGTATAGTTATACGTGTAGAATGCAGTCATTGGAATGATATTGTGAGAAGTTTTTAATGACGTGGGGTTAACTCTCAGCATATAATATCAAATGAAAATGCTAGCATTAGGAAAATTGAGATCATTTATACACAGTACTACCTCGATTATTTCCAAGTATATATAGTGTAGGAAAAATAATCAATACAGCAATATACTTAGTTATTCTAAGTGATTATACTTTTTTACATTTTCACATTTTCCAAGTTTATCATAATTATACATACTTCTTTTGTAACTTTAAAAAACTTCTTTTAATAAAACAAATTTCTGCCCACAGGGCTGTTTTTAGGTTTAAATGAGGTAATTCAAGTAAAAGTGCTTTAGCCCGTATTTGGCCCATATTTAGTACAACATCAATATTAGTTATTATTTTATTGCTGTGATAATTCATCTCTATTAATTCTATTTGCTTAAGAAGTAATTAAGATCTGTCGATAAGGAGAATTTAGAAAACAATAAAGGATTATGTACTGCCACACAAATGATTTGAAGCACGATATTGCACGCTAACTGAAAAGAAGTCCACATCACTTGGAACCTGACTTTCTAAGACTTTTGGAATGAAAATATTGCCATCAATGAATCTTTAAATAAGATAGCTGAAGTACATACTATGTATTGAAGCCTAACTTCATACTGAATGAAAATATATCATGAAAAAGTAAGATTTATTCTAGGAATTCAAGGACAATTTTACACAGGAAATCTATCGACATAGGTTAGCACCTTAACCAATTAAAACATAAAAAATATATGCCAAAAATAATTTCATAAATTCTAGAAATCAAAAACCAAAGTATAATAAGAATAAAAGGAAATTTCCAACATATGATAAAAAATACTTATCAGAGACCAAAAGCAAACATCATATTCAATGCTGAAATATTAATTGCATTCCAGATAAAGTAAGAAACAAGATGTTACAGTGAACATTGTCTTGGAGGGTTAATCAGTGCAATCAGAATATAAGTTATATAAATATTAGAAAAGGGACAAAATTATATTAATTTGAAGACGATTCAAGTGATTAACCAGTCCATTAAATGAGGTGACTAAATGCAAAATAAACACACAAGTCAATAGTTTCATTTAACACTAGCAATTACCAGTTTGAGGTTTAAATAATAAAAAAAATCTTATTCACGACAATGATTCCTAACTCCACAATTCCTAGCAATAAATTTAATAAGTAAAGAACACACTTATATAAAGAGAACATAAAATGTAACTTAAGTAGAAAATAAGATCTCAACCAATGGAGGAACATTTTGTTGAAGAGAACATTTACCTGTGAAATGGATTGCCTTTCTGCAACTGATGACAAAGTTTCACTTGGTAATAGTATTAATGCTTTCTCTAAAATTCTTCTTACTGTTGTCTTTCCTCCACCTGTTGGGCCCACTAACATCACACCAACACAAGCCTAAAAGAAAATTACAGACATACAGTTTAATTCTGGCTTTCTAATGGTTCAGCTAAGCTGAGCTTGAAGGTTCTTATTTACAAATACATCTCTATCTATACCTACAGATCATTCTTTCGGATTATTGTTCAGTCAGTTGTAATCTGTGCTGTTTTTATGGACTAGGCTAATGTTAAAATTGCCAGAAATCTCCTAATTTTAAAGTTCAAAGAATAATTTCCAATTCTTGATATTTAACGATTTATCTCGCTTTCCAATTCTCCTTATGTCTTGTACCTTTCTCTACAACTGGCTTCTGTAATAACATCCTTCGGGGCTTTCCTCGTAGACGTTTTTTCTCTCTTTCGCGTTCTGATTGTCCTTTCCATGTCAGCCTTCCCTGAGTCATCTTTGTCCCTCTCTCTTCCATTGTCCCTATCTGATCTCATCAATCTAAATATCTTGAACTACATCTGAATTCTAATGACTCTCTAATGGATACTTTTTTCTCAGTCTTTGGTTCTAAGTGCCAGAGTGAAATTTCAATGGTCTGCTATATATTTTCATCGGGATGTCTCACATTTCCAAAGTCAACGTCATCTAATCCGTATGTTCGTTTCGTACTTGTTCCTTCTCTTGTGCCTCTAATCTAGTTAATAAAACCACTATATACCAATCATACAAAGTAGAAAACTTGCCTGTTTTCATCTCATCTGGTACAAAACTTTTGCTTGATTCTACCTTCTTTCCATCCCGACCACAATTGCAGTACCTTGGTGTTCCGAACTGAACGCTTGGCCCACTGTCCCCGCCCACCACCCAAATGCAAATGTTGAAGCAATGTGATGATATGGGAGGTGGGGCCTTTGGAAGGTAATTAGGTTTTAGATGGGGTCACGAGGGCAGGGCCGCATGATGGGAGTGGTGTCCTTACGAGAAGAGGAAGAAGGATCAGAGCTCGCTCTCTCTCTGCTCTGTGAAGACACAGTGAGAAAGTAGCTGTCAAAAAGCCAGGAAGAGGGCTTTCGCCAGGAACCAACTCTGCCAGCACTTTGATCTTGGACTTCCCAGCCTCCAAAACTGTGAGAAATAAATGTCTAATAGTCCTATTCTATAACTGTCAAGGTGAGAGGGGTCCAAAAGCCCTGCTTGTCAAATGGAAATTGTATATTCAAGGACATAGCTAACCTGGCTTCAGTGGCGAGATGGCTTTACACGAAAGAGTGGCAGCTATCCCTCTGGGAGCAATCTTAGCGCTCACTTCACGTCCTAAAGCAGAGCTGCTGGCTCAGTGCAGCCCTTAGTTCAGAAAGATTCCCCTCGATGCCTTGGTCTGGTTTTCTGATGCTTCGGCTAAACTGAAACCTAAAGGTCCTCGCGGTTCAGCCTCAGCCGGCTGTGAGGAGCCAAGCGCAGACTTGTTCGCTCTGCTCACTGGGAAGAACCGTGACTCTGGGCTTTGCCAACGGCCTATTTGTTGGGGCTGCCACTTGGAAAGCTAGACACACTCGAAGATTAAAGATAACCTCTTCGAGGCTGTGACTGTGGAAACTAATTACGGCTGCTGATCAAACTGAGTCATTCAAAAGCCCATGCTGAGGATCATCCTTCGATGAGATTACCCAGAACCAAGCCACCGACTGAGCCTGCCCTCCCCAGATTGCCATGATCGCTGTCCGGGTTCCACATCATACTGGGTGTGGCAACACGTTCACCATTACAGACCACACGAAGTAAAGAACTGTGTGTTTACGGTGCACGGGCTACTACTGCGTTCCAGACTCGCGACTCCTGACAGAGGTTGACACAGCTGTCTCGCAGTGGGGGGAGCCACATCGCACAGGATGTGAATGACCCTCAGATACTCCTGGCAGATCCTGTGTCAGATCTTTAATCTGCTCTCTTGGGGCAATCAGGGTGCCTCACTGATACTGACATTACTTCAAGTTATGGGACTCCTGTTCCAGTCGAATCCCCTAACAGAATTATGTCTCTAGAAAACAGTTTGTGTCACGCGTCGATATCTAGACCATTTGTAATCTGACAATGGTAAACCTTTTAGGGCAAGTCACCTAACAATGAGCTGATGGTCAAGTTATTTCATGGGCTTTCCACACTCTCTACCATCCATAGGCATCTGGTATAATCGGGCACTGGAACAGCCTTCTCAAAAATTGACTGTAAAAGATTTGACTCCATATCCCTTTTTTTTCTCTTTGTCTATACATCTTACCAAAGAAGTTTGGTTATTGGATGCAGGTGTTCCCCAAAAGGGATCACTTCCTTTCATCTGCTTCCTGGGTAATTCTCAGCATGGAAGAGATGGGATATTATATAGCCCTATTTTGAAAATTTGGGATTCAGTCCTGACCATTCCTGGGCATGGAGCTTCTTTCTTTCCTTTAATGACAGCCTCAGGCCACCCTGATTGGTACACATGCCACAGTGGGGCCTAGGGAATTTGAATTTAATTCTACTTCAACTATCTAGATTCTAAAGGATTTGTAAAAATAGGACACGAAAACACAAATCATAAAAAGATCAATAAATATTGCTGCCGCAGCAAAGTCTCCTGCGCAGGTGAACGCCGTAAATATTTCTAAAAAGCCAAGACTCAGATATTTTATTTGCAATGCATACAAGCACTAAAACAGTATAATATAAAAATGCATAATGAAGTCTGTACATTTACTCAAGGAGAGACAAACAACCCAATTGAAAAACGAGAACATTTCCATAATCTGGCAATTCACAGAAAACACAAATGGCTGATAAACATATAAAAGAGTGTACAATTTTACTAGTAATTAGGGAAATGCACAGTCTGATGTTTTTACTATTCATTCGAAACAGGAAATTCAAAGAAGGTACTGCTGTACCAGGATGAGGAACACCTCACACTGCATTTGTAGGATATTTTTACAGTTACGTATTAAGGGCTTAGAAGAAGATGAGAAAGATGAATTTGTTGACAGGTAAAGTGAGTGTCAAATACCAAAGCCTCTTTTATTATTGTGTTTTCCTCCTTGATCACAGCTATTAAAACCCAGGAGCAAAGAATTGCTAACATGCCATTCTCCGCTTACCTGAAGTTGATCATAAAACTGTATAATTTTCTCTTTCTGAGCCGGCCATTGTTGTAAGCCCAAATGTTGTGTTGCAATAGATATTGCTTTCTGAAACAAAAATAAATACATTAACTTAAAATGCGTCGTAAATTAAACTCGATATGTAATCCTACAAAATCTCTCTTAACTAGGTACCAAATGCTACAAAATCTCTCTTAACTAGGTACCAAATCCTGTACTTTAAGACAGTAGTTCTTAATTTTTAATTTCACCAATCTGAGAATGAAAACTTACTTTTCACTCAAAATACAATACAATACACCAGTAGCAAATTCCTAGATCCTTCCTACACTTAAGAAGTCATGCTTTAAGATGTATTTAAGAACTAGCTATTACCCCAATACAATTGTCTAATTATCCTACACTTAAAGAAAATGCAATGTAAAAGAGTCTACATCTTGGTGTAATTCTAATCACCATTAAGGAAGTTTTTCAATTTCGTAATAATTATCTTAATGTTTCAATGTTAAAAATACTCCGAGATGGCAGGTAAAATTTACTAAATGGAAGACTTGATGTGGTTATACATTAAAACATCCCAGAAAGTGGCTCTAGCTTGGAAAGATACTTAATGTTTTAACACAGAGATTATAAGGGCAGCCGTGCTTCCTCCTAAAGTGGTTTTTTCACCGTGGATACAACTGGTAACTATGTCAACGGGGAAAAAGCCGATTTATCCTTTCTCTCACCAACCTCTTGCATGCCTTGCATTCCTACAGTGGGGCGGTCAGGGAAGCAGCTGAAGGAGACACAGAAAACTCAGCAGGAGTGTACAGGCCGGGAAGAAAGCAGCTCTTGTGGCAAGGCTGACTGAAGGCAGGAAATCGGCTGAGAAAATGTTTTGAAAAGCGACCTCTTTTAAATGGAGTTATGAGACTGCCCACTTGAGGCCTGCGCTTCTAACTGTTTTAGATGCGGAGGCCTGGGAATTCTCTGCCATTAACACAAGCCTTGATACCTGCCTGCATACAAGCAGGAAGCCGCACAGGTGTGGCATGAGGATAGCACGGGATGCACAGAGCAACGGAATTGGAATAATTAAAGAGGAGATACTCAGACGGGTCGCCCCACCTGGCAAAGGGTCTTCACAAATTTCTTACTCTGGAACCTTTTGAAATAAAATGATAATCCTATTGTTAAGTATTTACGGCTGTACATGATGTTCCCTAGAGTCAACTGGATGACAAACTATGTACATAGTTTGACACGGTTTCGGGAATTCTCAGTTCACCCTGGTCTGAGTTAATGGCCCCACACACTCTGGATATTGTTTGGAATAGAAATGTGAAATGGAGTAATAGTCTCCACAGACAAAGAGGAATTCAAGCCGAAAAACGGTAGACAAGAAAAACAAGGACACTTCATGTAAAAGGATACAATTCACAATGATCGATAACTGATATTTATATACGAAACAACATAGTAATAACTATTAGCAGAAAGCATGACAGTAGACATAAGTATACTAATAGGAGACATGAATTTACTTCTCTAAGTCCAAGGTAAACTGAGTAAGTCAACACCATAAAAAGGAGACTAAAAGGAGACCTAAAAAACATAACCGGTGAGCTAGAGAAAGTGGTGTCGAGAGTTTAGCTAAGCTACTCCTTGGTCCTGCTGCCTCAGCATCCATTCTGCTCAGCCAAACAACCCGAGGGAGCCTTGAACTGACACCAGCCCCCAGTCAAGTGCACGTCCTGGATAACATGCTGGTGTAGTTCCGGATATACCCCCCGGAACTATATATCCCTTGTGATCAGCAGCCTGCCCTGCCTCCCAAGGCTTCCCTTGTGAGCTCCTGTGATAAGACCACTGTGGAATTTACCAAAATCCTGCTCTTTTTTGGTTTGGACTGATCAATCCGCCTTAGCTTGGTAGCCCCAAAGTGCTCCATCCGCAGACTCTCATAAAGGCATGCGCCCCAGGTCCTGCCTCTCTCTCTCTCTGCCTGCACACTGCCTTCACCCTC
Source organism: Pteropus vampyrus (assembly GCF_000151845.1). NCBI lineage: Eukaryota > Metazoa > Chordata > Mammalia > Chiroptera > Pteropodidae > Pteropus > Pteropus vampyrus. Next base: position 1,797,988 of record NW_011888841.1, read on the forward strand.
CATATGGCTCCTCAGGGTACACACCGTGAACTCCTCCAGGACCTATGAGTAATAAACTTCTTTAATTTATTTCGTTGAACTGTGGCTCACCATCGGCACCTTGTGTTCCCCTTAACAAAGTCATAATAAATGGAAATAAACTGCACCCTATATCTTGTATGTGCAGTTGATAAGAGAATATACCTTCTTTTCATGTGCATATGGAATATTCACACGCATATACATATATAGAATATACATATTCTATATCTTAGGCTACAGAAAATCCGAATTCTTAAGGATACATGATGACAATATTCTCTGATCATAACACAGTAAGGCCATAGAGATTCATAACAAAATCAGAAAATACAAAGATCCCTTACTTGGAAATTAAACATATGAACAATCTGTCTTAAAGGAATCCTCAGGAAAAAAAGGGAGCAGTAACTATAGAATTTCTGGAAACAATTCATATGAAAACTCTACACATCTGAACTTATGGCAGACATAACTAAAGCAGTGCTTAGAGGAATTTTAGTAGTCTTATAAACTTATATTAGTAAAAAAAAATAGACATCTTATTAAATAATTGGACAAAGAATAACAACACAAAACCCAGAGGAATAAAGAAAGATATGAAAAAATATTAATATGGATATTAAAGAGTTAAAAATGATTAAATAAATAAGAGGCTGGTTCTTTAAGGAAAAAATAATAAACTGGATGAAATTATAAGTGATCTAATCAATGGAGAAATCCAAATAAAGAAAATAAGAAATGATTGGGAGAAAGAACGCAGAAACAAGAAACTGAATCATGAGATGGTGGTTTGTTCAAATTCATATTAACACATTTTAAAACTCGAATGAAATGAGAATACTGTCTAGTTTTACAAAATTGACCGTAGAAAAGATATAAACTCTAAACAGGCTAGAATCATGGAAGAGCTACCCAGTTATAAAACTCATGGTCTGGATGGTCTTCAAGAGAAAAATCTTCCAAACCTCCCGACCTAACCCAATGAATGGTCTTTTTCGTTGTCGTTCATTGCTTCACGTGTGCTCAAAAATAATATATATTCTGTGCTCATCGGGTATAAAGTTATACACACAACCCATTAATTTTAAAGAACAAATAATGATAAAGCTGTTTAAACTACAGTTTCTAAAATAAATTTTAAAAAATGTTAATTTTAAAAGATGGGTAGGGTCCCAGGGAAAGAAATCAATACGTTTAATGGCCTGATACCTGATCAAGGCCTAGGAAGAGCCAGAAAACAGAGAGAAATTCCGGGTGGAAAACAGCATGGAGGAAGGAAAAAGGCTGGGATGTATCGGAAACATAACCTCATCTGGCCAGACCGTGAAAGGCGCTATACTTCAAGATAACTAATGTGGCTCTTGTACGGCAGACAACACTGATTCAAAAATGGCTTTGTGGACTCGATCAAACACGTGTTAGGAAAGCAACTCTCGTGGCCACATAGTACAATGCAGGTGGCAGGAAGCTCTGTCACAGTAACAAGAGACGGGGACAGCCTACCTGGACTAAGCAATCACCGTAAGACTGTAGATATAAGAGAAAAAATACAGGGCTGTACAATTATAATACGTCATTTTAATGATCACAAAATATTTACATTTTAAAGTCTTTTTCCACAACTCTGATCTAATTTGATTTTCAAAGTGCCCCTTTAAAGTAGGAAGAGCAGTCATTATTTCTAGTTGAAAGATGAGAAAATTGAGAAACAAAATATGTAACAACAGCCTTCCTTGCCGAAAAGTACAGTTTATTCTCTTTTCAATGGATGCAGTGAAGGCTCTTTTTTTTCCCTCCAAGGGGAAAACATATCTCCAAGTATTTTTATCCCCCAAATTATAACACGAAGAGAGTATTTCAGAAAGAACTGTAATATTTTTTAAGCCACATCTAGTTTCTTATCGTAATTGATCCTCCACATCTAAATCATTGGTGACAATTTTCAAAGTCCTTATTACCTCCAAGGCAACTTGATTTACTTTTGAGACTGTTGCTTCAAGAAAAGCATCTCCTATAATATTTTCAAAAACTGGAACATCTTCTGGAAGAAATTTTGGTATACTAGCTTCTCTTACAGCTTCAATAATGATCAGAGTTTCATCGGCTTCAGAGATATTGCCACTTGTGTTACTTTATTGGTAGAAAACAAACATAAAAAACAAGTTAGCAGGTGTGCCTTGCTGACATTTAAGGCCATTAATATTCATTTTCAGAGGTGGCTATTCCAATATCCTTGCCTCCTCTCCCTTGCTGCAAAGCAGCTGTGGTTCGGATGAAGTTAATCTGGTCCCAGCTCCAGCGATGGGACCTGACTTTCTAGGACAGTCTGGGGAATGCCATTCCCCAGCCACTGATTCAGGGATGCGCGTTGCACCTGTAAGGTTTTTTTCAGCTGCAAATAACAGAAATGAATTCAGGTTAATATCGAATGAAAAACAACATGGCGATTTGTTAAAAATCACCAGGAAGGCCAGAGAACCAGGCTTGCTGGCTATGCAGCCGGGAACAATGGCCAAAATTATACTGCCGAACTGGTCGTATGAGGACTGACTGCCACCATAGTGCCAGGCAGCAGTGCCTGCTGCACCAGTACCTCCGATGCTGCTGCCAGAAGTGCTCACTGCCCCTATTTCTGGTAACTGATGCCACCCTTGCCAGAATGGACTCTGTATACCCCATTTCTTTTTTCATTAGCCTCAGGTTCAGATTCTAGGGTAACTGTGGCTGACTTGCCAAGGCTGTATGTCTGCGGCATAGTTGTTAGAAGGAAGTTTTGGAAAGCAAGAATGTGGCATAACCAACACTCATATAAAGGAATATAACCCCAGTTATGGTTATGGGTCATATGGACCAGTGACAACCAGGACTCGGTGATTCTGGTGGAGACAAATGATCTGTCCATTCGGGATTCAATTTCAATGGTGTGGATAGCTCTAATTATTAAAAGCTATCTTGCCATCAAAAAGGAAGCCAGCCTAAAGATAAGCCAGTACAGGGAAGGCTGCAGTGCTGAGAATATCTGATTAAGTAATCATACCCTACCCCGCCTCTGGATTTTCTGATTGGGTGAAATAGTAAATTCCCTCTAAGCTTAAGCCAACTTAAGTTTTCTGTTAACTATAACAAAAGCTTCCTGATATACTAAGTTATCACATAATATATTTATTGCCCATAACAATAATTCATATATTAAACACTTCAGTACATATTTTTATATATTAAACATGTAATCAAAAGGGAAGAAAAGTAACAACATGAAGTATGATAGGATTTTAGAGCTGGGAAGGAAGGCAAATTTCCCTGTAAGTGTCGTCTCCTCTTGTCCACTGGTGCCTGAAATTCTTCGTCAGGATGGTGAGGATTTTTAAGTCTTTGATCCATAATAAGAACAGCTAACAGCTAACATTTATTGAGTATTTTTCACTAGGTGCTACGCTTTAAGTTATTATATTATATTAATCTTTCAACGACCTAAGAGGTAGGAAGAGTAACTCAGAAAAATTAAACAATTTGCCCGATGTCACACGGCTGGTGAGTGTCTGAACTGGGGTTCGGTAGGGTTTCTCTGACTTCAAAGCCCACACTTACAATCGCTCCACTGAAATGATCGGAGACCCTTACTGGGTCGGTATTACAGCAGTGGCTCACGTTTCTCTGTGAATGCATCTCTGAGTCTCTCTTCTCAAGATGTTTTGGTAGGGACATGGCAAGAGTCTGCCTGAAGTCATAGTGAGGGGGCCGCATTCGAGGGGGAAAGGGTGCCAGACTTTACTGCTGGGGGTCTAGGGAGTAACCTTGACCCTTTTCACATTTTTTTTCCCCCAAGACAGATCTTCCTTTACATGAGAGAATAATAAAAAAAGACTATAGGGTAAAAAAATGAAAGCTCTAGATAAATGTCAACTATTGCGCTTCACAGATTCTGTGGTTTTTCACAAACCGGCGTCGAGCGAGGCTTTTTCAACAGCATTTCCTCGCTTCACGTCTCTGTGTCACATTTTGGTAATTCTCGCAATATTTTAAACTTCTTCATTATTATTATCGTTGTTATGGTGATCGGTCATCAGTGACATTTGATGTTACTATTGTAATCGTTTTGGTGCACCACGAATGGCACCCATACGAGACGGCGAACTTGATGGACAAATGCTGTGTGTTCTGACTGCTCCGCTGACCAGCCATTCTCCCCTCTCTCCCTCCTCAGGCCTCCCTGTTCCCTGAGACACGACAATATTGAAATTAGACCAGTTAATAACCCTGCGATGGCCTCTAAGTTTTCACGTGAAAGGAAGAGTTACACATCGCTTTAGATCAAAAGCTAGAAATGATTAAATTTAGCAAGGAAGGTGTGCCGAAAGCTGAGCTAGGCCGAAAGCTAGGCCTCTTCCAGTGAGCCAAGCTGTGAAGTCAAAGCAGAAGTTCTTGAAGGAGATTAAAACCGTTACTCCAGTGAACACACAAATAAGACTATGAATCAGTCTTATTGCTGATGTGGAGAAAGCTTGTGTGGTCTGGGCAGAAGATCGAACCAGTCACATTCCCTTAAGCCAAAGCCTAATCCAGAGCATGGATCTAACCCTCTTTAATACTACGAAGGCCGTAAGAGGTAAAGAAACGGCAGAGGAAAGGTCTGAAACTAGCAGGCTGTTGGTTCATGAGGTTTAAGGAAAGAAGCCGTCTCCATAACATTAAATTGCAAGGCGAAGCGGCAAGTGCTGATACAGAAGCTGCAGCAAGTTATCCAGAAGATCTAGCCAAGATAATTAATAAAGGCGGCTATACTAAACAGCAGATTTTCAATGCAGATTAAGCAGCCTTATATTGGAAGAGAATGCCATCTAGGACTTTCATAGCTAGAGAGAAGTCAATGCCTGGCTTCAAAGCTACAAAGTACAGGCTACCTCTTCTGTTAGAGGCTAATACAGTTGGTGACTTTAAGTTAAAGCCAGTGGTCATTCGCCATTCTGAAAATCCTAGTGTCTTAAGAATTATGCTAAATCTACTCTGCCTGTGCTTTATAAATGGAGCAACGAAGCCTGAATGACAGCATATCTGTCTATACCATGTTTTACTGAATATATTAAGCCCGCTGTTAAGATCTATTGCTCAGAAAAAAAAAAATCCCTTTCTAAATATGACTGCTCATTGACAATGTACTTGGTCACCCAAGAGCTTGGGTGGTGATGGACAATGAGATCAATATTGTTTTCGTGTCTGCTAACACACAGCCATTCTGCAGCCCATGGATCAAAGAGAAATTTCAACTTTCAGATCTTATTATTTAAGAAATAAATTTCATAAGGTTACAGATGCCAGTGACTGTGATTCCTCTGATGGATCTGGGCAAAGCAAATTGAACATCTTCTGAAAAGGATTCCTCATTCTAGATGATGTTAAGAACATTCATTATTCATGGGCGGAGGTCATAATATCAACATTAACAAGAGCTTGGAAGAATGTGATTCCAACCCTCTTGGACGACTTTAAGGG
>NW_011888841.1:1807458-1810686 GCF_000151845.1 Pteropus vampyrus
GAAGAAACCCTCAATTTTGCCTCTAATGCTCTCACTTCTCTCTGAAACTGGAGCTCTTAAAAGTCTCTTTCTTAAAGGACAATGAATAACTATTACAGGTATTAAGAACTATCAGTATCTAAATTAAATTTTCTCTGAAATAGAGAGATGAATTGAAAAAAAATCTTGTACAGAAGAACACTTTGAAAATAATGCGGTTAGCTGTCCTAACTATTTTGGGTTACAAACAAATACTCATTAAGCCGGCATATCGTGGAACAATAATTTTCAAATTGTGGTACTACTCAGATCAGCCACATCAGGAACACCTGAGATCTGGTTAGAACTGTAAATTCTCTAACCCTACCCCAGACAATTAGAAAGCTGGTGGTAAGGTCCAAATATTTGTGTTTTAACGAGTCCTCCAAATTATTTTGATGCACGATAAAGTCTGAACACCACTGCTCTAAATGTTAACTTCCCCATCTATAATTTAAAATATCAGATACTCAATTACTCTCCCTAGATCTTAGAGGAAAGGTGTGAAGCCTTGTCTGACTTTACCTATTACCTTACATCCAAATGGGGATATGGACTTGATGTGCTGTTGGGATTCTAAATTCATTATTTTCCCGGGTCATTCCTGGACCAATATCAGAAAAGTTTTATATAATTAATTACCTTTATTTGAGAAAAGCGGTTCATTACCTGTTGCGAGAGCTGTTTGCTAGCCAATTCGTAAGTGTTAACTAGCTTTCTGGAGAGTGATTTTGCAGATTTGAAACCAACTGAAAACAGGATTATTTCAGCAATCATTTGATAATGGGGAGTCATCATTGCCACTGGGCGAAATAGAGATTTTAAGTTATCTGGGAGTTCTACTCGACCTTCATTTCTTAAAGAGGAGAAGAAAAACAGACAAACAAAACACCACTTTTCAGTTTTTAAATGAGGTACCACACAGTACAACTATACCCCCAAAACTCTATTGGCTTTCTATGTGATCTTTGTCTGAAAACAAGTTTCTAAGATAATTTCTATTGTACTTTTCATCTCGCAAACGTTCTCAGTTTACAATCTTTTCTTCCTGTGCCTCCTCCTCTGATTCACCTCACAGGAGTTCCCTCTGATGTCCCGGACCATCGGAACATTCTAGCAACGGTATTTATTGAACCTGCCCAGCCTCCAGACCTATAATGACAATAGTCCTCTTCCTTCTGCTACTCTCATCAGCTTTTCTGTGTCCTCTTTGTGACAAACTGCTGATCTTTTCCTTTCTCTCTGGCTATTCATGACGTGAAAACATCCCTTGTTCAGAAGTGTAATGCGAGATTGTCCATATGGATGAGAGAAGGGTTGTAGCTATTTATAAATGATGTGAGTAGTGGAGGGGTTCAGAGGGATGGTGGTGGAGGGTAAATGAGAGATATACGATGTCAGACAACTCCATCTGTGGTTAAGATTCAAGAAAAGTATTTTGTCCCATGTCCACCCCTACTATAGATGAACTGATACTTACTCATAATTAATGGTGACAAATACGGCACAAGACATGTTAATACGAATTTCTTTTCCTTCCAATACAAACCTACGAGACATTACAGTATTCGTCACTAGGAGAATTGTTTTCTCAAGGCCAAAGTATGTTAAAACTACAACTGAGGTGGGAACTTTGCTAAGGCTGTGTTACATTAAAATCCAAATAGAGCATGCTGGGAAAAAACAATGGTAAGAGGAGAGAAAAAGCATATCTTGAGCCAAACTTGTGAGCCCTGCAGGGATTTTGATTTATTTGATCATGTCTGAAAATGTCTGAAGAGTTTTGTGGGGCCTGAGGCTGGAAGGGACACATCTGAATGACATACACAGGAAAAAGAACCTGAGGGGACCCTTGGGACAAAGAACTCTGCCTGGATGACACAGTGAAACACAGAATGGCCACGCCATAGAGCTTCTGCTTCAGCGTGGAGCACAGCCGGCCCCTTACTCCCCAATTATACAATGTTGAGAACAGTGTGATATGGAACCCTTCACATGGACACCAGTGACAGAGACAATGGAGAGAAACCATCGAGTGATTCCGCGGACAGCTGACACCAGCAAGGGCGGTCGAACAGGAAAGGAGACATGAATGGAACAGAACCAGAGGACAGAACTGAGGGAAACTCTGCAGAGGCTGAAGAACCGGTGGCATGTGGGTTACTGGGGCCCCCACTTCTACCCACAGACCTGTGAGGCCTCGTAACATTGGCTCTGATTGAACAAAATCCTCGAGAATACAGCTAGATGTGAGGGTCCATTAGCTTGAGTTAGAAACATTAGATTGCAAAAGAAATATCAGAAATATCAAACTGGAATGGAAATTTTAAAGGCTACAAATCCAATTATGCCCATAAAGTAAATCACCTGAGTTTCTGAATTTATCTGAAGAGAAAAAAGTTTTTGTTTGGATTCGTAAACGTTAGTAATCCTAACATACAAATACTGTTATTATAAGGTTTTTCAATTAAAGTCTAATAATTCAGAGTAATGGGATTAAGAGGGAGTTTCAGGTGTGTGGCCAGTATAATTTTGTTTTTTTAAAAAAATATAGAATTCTAGGAAAAAACTTTGGTTTCTTCAAATGAAATATCATGAGATGAAAAGGCACCAAGAGAATTTAAACTCAAAATGAAATCAGAATATATTTGCATCATTGTCCCGGTAGTTCAGGAGGTTGTTCCAAGCTTGGGCAAGTTTGGATACCTCTGAGATGGCACGAAAGTTAGTTATACATTTTTTATATTATTTGCCAAACAAAAGAAACTTCTAGATAAGTGCCATCCCTCTCGGTCTGTGCTTAGAACCCTACCACCCGCACCTAAACACTGAGTGTAGAAAAAACACTTACTAATAATGAACTAAACAGTAAATGTAGATCAAATCTGCAGTCCAAAGGTATGAATGTATTCAACAAGTACCTGACCGAATAGCTGTCTTTTGCGGCCTTAATTGTCAGGATCTGTGAGGCAATCGCTGACAGAACTTGCACGTCAATTTGATTGAATTCATCAAAACAACACCATGCTCCTGACTGAACTAGTCCAAAGAAGAATTTTCCTATTATCTTAAAAAAAAAAAAATTACTAAAATTAAAACGTAGGTGAAATTTTTTACTGGGACATTAATTTCTGCATGTTTTTCCCGTTTTACCCAAACCAAGCACTGTTTTCCTGTTGAAAGCTACTCAAACTCCTGCACGGTTCGACT
>NW_011888841.1:1812616-1814868 GCF_000151845.1 Pteropus vampyrus
TGTCAGTCGGTTAGTATAGTGGTATCTAAGTAAATACAAAGCATATGTTGGCTTCACTGAGATCCCAAGTCCCAGCACGCAACAGGCATTCAAAAATTAATTTATGAATTGTACGAATTAATAAACGTGCTACTTATACGTTATGAACATCCTAACAGCACAAATGGTGTAAATTTCAGGTACCGTTAAAGCTGGCGTGACTTAAAAAAAAAGTTTTTCTTCTGAATATAAAACCACTTACTTTTGCTAGGTCTTTGACACTCTCGGTTTTCCCGGTACCCGCTGGACCACAGGGGCAGCCTCCTAGATTCAAGTGCAGCGCTCCAGTGAGAGTCAGCCAGCATCTGTTAGTGAGAGGCGTGATAACCAGTCGTGGGGTACAGCCCAAGTACTCGTAGCCATAAGTGAAACTGGCATTTCCTTGAGATACGTAGCACAACTTCTGTTTTTCATTCCATTTATATTGCAGATGTCTGAAAACAATATTTTAAATGCTCATATTATTGGGGCAAAATTACTTTTAGTTTTTTTTTTTTTCAAATGCGGTTTACACCTTTTTACTTTGTGCATGCATCAACAAATTATTGTATTTTTATTGTCACTACTTTTGTCTTTTCATCTTATTAATAGTTGTACTAAGAAATATAACTATTTATAAGTGATTTACCCACCCACCACCATTACAACATTACAGACTTCCGTATTTAACGATATATTTATTTTATCAGTGAGATTTACAGTTTTATGTTTTCTTGTTACCAATTCGCATCCTTTTGTTTCAGCCTGAAGAAAACCCTTTAACGTTTCTTGTCAAGCTAGGCTAGTGGTATTTTTTCAGTTTTTGCTTGTCTGGAAAACTCTATCTCTTATTCAATTATGAAGGACAGTTTTGCTAAGTAGATTGTCTTGTTTGGCAGTTTTTTCTTTCCGTACTTTGTATGTATCATGCCTTTAGAGCCTGCCTCATGGCAAAGTTTCTGCTGAAAAATCTGCCGAATGTCTTATGGGGGTTCCCTTGTACATAACACGTTGTTTTTCTCTCTCTGCTTTTAAGATTCTCTCCCTGTCTTTCCCATTTGACAATTTAAACATAACGTGCCTTGGCGTGGATCTTTTTACATTCATCTTATTTGGAACTCTGAACTTCCTAGATATGGATGTATCTTTCTCCATGTTAGAGGAGTTTTCAGCCATTATTTCTTTGAATAAACTTTCTCCAAACTGCCCCCAACCCCCCCGGCACTATTCTCTTCATCTTCCTCTTTTGGAACCCCTATGATATGAATATTCATCTACCTGATGGTGTTCTATCATCAATCCTTTCTATTCCTTTTCTTTTTGCAACTCTGATTGAACTCACTGCTCTGTCTGTTGATTGTTTATTCTACTTCATCTAGTCTGCTGTTGATCCCCAGCAATTATTTTATGACTCGGGTCTTAAATCATTATTTAAATAGAATGTCAATTTCCAGAGCTTTATTCTATTATTCCTTTACAACAGAGGTTCCCAAACTTCCTTGGTTTACTATACCTGTAGTATGTCAGTGATTTTTCATGATTACTTTAGGCTGAAAGAAATATCTCCTAGTATCTTTTATTAATGTTTCGATCTAAAGAAGTTTAATAAATATTTTTATCTTCATGAAATAGTAGCTTGTCTAAAAAAATTACACAAATACATTGAAGAAAAACATTTTTGTTTCATTCTTAAATAACCAGAGTTACTCATGGGATGTGTGTGCCTGTTGTGCACAGCGCGACTTCTCAGATCTTGGAATCAGGTTGAATACAACCAATCTTGTTTCCTGTACGATGTTAGTTTTCATTCAATGCTTCCTCTCTATCAGGGCGACAGTCAAAAACCCAGCTTTACGATGATAAGAAGTCACTGAAAGGTTGTGGCGTGATCTAATGTTAAAATTGGGAATTACCTGAAGCTCCTAGTTTGCTTGGTGTCTGACAGATGTGTATCCCTGTGAGTCCCTCAAAAATCTAAAATATTTTGCAGCGCCCTGTGAGGTCCCTGGGGGTGGCCTTGGCATACAGTTTGGGAACTGTCGCCCTGGAATCACCCACACACTCAAATAGTCTTATTAGAATCTTCTTTTTTTCTTTTTAGTTTACTTTTCTATATGTGCTCTTCCACTTTTCATTTTCACTTTCAAAGAGAGTTCATAGAAAGTAATGACGACACACTAAACTTTTTGTAGGGCGATGGTTTATAAACAGGGCACATTTCTTTGGCAGTTAAG
>NW_011888841.1:1816118-1826336 GCF_000151845.1 Pteropus vampyrus
GTCCAGCCCTACCATCTCTGCAACCTCTTCTAGACGGCGTATCGTATCGGCATGGACTTTTTCCAACTGTTCTCTTGGATGAGAACTCACAAAACTTTTGACACAATCGTTATAAAACATGATCTGGCTCTGAAAAAGTGAGATATAAACATGATCATTGAAGCATCAATTTTGTAAATGAAAACAGATGTTTTCCCGAAGTATACGTAGCGTGTGTATGTGTGTGAGTGCGTGTGTGCGTGTGTGTGTGTGTGTGTGTGTGTGTGTGTGTGTGTGTGTGAAAGAGAGAGCTTACAAATTTGTATGTATTTGAGAGTTAGAGATTAAATTTGGATTGATGCTTGTGGGGGCTTTATTCGTTAATAAGTGGAAATATATTTATCAGCAATATTTCTACTTCGTATGTGTTGTATTCTTAACGCACCATCACTAGGCTAAGTAATAACTTGGGGACATTCGTAACGGTAGAACACTCCAAGATGAAATCAGTACTGTTTCCTCAGTTGAAGTCAAAAGTACTCTCTCTAGAATATGTTAAGTCTATAATCATAGTTTTCAGGTACTTTATGTAACTTGTTATTTGATCTATCTCTTAAAGTTAGAGATTACATTGGGCCCACTCAGATGACCTACAAGCCTCTTGGCATCCCCGCCAAGAGGGATGCCAAGAGGCTTGTAGGTTATCTGAATGGGCCCAATGTAATCACATGGACCCCTAAAATTAGAGACCTTTTTCTGCCTGTTAGCAGAGGGAGATATGACTATAGAGAATGGTCAGAGAGATGCAACACAGCTAGCTTCGAAGATGATGGAAGCCAAGCCAAGAAATACCAATGGCCTCCAGAAGCTGGAAAAGACAAGGAATCGGTGTCTTCCCAAGAGGCCCCAGAAAGGACCACAGCCCTGCTGACACCCTGATTTTAGGCTCGTGATACTGCGTTGGCCTCCTAACCTAGCAAACGTTAAGATACTAAATCGCGTTGTTTTAAGTAACTAAGTTTGTAGTAACTTTTTAATGACAGCAGTAGAAAAATAATAGTGTAATATAGTGATGTCTTTAGGCAAGTAAGATTTTCATTCGACATTATTATGAAAAATTTCAAACTATGGAAAAGTTGAAGGAATTATAAAATGAATACATATATACCCATCACTTGTATTCTACAATTAACTTTTTGCTATATATACTTTATCACATATCTATCTATCCATCTGTCTATCTTATTTCTCAATGCATTTCAGATAAGCTACACATACCAATACGCTTCGTAATGACTTAATTCTAAACCTCTGCTTTTTCGGCAGGGTGTTTGTGTGTGTACAGTGAAGTATTTACACAGCAAAGCAGCACGCACTTACCACAACGAGCACCACTTGTCCTGGGTGAGACACCGCCCACAGAGAAAAAGTTTGGTGGTTCCAGTCTTCAACTCCTTGGCTTACAAATCTAAAAAATAAAAAATTATTTACGTTATTTATACCTCATCATTGATTGTGGCCATTTAATGATCAGGCATGACAGTATCACAGGGGAACTTATCTTTAGGATCTCCGATTTTTTTGTTGTCCTAATTTAGGTATATGTATGAGACCAAATAGCATTAATAGAGCCTTGATTTGTGCATAATGCATATTCTTTAAATTCCTTTTAAATATCATCTGCACTTTTCCGATGATGCTATTGAGTCTCTGGGATGGAAAAACTATATTAAACTAGGAGATGAAATGTGTTAGCTTGGAATGGTAAAATCAGTATTTAAAATAATTTCTACAATATTGAGTACTAAGCTGAAACCGCCAGATAAATTTTAATGATAAAGTCCTGCATTTAGCTTTAAAAATTATAATGGAGAAAACAGGATTTATGAAAAATATTCAGACATTTTTATTTAAGACCAAATTAACGTGTGTCAACTGTATACGTTTTAATATCATTATGGTGGCTTTTTTTCATACAGAAGTTGTAAGCATCTGTATAGGCAAATCGATCAACCTTTCCCTTTACATTTTATCACTGATATGTTTTAGAAATTCTGAACACTAAATTTCCTTTATTTTCCTCTAATATGTAAATGGCTTCTTTTTTTTAACTTATCAATCTGAAATTTATTTAGAATTTATTTGAATATTTAAAGCAAATTTCGATTCTTTCCATTTTTGCTGCAGTTGCAAATGCTATCTATCTTCTTTATCATTGCCACTGAGAATAAATGTTTATAATAATGTTTTATATATTTGAAATCAGTATCAGTGAGAAATGTATCTCCATCAATTAAAATGACCTTTTATTTAATGCATTTCTTTTGTTGTTGTTGCTGTACCATAAAATATCTTTACTAGTTTCATTTCATAACTTTTTTTATTTCCTTGTTTCATCTCTCAAAACAATATATAGTTACATTTCTCTTGACAGAATCTTTAGATCGGTTACTTAAGATTTTATTCTATGCTTACATTAATATTTATGAACTTTATTTTGGGTTTTGTTATTTAGTTCTTTGCTATTTTGATCCTTATTCTTTTTCTGTTTATATTCATACAAATGCACACATCCACACAAGGACACTATATATAAATTTTTTACTTCCTTCAGGGTTTGGGAAATATTTATTCTGATTTCGTATAGTTTATATCAGGAGAGAGTGCATCAAGATTTGTCTTCATCCTGAACCATATTCCTTCAAATGATAGAAATATATGAATATATATAGGTATTTATATGGAATTAGAAAATAAGAAAGTGTGTTCCAGGGCATCAAAAACTGGAAAAATTTTTATCAGATGGAAAGCAAATTGGGATGGAATTATAGAGCAGAGAAACCAAAGAGCACTCCTGTTTACTTTCACAGACAAAGAGGGAGCACGGGTAGGCCTTGAGGATAATTATGAGAGCTTTCTGATAGGAAAACCAGAGTGCCTCTGCTTCTCCCTACATCCTCTGCCCCACACGCAGCACTGAAAGCCATTCAGAAGGAAAATTCAGAGAAGGGCGCGGTGAGGTCTCCTGGCTGGAATGTCTGGGGCTACAGAGAGAAGTAGAGTAGGGCCAGGAATGACTCCATGTATCCTGAAGCACTACAAGAAAGAAAGGGAGGGAGGGAAGTAGAGAGAGAAGAAGGAAGGAAACAAAGGAAGTCGACCCTGGTATTTCTCCATAAGAAGTGGGATGTTCGAAACAGCGCTGGCGCCGGAGAAGCAGTGATGTGTCACAGGTGGTTTGTAACCTCCAGGAGAAGCGGAGAGGGATCTCTACGCGCTAACAGGAAAGCTACTCATGGACCGGGTCCTGCACGCTCCCACCTGCTCAGTGGCAATCTCGGAGGGAGGCTGCTGTCATCGGAAACTCAACCTTATTTACAGAAGAGGGAATCCCCAGTACAGATATGAACAGACAACCAAGAGTGACCAATGCTCTAGGAAAACTAATACCATGAAAAAGAGCAGAAATCCGCACCGACAGAAAAAGTAAAACGAGGAAGCCAGGTTAACGAGGGAAAGCGAAAAAATCCTGAAAACAGTGACTTTACTCCATCAATTCTGAGACACAATTTAACCTCTCTGAAACCAGATGCACCTTATGGCTGATGGTGTCTGACGGCCCCTCAGCCAGGGAAGAGACGTTGACTTAGGACTATGAAAATCTTCAGTCGACACTTCCTGATAAGATAAAATACTGCCAAAGTTGTGTTAAATTTGATGAAATAAAAATATATCTCCAAACAGAATAGTGCAGGTTTGTACCCAGAGGCCAGGAAAAGGCTTCTAGGTAAAAGAAACTACTTTTGAAAATCGAATAATGTGTTATTATTACCATTTTGGCTGAATTGCAGAATGACCATTTGTGAAAATAAAAATGATTTTCCCCAAAACCCAGTGTAGAGGGGCAGATCCTGCTTTGTTCTGTCCACCAATCTTAAAATATTAAATCCTGATCGTTACCCAATCTTGATCAAACACCCACATTGAAAGACCTGCCTTAAACCGATTTCAAAATCCCAGTAAATATTCCAATCGTATGCTCCCTCCTCTGAGGCACTCGCCCTTACTCACTAAACTCAGCTTTGTCTTATAAACAGATTATCTGGCGATATTTGGGGGAGCTAGTATTCAATAAGTTGAATTTGAACTCGGAATTAATTCTATTCTCAGCCGAACTAGCATACAAATATGAAGGCAAAATAAAAATATTGGCCACCCACCGATGCTTCCTGGAAAAATTACTTGCAGATGTATCCAGCAAAATGGAAGTGATTTTTAAAATGTGAGACCTATAAAACAGTAATGAACAAAACCCAAATAACCCAAAAAACTACTAAGTGTAGATAGTTGTTGATCCGTAATAAAAACAGCGATTCGGAATAACATCCTAAATGATTATGACATGAAAGAGGTGATGAGAGGGAATTTTGATGTGATACATGTTCTTTCGGGATAAGCTGGAAATGTTTTATTAAGTGTGTTAAAATTTTACGAGTAGTCACAAGGGCAAAGAAAATGTTTATAACTTTGGCAGAGCTACACCAAAAGAGGTGAAGAAACTCAATCTTAACGATGCTAAGTGACAAACAAAAACAACAACAAAAAGCCCCAAAGCCCAGTTGTTAGAAAACATACAGAACAATGGCAGGCATGAGTCCAAATGTGAGCGTCATCAAAATAAATGCTGAAAGGCCGTGTATCAGTCGGCAGGAGACAGCACATTCAAAGGGTTAGTGGGCGAGAGCTCAAGACGAAGGCAGGGTTAAGGGAGCCGACAGGGATGGCGAACACCAGCGTGTAGCAACAGGGGGCAGTGATACCGCCCCAAGGCCCAAAGGGGCAAGGGAAGCAGCGTCACTGAACCCCGTGACGGCTGGAGGTGTTGGAAAGGTGCCCCCTGTCAAGAGCTGTGGCTTCAGGTAAAGGAGCACAGGTTCTGCTAAAACCAGCGAGGCAGAAACGAAGCCTCACATTTGCCCCACGCAACTGGAAGCTACGAGGCGAAGGAATCAGGTTACCCCGTCGGCGGGCATGAGCACCCCGCGTATACACCACACGGAAAAGGGCACAGAACGACCTTCGGGGCACACAGACTAACCGGCACTGACCGCAAACACAGAGATCTTGGTAAACGTCAAACAAAATAGAAGCAAAAATTAACGTCTATTTTTTATATTTGACTCAAGAAACGTTAACAGGACACAGAAATATTAAAAATAACATTGTGATATCATGTTCTAATTATTTCCTGATGGTTATAGAAAGGCTATTGGTCTTGAAGTTTTAAAATCTGTATTTATTAATACTCTCCTGAATGCCAACACAAAGTTTCTAGGCATGGAAACTGGTACGATATGTTAGTTATTAATGTTAAACAAATAGCATTTAATAAAAAATATAGACTGGTATAAGTACTGATGTTTTGACGAAAGGTACACTCTACTAAGGTTTCTGCATAACAATATAGCATCAAAGTATATGATGTTAGAAATAAGGGTTAGAAATAAAAAAAAGAAATTGACAAATTCACAAAAAAGTAGGAAATGTCTATATAGTTTCCTATAAATAAAGTAGACCAAAAAATGAATGAGAAAATCAAGGAAAGTTCACATAAGGAACTCTATTAACATAATTCAGGATAGCCACGAATTGAAGGTGAAACTATATATGAGTTTCTCAACAGATTCAGAAAAATCATTTAATGCAATTAAATATCCTTTATTAAAAACTTTGCAAACTAGGAATAGAATAAAACTCTGCTTTGATAAGGGGTGTATTCCAGAAACCTAAGCATCATAACGAATGGTGAAACATTAGAAGCTTTCGCAATAAAATTAGGGACAAAAGAAGGATGCTCACTGTAACTTCTTTTTAAAAATGTACAAAATTTGTCAACCTAAACAACATGAAAAGAGAATGACATTTTTTAAAGAATTGTAAAAAATCCCAAAGCGGTCATGGAACATCTGTCTCTAAAATGCCCAGATGCACTTTTGAGGGTTCCTTGCCTACAGAAGCAACTGCCTCACATATAAGTACATCTTGTACTTATCACATCACCCCAAGTGTAAGGATTGGAGCAAAGGAAAGTCACCATGGTTACTCATGTAAACAAAACATAATCTGCCCTAGAAACTTTGTGTTGGCATTCAGGAGAGTATTAATAAATACAGATTTTAAAACTTCAAGACCCATAGCCTTTCTATAACCATCAGTAAATAATGAGAAATGTAAATGACTATTCTAGTCAAATTAGATTTAAAAGTTCACATTCTGAGGCAGGTTCTTTCTTCACTCTAAACAAATAGCAATGATAGATTAAAATATAAGTAGGAGAACATTAAAAAGACAGTAATGAATTCCCGGAAGCAGAAGTGGGACAGAAACGCGAGGCAGTGAAGTGGGCGGGGACTGGAGGCTTACTGGGCACTCGGTCTTTTAAAGCAGGCAGATCAGCCGGTTTTCAGATACGTCTGAATCACGCAGCACACAAAAACGCAATGTTGTCCATGGTTACACTCTCGACCTGACAGTTACGCTGTAACAATGATCATTTTGCCATCACGTGTTATCAAAACCCATGCCATGAAGGACTTTTACTTCATATATTTCTGTGGATACTTACCGCTTAGATTAGTAGAAAACCAAGTTAAAAATATATGTATATGTACATAAAAATTTTAGGATTTGAACATTGTACTTACTTTGTCAGCATATCAAACATGCTTTTCTCTACATTTACCAGCCACTGTTCTACAGCACTTCTTACGCGAATTTTCCTATAATTTTTCAAAAATAACAGATGAAGAATTATTTTTATTAATGTTTCATTCCTTTGATCAACCTGTAGACTACGTTTTCTACACCTAACATTCATGGACCAAAGAACTATAATTCTGTAATATCTTTTGGTTTTCCTAGATCTTAATGGAAAAAACTATGCAGAAAACATATCACCTAGCTTTAGGAAATTCCGACATCAAAACTATGAATTTACAAAATTAAGAGTTTCCATTAAATATGAATTTACAAAATAGATAAATTACATTACAAAACTTTTTTTATTATTATTATTTCTCATTGGATCTTTGAAATAGTAAGCCTAGGTGAGGATCGAGTTAGGAGAAGGAGTGGTACAGCATTTTTTAAATTCATTCACATCAGGAGCTACATTCCAAAAATGAGGAAGCCCGTGCCAGGGCTGGCGAACTGGACCAGTGTAATGGGAGGCCCTAGCAGGCAGCCATTCCTGACAAGACCGGTCAGTTGGAGCAACAGCGGAAGTAGCACCTATAACCCGAAGCGAATAGCAAATTTCCTTCCTATCTATGTTTAAATAATAAACCTCGCATTGGCTTTCAGGATAATATTCATATAGATGTAAAATTCTGCATGAGTACATTATCTTTGAAGAAATGGTTTACTTAGCAAATTTCCATGAAATATCAGAAATTTCCAAGCAGAGGTTTTACATAAAGTTTTACAAGGTCTAAATGCTTAGTTTGTAACATAAACATTGTACTTTGGCAGCACGAGAGTCTCCCCTTCCGCAGATATGAGCATTATCACAGTAGGAGGGCCGATTTCTTCTTTCCATATCAATAATTGTTTTATATTTTCAAAACATTTCACAAGATGAGGCTGTGGACCAGAAACAGGTGTCAATAACTTTCTGTCAATAACATTCTGACTTGGTTGGGAAATAATATTGCTGAGCGAAGAATATTACCTGTACAGACTCAGGATTTCTGCTCTCCGCTAGAATGTCAAGAAGTTCAGCATTGCTAAGAAAGTAAAATCTTGGAAAAATCGTTCTTTTAATTTCCAGGTAGTCCTGTCCAGAACCAAAAGAAGTGCAATTCAGAATACGTTGAATCGTGATACGAATCACATCCTACATTTACATGCAAAAGCCACGATATTAAAGTTGCGGTATACACAGCAGCATCAGTCAAAATAACAGCCCATGCTCAGCGAAAGCTACACTTAAATTGCTAAAAGAAACTTTTTTTTTTTAGGCAAGGCAACCCTTGGTTGACCTCACAGATTGAAAAGACCTTGTCAGCTTACAAGCCCTTATTTTTTAAGCCTACAGCACCTGGTCTTCCTAGGTGGTCTCCCATCCAAGTACTAACCAGGCGTAACCCTGCTTAGCTTCTGAGATCAGACGGGATTGGGCTTGTTCAGGGTGGCATGGCCGTAGACTAAAAGAGATTTTTAATAAAAGAAAAGCTAAAACAAATGAAAATCAAAACAAAAATAAAGACAAAAGATCCCATCCGCACACACACATGCATGCACGGACACACACGTTATTGTATTATTGATCATTAATAAAACACTGTATTTTGGCATAATTTACCTGCTCTCTCTGCTCCCAAATTTCTGTTCTTATTTCCCTATCCTCTTCGACAATGAGTTGCCATTTCAGCAGGTCACCTCACATTCTACTGGACAGAGAATTCCTGTATTTCACCCCTCCCCACAACTTAGCTGCATTCATACCAGTTTTAACTCTTGTTCTTCTTTTCAGAAGAGATGCCTACCCACTTATGCCAGGTTAAGCTATTCTTGCTTTATTTATTATTTTCCTGTATCTTCAATCTCTCCTTCGCAATAGGCTTCCCTCTTGAATTTCATTAAAAATATAAGAAACCCTCTCTCTCCCTTTGTTCTTCTCTAGCTACTGTCTACTTACCCACCTTCTCTTTGCAAAGGTCTTGAAAAGGGAGTCTATAAACTCAGAACCTTTACTTACTCATCTCTCAATTATCCTCACGCTCTGCCATTCATGTACGTGATACTTCCACAGCTGTTGACTTCTGGGATTTCATTCTGTTTTTCTTCATCTCTTAGCCTCTTATCGTTTGCCTTCGAGATCTCTCTTCACCCCCCGCACTTTAATGGTGGCATCTCTTGAGTTCCATTCTCATCACTCTTCCTACCCACATGCTTTTCTACTTGATACATACCCACCTGCTCTTTCACTCAGACCACTTCCCTCTGCCCCCAATCTACAGATTCAACTACCGATTGAAGGTGTTCACTTGATCATCTCATAAGTACTAGAATTTATTCAATAGATATGAAACTTCTTCCCATGCGAGCCTCCTCCTCTTCTACTTCCTGTCTCTGGAGTGTGATCAGCTTTCACTTTGTTGGTCAAGCCAGAAATCTAGGCAGAATCCTGGCCCTTTTTCTTTTGTCCTCTCCTTACCTATTTGAAGCTCCTGGTGCCACCTTCTTTCATCCTCATCATGGTCTTACTTTCGTCCCCCGGTATTTCTAGTCTTTTAACTAGTTTCTTTGTATTTATTCTCACTGCCCCCAATATACTCTATGCTTCCTTCTGGGGAGATATTTCTAAATTAAATAATTTCACTCTCCTGTTTAAGATCCTTCAGTGGCTACTCAATAAAGTCAAAATCCATTGTGATATTTAAGGCCTTTCCTTATCTGTCCCCTGCTTACCTGGAGAATCTCATCTCTCAACGCTTTCCTATGTGCAATCCATGTTCCATGGTGTCGCCTCGTTTTCAACTCCAGAATGTGCCATACTTGCTGACAGTTCCACATCTGTACTTCCTTTGCCCAGGATGCTCTTCCCACCCACCTACCCACACCTGGCCTCTTTTACCTGGCTAATCCATGTATTTCTTTCAAGACCTAGGTCACTTATCACTTGTCCCAGGCTGGATTAATCTTTCATCTTTAATTTGGCCATACCAGCCAACCTATCATACAGTGCATCTCACTGTGAGATCTCTATGCCTCTCTTGTTGCCTGTAATAGTTTTTGAGTTCTATAATAGTAAGGGATACATCTTTTATCTTTGTAGTCCCAGCATCTAGCAGCAGTGCCTGCTATAAAGTAGGTGCTCAATACCTGAATGAGTGGAAAGTTACTGGTTGGTAATGATGCTTAGTAGTCATCCAAGGATATGCTAGAGATAATTAGAAAGCTTATCTCAATGATCACTTGGTAAGCTGGTTATTATCAACCAGATCATTCTGGGTGCAGCCCCTTATGACTGCTCCAGATCACAGATGTATACAGCAGAGGGTCTTCCTGGGCAGAGAACTTCCGCAGGCCGTAACTGCCACGTGTGCGGGAGTCATCACAACCACGGAGGCTTGTGTTCAACAAGGAAAAAAGACGAATGCCTAGGAAATATCTTGGTTTATGAAGTGAAGCGAGTATGTTCACAAATCTTAAAATCTCGAATATTAAAAATCAGTA
>NW_011888841.1:1826386-1829412 GCF_000151845.1 Pteropus vampyrus
CCCAGGCTGGATTAATCTTTCATCTTTAATTTGGCCATACCAGCCAACCTATCATACAGTGCATCTCACTGTGAGATCTCTATGCCTCTCTTGTTGCCTGTAATAGTTTTTGAGTTCTATAATAGTAAGGGATACATCTTTTATCTTTGTAGTCCCAGCATCTAGCAGCAGTGCCTGCTATAAAGTAGGTGCTCAATACCTGAATGAGTGGAAAGTTACTGGTTGGTAATGATGCTTAGTAGTCATCCAAGGATATGCTAGAGATAATTAGAAAGCTTATCTCAATGATCACTTGGTAAGCTGGTTATTATCAACCAGATCATTCTGGGTGCAGCCCCTTATGACTGCTCCAGATCACAGATGTATACAGCAGAGGGTCTTCCTGGGCAGAGAACTTCCGCAGGCCGTAACTGCCACGTGTGCGGGAGTCATCACAACCACGGAGGCTTGTGTTCAACAAGGAAAAAAGACGAATGCCTAGGAAATATCTTGGTTTATGAAGTGAAGCGAGTATGTTCACAAATCTTAAAATCTCGAATATTAAAAATCAGTATGTAAAGATAGATATTGTCTATCTGACAATGTAACATTCTGGCAATGTAAAACACACGAATCAATAATTTATAAAATCATCAAAATATTCAACTTTTGCTAATTTTATATCTTAATAATAATAGTCGTGCTAATCTAAATAACAGTCATTAAGTACTTTCTTTGTGCCAGCTCTCCTGCTTTAAATGCATTATCTCATTTGGCACAAAGCCCCTCAAGGTAGGCACTGTTATTACTCCAAATTAAAGATAAGGAAACCCAGGCACTTAAAAATTTGATACTTTGCCTAAAGTCATTTTGGTCCATCCACTTTTTCCCCCTTTGGATAGTATTGTCATTAACCCTATAGATGGTGAGAGTTTGCAATAGTGTTGGTAGCTATGGTAGAGAAGACAATCTGCATGCATGGCATTTTGAAGGTTAAATAATTCTCCACTTCAGGACTGCTATTGTTTTACCTCAAGACTTTTCTTTATATACTCAAGATGTGTATTGCAATTTTGCAGAATTTCAAGGACTCCTGCAGAGGTGGCTATTTGCAAAGCATCCAGTTTGTTTTGTAGTTTTAACATTATTTCTTTCCACAGAGAAATCACATGAGAGAAGAGTTTTGCTTCTGCTGGGAGCTGCCTTTAGGAAGAAAATTAGAGACGATCTTATTTTTTGAAGGTGTAATTAAAATCCATAGTCTAAATTGCTCAATTTACAAAATGGTTTGCTATGTTACATTTTTGCTGATCAGTCATTAATTAAAGATATTTTTAGTGCCTGCCTATTGTGTACAAGTGATGCGAATTGTAGGAAATACTAGAAGGAATCAGATATACATCCATCACTTAGTGAGGAGGTACACGATGGATACAAACAAGTTCTATAGCAAGTAAGTAGAAGTGAAATGTAATGAAACAAAGGGCTACCGAAATTCTAGAGAAGCGGGATCTGGGGAGAGTTTCTTGCAGAAGAAGCTGTTTGACCTGGGCGTTAAAGGAGACACAGCTCTCCCACACGGAGAGAATCACAGAGGGCACCTGGCCCAGGAGCGAGAGTGCAGAGGTGTTTACGATAAGATTCAAGTTCCATTAGTAATTATCTCATCTTAGAGGATAAGGAAATGTAAAGCAGGTTCGGCATAAGTATAAAAATTTTCCTTTACAGAATATTATCATTCTTTTCACCCCTTAAAAAAGGAAGCAAACACACACCTGGCGTGGTAATCCACTGATATAGTAACTTTTGTGTCCGCTCTTGTTGAAGGTGAACGAGGGCAGTATTTTCAAAGGCTGCACAATCTAGCTCTCTGCCACTCTCTGCTCACCTGTGTTTCCCACTCCCGTCCCACCCGAGTCCCGACCTGATAGCAAGCTCCTTACGACTTGGAGGTTAAGGTAGAGAAGAAATTAGAGGAAAAGCTGTTTGTTTTTAATTCAGCTGGCGTTACTTTTAATTCTCTTTTGCCTCTTAAATGCCCTTGAATGTCAGAACAGTTACCCATGGGGTATATTGCTGAGATCTTGAGTGCCCCAACAGACACTTCTACACCACGTCGGTCCCTGGCTTTCTCCAGCTGACCTCTTACAAGCACGCCTCATCATTGCCTTACACAGTGTACCCCTGGCATTCCCTTGCTCTGGTCGTGTCCATTTTGAGTGGAGATCTGTCAAGATGGAAACTTCTGCTGTGTCTCCGTGGTCAGAGTCAAGATTTCTCAACTTGAACACTGTTAACATTTGGGGCCAGACAAGTCTTTGTTGTGGGGGCGTGGTGCTTTCCTGTGCACTGTAGGATGTATAACATCCTCTATTCACTAGATGCTAGTAGTATCTCTCCCCACCCCCAACCACGCCAGTTGGGACAGACAAAAGGGTCTGCGGACATTGCCAAATGTCTCCTAGAGGGCAAAATCACCTCTGGTAGAGGACCAGGCGTCTACAATAACCCTGTATTTCTTGCATTTCTTCGCTTTCCTATTAAAGGCTGCTTCAAACTTCTCCAGAGAAGAGGCAAGTCCTAGTTTCTAATGCCCCAAATTCCAGGGCGATATATGTCAAGCTCTTCTAAGAGCCTCCCATTATCCCAGTCCCCATCTTGGGATAATTTTCTACAGCTCAGTAAAAATCCCATCACAAGGGATACTTCAAGCTCCCCTTCTGTCTCGGGGAGGTGACAGTACAACTCGCAGTTAGTCCAGAGTGAGGGTAAATGGCACAGCATCTTCTACTCTCACAAATTCCCTTAGACAATTCTGCCCTCCCATGCTTCTCTCTTCCCTTTCTTCTTTTTCTCATTTCCCCCTCGGTATCAGGGCCCATCATCCTTCTCCATTAGTCAAAGACAGGTCCATTACGAACCCAGTTTTTTTCTTTTCTTTACAACTATTGTACCGGAGCCTTCGGTCTTTAATTAAAAGCCCCATTTTCAACCTCCGAGCAAATCTTGTAAAAGAACAAGTAAGTGACATTTTAAACTCCCTTACT
>NW_011888841.1:1829782-1854104 GCF_000151845.1 Pteropus vampyrus
GGGGTATATTGCTGAGATCTTGAGTCCCCCAACAGAAACTTCTACACTGCGTCGGTCCCTGGCTTTCTCCAGCTGACCTCTTACAAGCACGCCTCATCATTGCCTTACACAGTGTACCCCTGGCATTCCCTTGCTCTGGTCGTGTCCATTTTGAGTGGAGATCTGTCAAGATGGAAACTTCTGCTGTGTCTCTGTGGTCTAAGTCAAGATTTCTCAACTTGAACACTGTTAACATTTGGGGCCAGACAAGTCTTTGTTGTGTGTGTGTGTGTGGGGGGGGGGGCGTGGTGCTTTCCTGTGCACTGTAGGATGTATAACATTCTCTACTCACTAGATGCTAGTAGTAACTCTCCCCACCCCCAACCACGCCAGTTGGGACAGACAAACGGGTCTGCAGACATTGCCAAATGTCCCCTAGAGGGCAAAATCACCTCTGGTAGAGGACCAGGCATCTACAATAACCCTGTATTCTTGCATTTCTTCGCTTTCCTATTAAAGGCTGCTTCAAACTTCTCCAGAGAAGAGGCAAGTCCTAGTTTCTAATGCCCCAAATTCTAGGGCAATATATGTCAAGCTCTTCTAAGAGCCTCCCATTATCCCAGTCCCCATCTTGGGATAATTTTCTACAGCTCAGTAAAAATCCCATCAGAAAGGATACTTCAAGCTCAAGTCTCGGGGAGGTGACAGTACAACTCGCAGTTAGTCCGGAGTGAGGGTAAGTGGCACAGCATCTTCTACTCTCACAAATTCCCTTAGAGAATTCTGCCCTCCCATGCTTCTCTCTTCCCTTTCTTCTTTTTCTCATTTCCCCCTCGGTATCTGGGCCCATCATCCTTCTCCATTAGTCAAAGACAGGTCCATTACGAACCCATTTTTTTTCTTTTCTTTACAACTATTGCACCGGAGCCTTCGGTCTTTAATTAAAAGCCCCATTTTCAACCTCCGAGCAAATCTTGTAAAAGAACAAGTAAGTGACATTTTAAACTCCCTTACTTAGGAGTCTTATTTCTCCTTCGGTTAAGAAATCTTTAGTAAAAAGTTGTTGTAACCATAAAGAATACATCCCTTAGTTATGTAGTTTCACCCATGAAGACTATTGGAATAAGTATAGATTAATGGAAGAATCTAAAACATTTATATGACAAGAAATATAAATCTAAAGCATTCACATCTTAAGAAATATAAATGTATAACAAAAACGGATACTCTTTCTTACAAAACAATACTTATACCTAAACAGTTCTCTTTTGTAAACCTCTTGCCTCTAAAATGAAATTGAAAACACTTAACCTGATATTCAAGGTTTCTATCAGATGTTCTAATACCTTACAGATACACACCCCATGATTTCCTACCTTATTTCAGAATGGCTCCTAGACTAGCCTGTGTGATTTATTGTCAGTAGATTAAATTCTTCCAGTTAATACATACGTCTTAAATTAAATACTCTAAGACCAAATACTTTAGAAAGAGACCAATTGATTTGAACACTATGAATAAAAAGAAAGGGTAGAATTTTCAACAATTGTCTAGACCCTCTGTTCTTCCACATGGTCCAAAGTAAGAAGCTATCATTTATGCCTGAATGCTATTAAAAGCATTTGTATTGTTCAGATCAAATCTACACTAATATTCTGGCACTAAATACACACAGTATTGTAGTTTTAGGATTATAATAATGTCTCTGATATTCTTTCCCAGTCCTTAACAGCTTTATATCCATAATTGAGAAATAAGACTTTTATTTCAATCTTTTATGAAATCAAAAACATAATAATGACGCAGCAGATTATACTCTATGCTTATAGGTAGGATTGTTTTAGAGCTCTCATTAAAAACTGATTTCTCAAGGATTACAGGGAATACATTACCCACCGTGCTTTTTTTAAACCTGTATATGGCATGTTTTGAGTGTTTACCTTTGTATTTCTAAAGAATTAAATATCGGTTCAAGATAAAGCCAAGTTCTTTGACAGTTCATCCATTCCTCAAGAGTGCGAGAGAAGAGAGTCAAGTTTTGATCCCATTTATCCACAAGAGCCTACGATGATGAAAACACACCATCAGAGAGCACTGAACAAAAGCCGACCATATGGTTTCATTCCTAATGAGACTAGAATAGATGTGGAGCCTGCTGTTTGTTCTAGAAATAAGTGCAGGAACACACAGGAATAGAGGTAGGATTCACCCTTAAGAGCAATGGCACGGGAAATAAAAATGAATTATCTGGATTTATTATCTGGATTTATCTCGTCTGCCCAGGTTAAACTTCCTGACAGTTCCTCATGAACAGTTAATAATGTTTCCATAAAACTTACTCTGAGTATTTGAACTACCAAATATTCCACCTCATTTCTATATACGTATATGAATGGTTTATATAACTCCAAAGTTTGCAGAATGAAAAACTTAAAGTAATAAATAAAACTAGAGGAAACGAAAACATTTCCCCTTTGCCATTGTATTTACCTTAATGGGCCCGATATAGGAAGATCCTTTAACTGTTGCAAGTATGATCTGAGACTCCTCCAGCTGAGCTAGTATGTCATCTAGAGATGAAATGATTAGGACAGAGGAAGTCTCCGTGTGGTGAGGAACTAAATGTAAAGGAGTCGTGTTCCAAAGTTCAATGATCTTAAAGAGCATTTTTTCAAGAGCAGTTTCTTTAGTTGCTGAGGTCGATATTTCGTTTATTTGACTTTCGTGCTGAAACATCTAAAATGAAAAAAAATTATTAGTTAATGTCCGATGGGGCCCATAATTCCCGATACATCCAAACTGGAAGATTTAAATGACCGTGTTGAAGATGCGTCAGAAGTACTGAAGATCCAATACCAGTTAGGTTGATGTCCTACCCAGAGACTTCACAGCCTGACCTTCACGACTCAGCTCTTTTTCGTTTTTAATCATCCTAACTTTTTCATATTCTTCATGCTCGGTGAAAATTTCTAAACACAACGTTTATTTTCTCTGATTCTAGTCAGTGTAAAGAATACTTAACAGCACCTTCTGTGTATATGGAGATATTGTTTCCTTCGGCTTTGTTTCCTCTGCATTAATGTCAACTGCTTAGATACTTTATGACATGCTTTTACTCTCTATAATAATTCTTGGGACATAATCATCCGAGAGAATGTAACTCTAATGGACTCACCTCTCCCTGGCTTCCCGTTCTTTGCCATACCTCGATAAGGATAAGTGTTTCTCAAAATTCATTAGTGAAGTCTATATAGGTCTTTTTTTCCATGTGTGCAGACTGCCCATTCCCATAGGACAAGATCTTAATATAAGATCTCCAGATTCACTCGCCATAATAGAGATACTCAGAGAGCTTCCCATCTCCACATCTTAGAATTAACCAGCTGGGCTGACTGTTTTTATCCTGAAAGAAGAATCTACCACTGTTGCCATATGCATTTTCATGGGGCTAAAGAGTGATGTCTAATCCTTATGTTTTGTTAATGCAGCTCAGTGGGGACTCTGAACAAATATGACTAGTTTTTGTCATCATCTCTCTTATGGGTCTGCCAAAGATGGGTGTGACTATGGTGAAATCAGTTGACAGTTTATGGTCTTAAGTAACAGCTTTATCAAAGCCTTCACTTTGACACAGATTATTCAGCCTGAAGCAGATAAAGAACCATAGGATCATCAAGTTTCTCTGCTGAAGAAAGAACTTTGTGCCTCATGCCCATATTCTGAAATTGCTAAGTACTAAATCCAGACACTGGTAATGTCTAAAGCAAAATTTCAACCAAGTGGACCTAGCCCTTTATCGTCAAAGTTGGGACTAGACCACCAAATGCTCAGACCTCCCAATCGACTTGGTAATAATCTGGGAAGTTTCAGATGAAATCTTAATGCCTGTAATAATTATCTGCCTCTATTATAAAGCACATGGCTTTCTAAAGTGAAAACGATCAACCATAAAGTAATTGTGTTCATCTTATGCATACCATTGACCTCTTCCTCTTTACTCTGTGACATGCTTTTCACATCACGAGCTTTTCAGAGCCTGCAAAACATCTTGGGCAGAATCGTTATTATATAACACCATAATTTATTCATTTGATAAGATCACAAATGAACCTATCACAGCCTGTTCTAGACAGTCTTGCATCATGACTACCATTTCTGGGTCAGCCCCAAGATGTACGTGTTTTAGTAAATGAAGGCTGACTTTCCGGGCCAGATCCTGTTCATCTAGGCACTTGCGTTATCTGGATTAGTTGTTGTTGAATTTCTACAGGATGATCAGAATCATCCAGGAGCTTTCAGAGCTCACTTCGGATGACCAGCTGATTGTCCGCTCATCTCCTCTGCCATTACGACTAACCTCGAGAAGAAGGGGCTCTTTTGACTCTTGGTTAAAGTATTTCAGAGGCTGAAGACCTTCACTTTTGTTCAGATGTTGAATTATTTTAATTCGGATCCTCCAAAAACCGTGTGGGACTTCCACTTTAAACTGTCTGCTCATTTGAGAAATGGAAGGATAGCTCACTGGAACCCTTTGAGATCATCGACCCAATGCAGGCCATGAGCTGACCCCCCTGGGCCTGTCGACCCTGATTTCCATTGCTTGCTGCGACACTTAGCCTGCCAAATTTAATCCTTTATCTGACTTGCCTAAAAATGGTTCCAACAACCTAAGACTTAGACAATGAAAATATCATTGAAATTGTGCTAGATTTCTGAAATGCTGGTTTGAATAAACTTAACTGTTGGCATTGACCTATATGTTCTGAAATTATCTAGATATTTTGCTGAATTCACTTGTGGCACATAGATCGGTTAGGAGACTCTGGGAAAGATCCAGTAAAGCATGAGAGAGTTAGACCAATGAGGAGTAAAAGAATAAGAGAAGATTCAAAGATTATTTCATGATTTTTAGCTTAAAAAAAAAAAACAGACAAAAATGGAGATGCCATTAACTAAGATGGGAAAGAGAGAGGAAGAGCAGGATTTGGGAAATGAAGAATGAGAAGTGCATTTCTGGACATTAATTTTGAGATATCTCTTAGACACACAAGTGGAGATATTGATTAAGAAATTAGATACATGAGTTCAGGAGAAAGGTTGAGGTTAAGACTGGAGATATAAAATAATCTAATTTTGAAAACCAATTAAAGTTGTCTTTTAAAGTTCTTTTGAAACTCTTATAATTTCCCCTCGTTTCTTCATCACAGCAGATAATTTAGTAGAAAATTATAGGTATAAAATACCGTTATTAGACACTGTCAACGCTGAAACATGAAACATAAATGAAGCTTATTTTAAGCCAAGCATGAAAAAAGAAAAAAAATTTTAAATAACAGAAAAACTCTATTTTTAAAACAAAACCTACATGGCAAATCAAATAGTTGCTAATTGTGTATTTAAAATATAATATTGACTCATTGGTAGGGTTATCCTAAGAAGCTCTTCGTATTTTTCATTTTGTCTAAAATGGAATATAGTTTGGATTTTTCTATTTCTATAAAATGTATTCTCTATAAGCAGCACTGTTAAATATAAAACGCTAATTTCATTTGCCACACATAAAAACCAGTATTGCTGTTCTCTAATCATCTAGATAATAATGGCATAATAAATAGCTTAACCAATATGGCCAACTAAACATAATTTCCTGTCACCTATCATCTGCTAATATACTCCCACCTCCCCAGACATTCTATGAATGTCTCCCTTTTCTAATTTCTGTTCCTTATAGATTTATAGTTGCCCACTGAAAGTTGATGCCACTGGTGTTTCAATCTATCTTTTTAAAACGATTTTTACTTACCTTAAGCTCTAGAAGATCCTCAACTGTACAGTTTTTATCCAGAGAAACTGACTTTCCTATAATCTCCTGGAGAGCCTCCCAGTGCCTTGGCTTGAGACAAGGGTTGCCCAGAGCTATGATGATGGGCAGCTCTTGTTTAAAATCTGTCACTGATTGCCTAAGATGTGTTACCATGTTGTTTCTGGGTAAACCTGTAAATAGCAATGGGTCAGTAGGCTCACTGATGAGATAAGTCAACCATATTTTTAAGCCAGGAAATAAAATTACTACCTAATGTAATACTAGCTGATCAGTTATTAGTCTGCACTAAAATAATAAATTTTATTAATATCACCCTTCCGAAAGAATCAGCTACAGATGAAAATAAAGAGAAATAGTGATCAGGACTGGAGATTAAGACCTGAGACCATCGGAGCTAAGTTATCTTGGAAAATTTGAGACTGGGGATAGCCAGCTACCAGAGGGTGCCTCGGATTGCCACTGACAAGACAGATGCACCAACAGCTACACATATATACATTCAAATGACTGTTACAGGTTTGGGGCTTTTAAATGCTGCCCAGCAAGGAAGAACATCAAAGGAAAAATTCCATCATATTATTTCACAAGGAAAATCTTTTAACACTGAACTGTAGGAAATATAGATAAAAACTCTGGCATGGACCAGCACTGGTCTGTCCTCTGGCACTGACAAACCAGAGGTACGAGACTCAAAACCTATGCAGCTGAAGTTTCAATACTTATAACCTTTTTACTCGACATTTTACAAAAAGGGGGAAGAGGCAGAGATATAGCCAAAGTTGGGGACTCGGGACAACTGAACACTATGCCCGTGTTCTTAAATGTCCAATTTTGTACAATGGGGTTTTTAAAAATAAAGCCATGTAGAATAACAAAATGTTTTTCAAGACCTGGTTAAATAAAAGGACAAAAGAATTATATGTCCGCAACCAGCAAGATTTTATCTGGGAAGCTACGGATAGAAAAAAGGTGTTTTATACTTGTTACTTATATATTGTTCTCTGAAACAGATATATGACAAAATATTGAGAGAGAATGCACAAAATGAGTTCCGTTAAAGCAGTGAGACTACAGGCGATTTGCTCACGATTTTTCTCTTTCTGCGATATGGTTATATTTCTTGTATAATTTGAAAACAAGCAAATTAAAGTATTTTTCTGGAGAGGAAATCATAGCTTGAAGTATAGCCGAGAGATAAGGGAAGGGAGGAATTTAAAAAGCAAAAACATTCTCTTGCCAAGTGAAATAAAACGTTCCTTTTGGAAAGGATATGATCTTACAGAACTGCTCACACAGAAACGGCATCTCTGTGTTGAGAAGATTTCAAATTTGATGATTAGCAGAAAGGAAAGCTCTCAGAATGGCTTTTTTAGCTGTTCCCCAACAGCCCAAAGGATGCTGCAGGCATCCACGGTGAGGATCTGGGTGGAGATCTTGCAGGTAGGCAACCTTAACATCAAAACATCTCTAGCCTAAGAAGACCCAGAATCATGACGAAGTGTCTGGGGTTTTACCCCACTTTTAAAGGATACAAAAATTGTCGCTAATTACTTAAGAAAAAATTTAGGGACAAAGTTTTCATCTCTCTCTTGCTTCAGGAAACGATTCTATCTACACCCCTGCACTGTTTCTCCAGCCATTAATGGTCGCCCCTTGAAATGGGTAAAGCAATCAGGTCAAAGACACTGGTCTCGCTGGCCCAGAGGCCATTTTGTGTGTAATCCTTGGTGGAAAGACTTGAGAACGAAACTCTTACCTTTTTCTAGTACGAAGATTATGTTCATCCAGTTTGAAACGTTTCTCTGTACCAGCTCTATGTCAATACTGTGAAGAGTACGCTTCCGCCATTCCTGGAAGAGCGCCCCCCACTCCTCCTGCGCGTCCCACAATAATTTCCTCAAGGTTAAGTCATATTCGATGTCGGAGATCTCCGAAAGCACGATCTGTGTAATCTCCTCCACGTTAAAAGAATGCATATGAGACTGTGCGTCCTCAAAACAATCCTGATAGTCTGAATACGTTTTAACTTTGTTGGCTAAGCTCGCAGCTTCCTCCGAGAAGGTCTGGATCATTTCCATTGCTGCGGACACTCGCGTGCCGGCACATAGCAGAACGGGAGTTCTTATCTAAAAAAAAAAATAACAGGAAGGCGTTCTGAGAGATCGTGACGTTCAGAACTCAAACATGGTTAGCGCCGGCATTTCAGTATGCGCTCGAAGCTTTCGTGAACATTATTTGCCAACATCATCTAAAAAGATTGTCTTTAATTTATAATTACCTGTGTTAATTATGACGAGTTTTAATTGTTTCTTATTCCATAGATCTATAATTTATTGTGTGCCTTCTCTATCCCAGTCAGTGGTAACACATCATCTTACCTACTCAACCCATACAACGATCTTGAAAGATAGTTAATATTTTTTACGGTATTTCAAAGAAGATCTAAGGTTATGAATAATGTTCCCATTGTCACAAGTGTGTTCCAGGGTACAGCCCCCTGGCAGCCTGACCCTGAAACTCATTTCTTTTTTCTGATCCTGTTGAACTCTCTGTTACTCTTCTGATGCCTGTCACATGCCGCCTTGTGAGGGTCTTATGATGTTGCATGCGAAATTTTGGACATTTGCAACTATGACATCCAAGGAGGAATGTAAGTAAAAATTTGCCCTGACCTTAACCTTGCTAAATTATTTTTGTACACCTCACAGAATTTAGCATAGTAAAAGGCAGATGGTAGTTGTTTATTAAAAAATTGTTGAAAGAATAAATGAATTTGGATCCTATCACCTTATTCTTAAAAAAAATCCAACCCATGGAATTGCATGTCATGTTGTGTTATGTGTAGTGTGGTCGGTCATCAAATAAACACTGAAACAATCATAAACACAGTATATTGTGTAAAATAAACTATATCTGTGATAATAGATAGGGCTTAATATGCAATCTGTAATAGTGATGCCTATATAATGGGTTATAAAAATTTTCCTTAGGCTTCTCTCATAATGTCTCCTTAACATTGATTTGTTTGTAAGTGAGCTATTTTGAGAGAGGGAGTAAATACTTGGAGAGATAATCTTACTAGCTTAAATGGAGTCAAGGTTAGAGTTTTGCCAGTCCCGTCAGCAGTGTCTGAATGGAGACCTTCACAGAGATCAGGAGTATAAATTAATTTGAAAGGTAAACAATTGAAGTTGGATGATGAATTAAATGTGCCCCCGCCCCCATGTCTCCCAATGACTATACCTATGAACCCTGGACACACAGCAGCTACTTCCGGAATCTGAAAATAAACAGTAGAAAGCAGACTGGAGAAGAAGATGGTAATGTGAAGTGTCACCAAATTAGGATTGAGTTTACTATTTTTTTTTCTTCTTCACCAGTATTTCTTGACCTAAGCTCAGTGTACTAGAAACCTGGCAGTAAGTGTCAGGGGATACAAAAGTCAGGGCTCCAGGAGAACCTCCAGGAGAATCTCCTTGTTCTGACTTGAGGAGCAGAAAAGGTTCTGACATTTTATTTGCTTGAACAAACTTCAGTCAGGCTCCTGAAACTTCTCCTAGGCTCATCTGTGTACTTCCTTGTAAAATCTAGTTTTAGTAAGAACGCTGCTAACTCAAGTTTAACCAGACCCGCCCTCAATGTCTGATCGTCCTGGATACCTGATCAGGTCCCTCATCCTCTACCATCCCGTGACATCTGATCACCCTGGCCTGTCCTTAGAAGTATCTGGTTAGGTCATTTTAAGCCAGAACCTTCCTTATACCTGATGTTTCTCCTTAGTAATTTTCCATCCACCGACTTCCTCCCTGCTCCTTAGCTATAAATTTCCACTTGTCCATGCTGTATTTCGAATTTCGCCTGGTTCGATATTGAGCTCTCTCTTTCCCTACTGCAATAGTTCTGAATAAAAACCTGTTTTTACCACTTTGACTACCATCCAGCTCTGGTTTTCCTGCCAGTTCCTAATGTTCAGAGTGTAGAAGTTCCCCTTCCTTCCTTTTTTCCTTCCTTCCTTCCTTCCTTCCTTCCTTCCTTCCTTCCTTCCTTCCTTCTATCCTTCCTTCCTTCCTTCCTTCCTTCCTCCTCCCTACCTCCCCCCCTCTTTCTCTCTCTCCCTCTCTCTCTCTCTTTCTTTCTTTTTCTTTCTTTCTTTCTTTTTGTCCTGTCACATCCCAGCCCTCAAGCAATTCCAGGGTCATATTAGTAGCTGGTGGCAATCAAAGCCTCAGGAGCTGAAACTGCAGGAGAACTTTATTCTCTGTTTAGGCGAGCTGTGGTTCCACAGAGGGTCGATGCTGTTGATTTTTCTGTGTTCTGCTGCTTTGCTCCAGATGCAGTTTTGGAAGTGGATGGGAGAGCACAGTTATAAGGCCCAGCTTTCTAACCAGAGGACTGAGAAGAATCCAAAGAATCTGGAAAATACTGGAAAGATTGTAGAGAGAAAGGTACTCCAGAAAGTGACTGCATAAAATTGGCTATAAACTCTGGGGCTCGCCCCTAAGCTGCACACATACAGATCTGACCCAAGTCAGCACGTCAGACTCTGAGACTAAACAGACCACAACCCAGAACAAGACTGACTATAAAATGGTGTACATGTGGTATAAATCCGAACAGCCCTGCAAAGCTGTGCTAACTGAAAATGCAACTACAGCCCAAAGGAAGTGGGTTGGAACATGTCACCTAAACTTCAATCTACTGCCTTCTGAAACAAAAATATCAATGTTCTATGAGATTTAAATAAGACACAGAGTGTTATGGCATATTTATTCCAGAATATATGATATAAAATTATTCAGTATACAAAAAAATAAGGGAAACTTCAACACACATGGGAAAAGATAATCAACAGATACAAATACCTAAATGATATAGATATTAGAATTATCAGACAAAGAATTTAAAGCAGGTGTTATAAAAATGCTGCACCCCTCTCCCAAAGATGAATACTCTTAAAAGCAGCAGGAAAATAGAGCATATTAGCAAAGAAAAACGAAAAGTCATAATGAAGAAACGAATGAAAACTTTAGAACTAAAGATCACAATTAAAAAAATGAAAGCTTACTGGATTTGGCTCAACAGCAGGATGGAGATGATAGAGGAAAGAATCAGTGAACTTGAAGACAGATGCTTCCTCTGCATAGTTGAGTCCCTCCCAGGGAATCTCCCTGGCCTGAAAATAACTAAGTCACCCAAGATTACACGCCCTCTGCAGGTCCATCCTGGAGGTACAAAGGCCCAGCTTTCTCGCCTCATTCAGAATAACTCTGCAGGGGCATCCCAGGTGTAGAGATTCCCATAGGATCCTTTGACTCATTTGTAGCAATGACAGTACAGTTCAACCTCTCCCTCTGTCCAACCTCGATTCCCTCAGTCTCTGACACTGCTGCTACAAGCACTCGCCAATAAACTTACTGTGACAGATCTCCACTTCCACCAGTGTCCAACCTAACACACTTCACAAACATAAATGGGAGAAAAGAGAAACTTTTGTATGTATGTATGTATCCGTACATTTCTAGTAGTATTTTAAAGACTGCAATGGAAGATGTATGTCAGGTACTTTCCTACGACTATATTTTTTATCTTCATTATATTCATTTGCAACAGCACAGATCAACTGTACAGATGGAGAAATTGAAAAAAAAAAGATTAATTGAAACAATTAACATTGTGCCTAGTACACATTAGGTACTCAAAATGTATTGAATAAATTAATGATAACGCGTAATGGTGGCGAGGATAGAGGGGTGGTGAGAAGCAAGGTCCCTGGTGCGTGGCTCTTCCTTGCTGTGCGACCTTAGGCAAGTAACGTGACCCCTTTAAATCTCAGCTGGTTGTTTTTCTTTTCATGTAGATAAAAGGGTAAAGCATTTGGCATAGTTACGGACACTTAGTAAAGGCTCAAGAAATGTTAGGTGTTTGCAGTTTGCTCCTCATGATAAATAAGTGAAGTTGGAACTATCATTACCGTTTGGCCCAGTCTAAGGAAGGCCAAGAAAGGCTTCTGGCTCTCTTAGTCCTTTCCACGCCATGTGCCCCTTTGGTAGTCTGTTGAAGCCTACGAAAAAGGTCACCAGCTTTGATGTCGTTTGCTGTCTATAGTCACTCATAATTGAAGAAATTGCTAAATTTCAGTTAGAGGTTAGCGAAAATGGACATGTAATTTTACTTCCTATTCAAGTGCACAAATCAACAAAATTCTGTTTGTGAATTCCAGGTTAAGAATACATGGATTAAATTATTTACCTAAGATTCCGTACAAAGAAAATACCTATATGTTTAGGCTTATATGAGACTAATATCAAGCTGAGTTTTAACGAAAACAAAAACTTACCTTGGTTTTTAAATTACTAATGTCGACCCGTAGACTAGTGATATATGCTTCCAAATTGTCTCTGAATTTAATAATAGCAGCATCTTTATTTGTATCACTTAACTTCATAGCAGTTTTTAGTTGACCAAACTTGAGAAGAAGGATTTTATATATGGCAACTTGCTCTTCTGAAATATGGATCTGGTAATACCTTAAAACAGAATACAGTTGAGCAACGGTTGAATATTCTTTTTCTAATTCAGTTATTTTTGAGGAAACTGCACCCAAAAAAGTAAAATGTTCCAAAAATTCTTCTATTTCCGTGGGATCAGATTCCAGCTTTCGCAAAGATGAGTCTACAACCTGAAATCATTTACACATCAATTATGATCATATAATCATTTTTCACTATTTTAGAAGATGAATTATTCTTTTTGATATTCTCCAACTTAATTATAATTTCAGAAAAAGAAAACAAAATCATCTACACATTCTAAATATTTTTAAAATACTGAGGTATTAATATGACCAAATCCTTTCTATTATTGACAGAAATAACTTGAATGTATCTTGCGCATAAAAATGCTACTAAGACATTAAAGAAGTACCATTATGAATAATTTTGTTTCTATGAAATAAATGTAATAATGATAACAAGAGTATGGATGAATGGTGAACAGTGTATAAGTGCTACTGTCTTTTGAGCATTTACATGCTGGGTTCTTTATACATGATCTAGGTTCTTTATATACATGATCTAAGCTCTTTATATACGTGATCTCAATTTGCTCTGATAGTATGTTTGCTAATAGTTATTTTCTGCATTTTGTACAGAAGGAAAACTGACTCTCAGAGAGATTAATTAGCCTAAGATGAGAAATTTATTGAGTCACAGAGCTATGATTCAAACTCAAATCTGAATCCAAATCACATTTGTATCTATTATATGTATTCATTAGAGCATCCATACTTTTTATTATATGTGTATCATTCCATGAAATTTTCAAAAGAATTGTATTTCTATACTCATTATAATTTTATCATATTTTTTTCCTGTTTCAATGACTCTTAAGGAATACTCTGTGCATAATTTTGAAATCAATGTCGTTCAATTTTCAGTTTCACAGCCTTGAATTAATTGCCTGTATATGTCTCTAATTTTCAAACACTTTGTTCTATTTGATTATAAAAGTAACAAATGCTCGTGCAAAAATGCAATACAAAAAAAAGTTTATGAAATATAAAAATACCTATTATTCTATCACCTAGAAACAACCACTGTTAACCCATCAGAAATTTTACTATGGTGTGAATGTGTGTGTGTGTGTGTGTGCACGCGTGAGTGTGTGCATGTGAGCATGCGTGAATGAACACACTCTTGCCTACACATTTTTAACACAGGGCTTACATGAACAGGCTTGTGTTTGAATCCCAGCTCCAGTATTTACTAACTGTGAGAACCTAAGCAGACAGGTTTATTTGAATAAACCTGGTGTCCTCCTCTGTCGTTCTGAAGATTAAATAATTTAGTCATAGGCTTATAACGGTGCCTGCCACATTTTATCAAAAATGAAACAGAAGACTGAGTAAACAAACACAATTATCTTGACTCCGACCGCAAATCCCAATTAAATTCCAGAAAAAATAACTGTTAAATACAGATCCATATTACAAAGAAACAGATAATTCCAATTTTGTGAAAAAGATGAAATACACACAACTTCCTTTATGTCACTGGTAGTTCATTGATACCAAAACCAGATAAGGATGGTAAAAGAAAATCACAGATCAATTTTACTTACAAGCATAAATGCAAAAATCTTAAAGATTATGTATATGTATGCACATGTGCAATCTGGCAAGCTAAATCTACCAATCTGGATGTGAGACTAACTTTAGAAAGTCAATTTATGTCATTCTCCACATTAAAAGATTAAAACAACTGTATGGTTATCTCAAGAGATACATAATAAGCACTTGATAAAAATCACTTATTATAAAAGAATTCTATCACATTAGGAATTCTTTTCAAAATATGAGAACTTCCTTAACCATATTAAGAGAAGCTACCAAAAGTCTCAAAAAATAAAGACACACATGGGGGAATGCAGGAGCTAGAAAGGGGGTGACTAAACAGAACTTTCATAACAGATTCCTAAAAAATCATAGCTCAGAAACAACTTTCTGGAACTAAAAACTATGATTCTTCTGTCTCGTTTCCTCCTTGTGCTTCTTTTGTGATAATTGTATTGCTATTTCTTCAAGTTCGGATTTTTTTCTACAGTGCCTAATCTACTAATCCCATGAAGTGAAATTCCCATTGAAGATATTGTATTTTTCACCAATTTAAGTTACATTTATTTGGCTTTTTATAATCTCTTCCATCTACTTGTCATGTTTGTGTTTTTATTTAAATACTTGTACATAATTAGATAAGCTGTTTAAATGTCTTTGTCCAATAGTCCCATTTTTTTTTTTTTTGTCATTTCTAGGCCCGTTTTCATTGACTTCTTTTTTCCTCATAGTTGTGAGGCATATTTTTCGTTTGTTTGTTTCTAAGCATATTTAGTAATTGCTGATTGAAGGCCAGGCATTGTTAATGCTACGTTATATGTCTAATTTTTATTGCCTTTATTTAAAAAGTGCTGTCCTTCATTTGGTGAGGTAGTTATTTGCAATTTTTTTTTCCATAGGAAGGCGAAGTGACTTCTGTGGTTGGTTACTTTGGATGGAGAAACTTGTTAGGCATAGCCGAGGCCTTCTCAGAAACCAGCTCGTCCACAAAGAGTACGTGTTCCTTTCTGCTCACTGTCGTAGAATGACAGTGGCGTGCTGTAGCCACGAGGTTGACAGTTTTTCAGGGCAACCAGTGTTGAGTGGGTTAAGTCGCTAATTCTGGGCTTCAGTTTGGGGAAGGTTAATTTTGAGCAAATAGAAGCCATATACTCCAGGGTCCACATTATTCATTAAGGAAATATTTTTAACTTT
The DNA here is from genome assembly GCF_000151845.1 of Pteropus vampyrus. Classification (NCBI taxonomy): domain Eukaryota; kingdom Metazoa; phylum Chordata; class Mammalia; order Chiroptera; family Pteropodidae; genus Pteropus; species Pteropus vampyrus. Next base: position 1,844,890 of record NW_011888841.1, read on the forward strand.
TTTCGTCTTAACTTGTTGCCTTATTTTTCAGTTGGTTTAGTACTCAACCAGATGAGAACAGTAATATTATGTCTCCTAAAATTCAATATGTGGGAAGAAGTGTCTGAGTAGCCAAAGGGATGGGCTATAAGCTTGCGGACTTGAGACCCAACCCGTTCAGCTTTTTGCTTGTTCTCCTCTACTACAGAGGACAGGGAACTTAACCTGGGCCATCTCAGCCAGGTCCTTTTGCGACCCAGTTCTGGCGATGAGAAGGAAAGTGAAATTCACCATGCTGCTTCTTCGGCTTCCCCCTTGTTTCTTTCTACGCCTAGGGTGTGAGCACTGTGCCTCTGTGGCTGCAGTCACCAGCAAGGCGGACGGGGCGGAAAGAACGATGCCGGCACCATAGCTACCGTACCAGCCCTGGCTCCCAACACTCAGACTTCTTTCTGCTCCAGACGAAGCAACTCTTCATTTAATAAACGTCATTTTCTGGGTTTTCAAATACTTGTTGGAGAATGCAACCTGAATTAAGTAGAGTAATTTCTTTCTGCTCTAGACGAAGCAACTCTTCATTTAATAAACACTATTTTCTGGGTTTTCAGATACTTGTTGGAGAATGCAACCTGAATTAAGTAGAGTAATTTTTGTATATTACAGGATTATTGCGGGTCTAAAGATAATATATATTCCATTATATACAGCACATAGTACCTTTCATCTAATCGACACTTTTTGATCTTTTCTTAAGCTTTTTGCAGCATTAAAAATTGCTACACATTCCCTCCTTCTCAAAACACTCTTGCTTCCTTCCATCTCTCTGGCTGCCCCTCCTCAGTGTACTTCGTGGGCTCCTTTAGCAATCCCCTACATAGTGACATTATTCAGGCTCCTGTTGTTTTTTTCTACTGCCACAACACGTGTAAACAGGGACATTCTCATTCGCTTTGATGATTTTAATGACCACTTGTATGCTGGTCATTTAAACGTTTCCAGTCTAGACTCTCTCCTGGTATCCAGACATGTCTCCCTGAGTATTCTACTCAATTATTACGCAATTGAACAAGCACTATGTGACCTCTCCCAGTGAACTGCAATCACCGACCACCTTGTTACCTAGAGGCATCTTTAATTTCCATTCTTTCTCTTATCCCTTACGTTGTCAATTGCTAAATCCTGTTGATTCCATCTCTTAAATAGATCTCAGGTCCACATACTTCTCAGACTCCACCTTGCTACTTCCTTGGTTCAAGCTATCGTCACCTCTCCCCCTAGACACAGAATCATCTATCCTCTGTTCTTGTCCCACTCTAATCCATTCTTCACACTGCAGCCATGGTGGTCCCTACAAAAATGCAAATTCCATCATGTCATATCTCTGCTTAAAATCTTGCAACGATTCCCCATAGGAAAAGCAGGTAGAAAGTGATATGGGGCATATTTACAGATATGGTGGTCAGAGAAGGTTTCTTTGAGGAAGTGACATTTGATCAGACCTAAATGCAATGCATATGGGAACTCTCTGAAGATAATACTTATTATGTATGTTTTCTAAGTAGACATTTAAAATTATAACCTACTAATCTTAAAGATTTTCAAGCAATAGGAATTTTCAAAATACTTACTTCCAATAGATGTGTATTCTTTTTTTCAATTATAGATCGCAAGAGGTCGTGGCTTATTTGTATGATATTCTCAACATATGGTAAGCATTCTGACTGATAATCAAGACTTAAAACCTTGAAAATACCAATGCGTTTCTCAATGACCATATTAACGATATGTCTAAGATAGTTTATAAATTTAGCTAGTATCACTTTAAACTGTGTTGATGTTAATTCTTCCATCGATGATATTTTTACACTCATGATTTTGGCCTTTTCTACCATAGTACAATATTTTAAAAACTTGCGGCTGTAATCATTAACTAGGCCCATTTTATCACCAATAATAGTCAGGAGACTCACAATCTATAAATAAAAATGTTAAAAAGTTAGTTAGAATTTTATTTTAAGGGTAAAAATAGTGTGGTCTATATGCTAATAATTTTGTTAAAATATTTAAAATAATAGTTTTACGTGGTTAATTGCATTAAGAACCTCCACTAAATAAATACCTTGGAAACATAAGACTTGAAGAAATTTAGATCGCTTTTTTAAATTTGGCTTTTATGAAAAGGTTTACAAGGCTATTTAACTATATAATTAGCATGTTATTTTTAGCCATGTACTAGAGATACCAATCAGTTATTCCTTGTTTGTCATCCTGTTTTAGTGTATATGTTCTGTGCCCTAGAAAAGGTCAATTCCACACACTATCCAAAGTAGGCACAGCTATCCTAACTGAATCCTAACTGAAGCTAAGACAATTGCATTCTCTTGTATATTTGAACAAAAATACCCAGTTAGATAGTAATGGGAAAAGCCAGGGCCATGGCAATTCAACATTTCGGCAAGGCAATATTATGAGGGAACCATAAAAAAGAAAGCTCATTTTCATAGTCAAAGTCAGAAAAAAAGCACAGAAATGAAATATCATGAAGAAGACAAATGGGGGGCGATGAGGTGAGAATGATTTTCCAATTGCTGTAACTTATGAGACTCTAATTTTTCATTAAACCCTTTTCATCGAAGAATTTCAGTGCGTTTCTGCTTCTTAAACCGAATGTTCCCTAAGAAAAACTGTTTTTAAACTTACTTTATTTTGGTAGGCAGGATCCATTTCAAAAAGGATGTGACAATCTGGCCATGTGGTGTGCTTCTTATAGTCTGTTATATGTCTTTTCTTATCAGGCATATTCATAATTAAAACCAAATCAGTAAAGATGGACAGGCGGGGATCTTTGTAAAGAGGAATAATTTTGGCTAAAATACATAAGTAAAAAGTTAGTAATTTCAGAAGTCCCACTAAAAGCAACACCTTAAAATTATCCATGACATCTAGAACTACTAAAAACTGAGGCTGATTTATTGTGGGAGCTAGATAATATTCTATTTTGATAAATGGAATTTAAAGACAAGTGTAAAAGTTTGAATTTAATATTATGAAAACAAAAGATATCACTCATAGGTAACTGGGTGGTGGTGGGATGAGGCGTGATTAAAATAGAAGCAGAGAATAAGTCATTAAGTTAACAATACTTGGAAGTGTATATGCTATGTGAAGAGCATTATACCATTCTGAGGACACTAAAGACACAGCCTCTACTATCAATGAGTTCACAGTCTAGCTGCAAAATTGGATGTCCACAAGCAAAAACTAAAAAAAAAAAAAAACCAAAAAACCTTTGACCTATACTTTATGCATTATAAAACATAAACTCAAGATGAATCACATACCTAAATATAAAACACACAACTATAAATCTAGGAGAAATTACAGGAAAAATCTGTGTGACCTTGAGTTAGACAGAGTTAGATACAAAACTAAAAGCATCATCTATAAAAGACAGAAAAAGAATAAGCTATACTTTCTCAAAATTAAGGAGTTTAGCTCTGTGAAAAAGAATGGAAAGATAAAGCACAGGCTGGCAGAAAATGTTTGCAAATCTTATTATCTGATAAGGAACTTGTATCCAGAGCACATATAAAGACCTCTCACAACTCAACAGTAAGTATAATGAGGAAAGACTGGATTCTTGAGGCCTGCCAAAAGAAATCAAATAATGCACTGGATCCCAGCTCAGGCCAGAGAGAGGGTCCTCGGAATTCGGCAAACCATCACGATGGGACTAGAGGATGCCACAGCAATTAGGGAGCTGCAGAGGATCCTGCTTAGATTGTGCAGAAAGGATAAGTTCATTGGTCAGGCTAGTAATTACCATGTAATTTCAGACTGTGTACACGCAGCTGGAAAAGAATTAATAAAAATCTACTTGAGGTGGAAATAATATCTTTGTTTTACTGTGACATCTAAGATATTGCTTATTTAAGTCTCATAAAATTCCGTTGAAATTATTGAAAAAAATCCAGGCCTTCACCATTTTCCTGATTCCCATCTTTTATGCACTCTATGATTATGTGTATAATTCACACATAGTTCCAAATAATTCCCAATTCACACTGACTGATCTCAAAGAGTATAAATTTATAATCTCCTAATATATCGTAATGTCTGCCACATCCCTGGGTAAAAGCATCAAATGCCTAAATTTAAGTAAACATTGCCAAAGAAGACAATGTATCTAATTAAACCTTTAAAATACTTACTTATACATTTTTCAATATCAGTCACCATTTTTTGAATTTTTATTGAAAACTCCAATCTGTTGGGAGCAATAAAGAGATTTGTAGGAAATTCTAAAAATCTAAGAGAGAAAACAGTAAAAGCACATTTCAGGAGAATGAAGTAACTAACATATAAAATTACTTGAAATTTCAAAAACGTTTACTACTTACTCATCATACGTGTATTTATTCTTAAACTCAGTCACCACTTCTATGTCTATTAGGATCCATCGAAAGAAAGAGAGAATAAAAAAATTGATTGATATTTATATCCGCTAAATGGCAACTTGATATGTGTCAATGCTTTCCAAATAGCCTAAGAATAAACTTGAAAGGTCATTTTAAAGAGTATTCAAACAGTACACCCCACCCCCAGATTTTGATTAATGAGGTCTCAGATGGAATCCAAGGGTCTGCATTTTTAACAAGCATCCCAAGAAGAGGGTCCTCAGGTCCCCTCAGTTGGAAATGGCACGCGTACTGAGATAAAAATGAACAATGTCATTCTTATCCACAGGCACCACAAAGGGCCTGTAAGTAGATGCTCACCTGGAGCATTCTTCCTTACACATTTATAAAAATCGTAACCCACTAACTGATAATACGTAAATGACTACGTTTTCTCTCACTTGTTTATTGTCTGGCTGTTAGGACACTTCCCTTCAGTCTTTATAGTCTCATACGTCTTACCTGAAAAAATTTTTTCGAGGTTGTAACTAAACTTTTTTGGTTTCATGATCGGAAGTTCTTCACTTGACTGTTTGATGACAAAATTGACTTCATTCATCGACATTTCGTCATCTTCACACATCACAGATTTTTCGGAGCACTTGTCAAGCTCAGAAAAATTCTCTGTAGAATTTTCTGAAGAATCGCTCTCAGCAGGAATTCTCAAGTGTAGATTTACTTCAAATATTGGTGCATATGTTTTTCTCAAATCTTTATTCACTTTAATACTATTCAGAATCTAATTCAACAGATATGTTAGAGTTCCAGTGATGATGTATTAACTAAAAGAACACTTCTTTTAATTTAAGATAATACAGACCTAAATTTTAAATGACAAATAACTTCAGTATAACTGAATAACATTGTATTACCATATAACTGGTCTATGCATGTTAAAAATAAGTAAATTAATATAAAATAGATGATATATTAAAACACAGTAGTACTCCCTGAAAAAAAAACTGTGTAAATTGAAGGTAGAGTAGCCACATGTTAATTATTTTAGAACTTATTAAAACTATAAATTCTATCCCAAGAAATTTTGAGTTAAAAAGTCAGGAGCAAGGCCCAGAAATCTGAATCATTTAAAAGCTGAACAGGTGACTCTACTGTGTACTCAGATTTAAGACTTACAAATCAGGAATATATTTCAAAGTCATGACTACAGGTCTTAGCTCTTCACTTTAACTTGCAGTAGCATAGTCATCCCTATGGAAGAATACCTAGTATTTTAGGTATAAATATCTCATTTACACAATGTCATTGCTCTTAGGCTCTGTCTAGGCATGGGTTCTCAACTTACTGATCCCTCATATCCCATAAGCAATCTGTTGTGCTTGTGTTTCTCAGTGTGGTCATCTGAACCACCTGTTAGAACCCCAACCATTAGTTCTAGCATTAACAAAGAATTTTGTGCAGGAAGTTAACAGCATAAATAAAACGCCATTAGCACCCTATTAAGCTGCTGAGGAGAGAGCCCATGCTACAGGTGATTTTCGAGCCTTAAAAGTTCTACACGAATGGGCACAGAGTTTCTGTCTGGGATGATGTAAAGTTCTGGAAATGGACTGTGGTGATGGTTAGATGATATTGTACTAACGTACTAATGTATACTAAGATCACGCTGAAAAATGGTTAAAATGGTAAATTTTATGTTATGTTTATTAAAAAAAGTTCATACAGATAATTCCAAATGAATAATGTGTTGCAAAGCTTATTCTGGAAAATAACCTCTCACTGTGGAAATGGTTGAACCTCTAGCCCTATATACCTTCTAATATTATAGTAAACAAATATTTTGCATAGAATCATTCTCGAAATATGTATAGTTACCATTTGATATAGTGTACTTATATCAGATACATAAGTATACTTGACATAGTACTGAGAGTACGCTATTTGATATAGCATAGTTACTATTTGATGAGTGCTTGCCACATCCAACACACTATAGTAAATGAATCACCTTCACCTCATTCATCCTCATAGTAACCCTGAGATAGAAATTATTCCTCCGATTGCACATAAGAAGAAAGTGAGACTCAGGAAGCTTATATTAATTTGTCAGAGGCTGTACTGCTAGCGTATGCTAAGGCTGGAGTTTGGTCATGGGTCTATGAGTTCAAAGCCCACAGTTAAAAACTAGAGTTTGAAAATCTTTTTATAAGAAAGACTTTTTTTTTTCACTGTCATGCTTTTTGAGCCTGCAGGAATGGATCAATAACTAGTTTGATTTCCTCTAAAGTGTAAACTGAACGGAACTATAACTTCTGCAGCATGCACTGGGGAGTGAAGGGAGGACTTTAGCCATATCTCTTTCTTCAGAGTCACATCTGTATGTCCAACATCCTAACAGAAATTTTCACCTGGTTGCCCACAGGTACCTCTGACTCGACATATTCCAAAATAATTATCTTTTTTATCTTGGACTCGACACTAGAATGAGCTCCAAAAAGCAGTCCACCCCAACATGAGGCTAAAACAGGAGCAAAGCACGGTTAGATTCTACGGGCAAAGTGAGAACAAGATGCTAAAACCTGGGCTGCATGGGACAGATGGAGTAGTAGCAAGTTCACAAGGCTGTAGACATCAAATCTAATCACTAGCAAACTGGAAAATCAGAATCAGCGTTGAATTCGATGACATAAAAATTAAGAATTTACATTACCAAAGATCTATAGGTAAAGTTAATGGATGCGGACAAAGTTGAGAGGTAATAGTTACAGTCTAAAATTAACAAAGAATCAGTATCTAGAATATACAAGAAAGTCCTCAAAATCAGTAAGAACCCCAATAGAAAAAAAAAAGCTTCAAAAGACAGCTATAAGCAATTCAAAGAAGGAAAATTAAAATAGTTAATATCCATGTGAAGCCTCAGTAGTAAAGACCGAAATAGAAATACAAAGTGAGACACCACTTAGGACACAGTAGACCGGTGACAGTTAAACAGGCACCAGCTATGGAGCAAGGATATGGAGAGATGCACTAGTAATGGGACTGTGTCTCCTACTCCTGCTGGAGAGCGGGGCTGCAGTACTTTAAAGTAAACTGCATACATCCTACGACCCGGCAACCTACTCTCAAATTTGGGTAACAAAGAGAGATTATTATCCAGTCCAACAGGAACGCCTGTCAAGAGGCTGTTTATCCACTACCTTGTCAGTGGGAGGACAGACTTGGCAGCAACTTAAGTGTCGGGAGGAGTACAGATGTATAAAATCCGACGTATGAAAATATCGTGTAACAATCATGGACAATAAATTATATGTGTGTGTATATACTTACATAGACTGGGTCTCCCGGGAAGCGAACCCTAAGACAGGCAGGACGTGTACGAAGGAGCTCACTTGGATCAATACCCGTAGAAGGGGGTGAAAGGAAGCAGAGTAAATAGAGGGGCAAACTGAGCTGTGCTATTCTTTATCAAGTTGAAGAAGTTCCCCTCTCTTCCTAGTTTACTGAGAGTTTTTACCATGAATGGGTGTCATATTTTGTCATGCTTTTTCTGTATCTATTGCTATGATTACGTAATTTTTTCCTCTTTAGCCTGTCGATGTAATGGATGACATTAGTTGATTTTCAAATGTTGAACTAGCCTTGCATACCTGGGATAAATCCCACTTGAAAGGCTATTTCTACTCAATGTTGGATTTAATTCGCTAATATTTCACTGAGGATTTTTGTTCCTATGTTCATGAGAGATATTGGTCTGTAACTCCCTTTTCTTGTAATGCCTTCATCTGGTTTGGTAATAAGGTAGCACTGGTCTCATAAAATAAGTTAGAAAGTATTCCATCTGCTTCTATCCTCTGTAAAAAATCTTCCTTAAATGTTTGCTGAAATTTACCAGTGAACCCATCTGAGCCTGAAGCTGATAAGTTTTCATTGTGTTAAAATTTTTTTTCCCATGTTAGACACACTTAACAAAATGAAAAACAAACAAAAGCATTAGAATTTATATTTTCAGTGTATGACAAATAATTACGGTCTACATTTTATAAATAATTTTTGTGAATCAATAAGAAAAAAGAAAACATCAGAAAAATGGGAAAAGACATTAAAAAGTCATAAAAAAGAGAACTATAAATAGCTACTGAGCATAAGAAAACTGTTCCATATTCTGAATAATATATGTAAAAATTAAGACTAGTTAATTCAGGTTTTCAGCTATCAATAGGCAATAGCCAGTATAACATAGGGTATACTTAAGAGGAAGTCCTTAAGAGAATTAGTATAACCTTGTCTGGATAGAAATTCTGCAATGCATGTCAATAGTTTTAAAAAGGTCCATAGGGTTGATTTAATGTTAATCCTCAAGAAAAAAATTAAAACAGTGCATAGATTTTTATCTTGAAACATTTCTACTTGAAAGCGTTCATAAAGGAACTAGTAGAATCAACTAAAATAGCAATTCCTTTAGAGTACAGGTTGGCGATAGAAGGCACGTAGGTTAAATCTAACCCCTCAAAAAGGACAAGATTTTCAAGAAAAAATTATAAAAGCATTGAAAGACATTAAAGAAGACTAAAATAACACAACACGGTAGGAAAGCTCAATATCATAAAAGCTCACTGCAAAATTGTATGTTCTAGGCAATTTCATTCGAAATCTACATAGGATTTGATTCCAAAATGTATATGGAAATGCAAATGGCTGAGAATAGGCAAGACACTCCTACAGAGGAGAAGGCTGATTGTAAAGCGATAGCATTAATCCATTGTGGATGTGGCACAGTAATAGGCAACTATGTCCACAGACCAGAATAAGAGTCTAGGAACA